>NC_051187.1:111628151-111966723 GCF_015220075.1 Falco rusticolus | reverse complement strand
TAGAGATGCCACAGTGGTAATGTGACCCGTTTTGGTTTCTCAATTCCCTGAACATTATTTTAAGGGGGGCGGGGGGGGGGAACCACCAGGATAAAAAAAAAATACAAGTCTAAGAAATGAAAGAAGATGAGGGAGGAGGTTGGAATAAAAATCTCAGTGGGACTGTAATATTTAAACCAGTATATGGGGGAGGAAAGAATAGTGAGTACAAATAGCAAGATTGCAGAAACAGAAAGAAGATGAAAATTAGAAGAAAAAAGAGGGGCTAGACAGGAGTCCCTTGTGGAGGCTAGGAAACAAAAGTCTACTGAAAGGGAGTAGACAGGTAAAAGATACCTTTTCTAGAATTCAGTCAACCTATGGGCAAAATTATCTCAAAAATGTTAATTCTGAAAAACTCAATAGTTCCTATATATAAGGCAGATACTGTTTTCTCTTGTTTTTTGTGTTAATCTTTTAATAAAAGGCAAAACTTCACATACTTCAGACAAAGTAAGTCTTCGTTTTAGCTTTTTGTTCAAAACAGTTTTATGGAGAAATTTTTTTATGAAATATAAATATTGTAATTTCTCTTTAGGCACTTTTATGATTTTTTTTTTTTTTTTTTAACTAAAGGAGAGAGAATTTAGTACTACTGAGCTCTTAAGCCAACATCAACTTCATGTGCTAATACTTGGAAAATCGTTAGTCTTAAAACATATTACAGTGATAATACATGCAATACTCACGAGACAGAAGAAATGGAAGCAGGTGAAGTCAGTTGTTTGAGAGTATGAAGTGGCACAGTCAGGTGTGGCACGTGTCTCCACTTAGCAATCACCGCATCTTTAAAGCAGTTGTGTTGCAGGTAAATAGGGTACAGTGGCACTGCCATCATCTAAACTAAGCCTATTTTTTTACAACAAAGTGGATCTTTTGAACTCCTGGTAAAGGGGGATGTACGAGAAATATTAAAGAGGGCTTGTTTCAGCTTTCGTGTTGCTTTGTCTTTGGCTGCAGCAGAGGACCAAGAAGCAATGCCTTGTAATTGTGGTGGTTTGCTGTGGTGTAGTAATTTGAAACCTCCCCAAGCAGAATGTTTCTCAAGTCAACAAACCTTTGACTTGGAAGGGGGAAAAAAACCATTAAGGTATCTTTGTTAGGGCAGAGTTTGCAAGAAACATATGAGCTTCAGTTCAGGAAGGTGTTCAGCATATGCTTAACTTTAAGCATGTAACTAATCAGAAGTGTCATTGAAACTATTCCTGAACTGAATTCAAATTATATGCCTTAATGATTGGCTGAGTCTAAAGCAGAAAGAGCAGCAGGCACAAAAAAGAAATTCATCAAGGTTTCTGGTAAAAGTCACAGCAGCTCTTTTTCTTCCACTATAGTGTGTGCACACTCTTTAAACTCTTTCTCTGCCTAGTGGACAGCAGAAAGCCCTTCCATGTGAGAGATGCACAGATGATGTGGTAAATTGACTGCAATTTTTTGTTTGTTTGTTTAAAAGGCTGCTGTTTTCTAATTCTTGTAGTTTATACATAGCAAGAAAACTTTATATCAAATCTCCACTCACGTTTGTGACTGCAGTCGATGACGTTAAAAGGAACAAACTCTGGATCGATATCTGGATTGATATGCTGTTAGACTGCTCCAAAAGAAACAAAAAATGTACTGTGAGTAACCATATTAGATTAAAAAAATCAAAAGTCATGTTCTGAGGGATAGAAGTGGTGTGCTGAGATACTGCACTACAAATACTTGTCATGTACAAATAATATGGACACAGACTTCTGCCTTCTTGATTTGCTTGTGTTATTTCCAGTTAATTTTTGGAAACTTCCTTCAACTTTATGTGAAATTCCCAAGTATACAGATCTCGTCTTCCATTGCCCACAGGCAGTGTTCCTTAGTAAACAGAAATGATGATAAGGGAGTGGAATTCGGTTGACTGGTGTTTGCTCCAGTCTTGATGGTCAGGGTGGTGGTCTAGCATGTGTGGAGGAGGCGGCAAGGGAGAAGTCCTTATGGAGAATGCTAAAACGGATGTTCTTATATACAATTTCATTGATTAAAGGAACTATTTTGTGAAATGCTGCAGGGGGCATGAAGAGGGGAAAAGTTGTTGCACTCCTGAAGAGTTTAAAGAGTAAATTCTTATGCAGAAACTGTGTGACATAGAATTATACTTTCTTGCAGCTTTCAATGGTAAGCAAAGTATTGTATTTACACACATTTTTTCTTTACGTTGGCTAAACTGACATGAGTATCATCCTGTCTTATCATTGCTAATGGATAATAGTGCAGTATGTGCTTACGGTTTTGTACATACTCTTCAGAATTCTAGTAAGCTTTTTTCTTACCAGAGATGTTAATGTATTTCAAACTATTTAATAGATTATTTTGAATAAACAATATGTGGCGGTCAGCTAATATATACTTTATCTCCAACATTTTTGTGTGCATGCTATTTACGCTAATAAAGCATCAGTACTTCATTGCAGAGCACATTGGACATACAAGTGAAAAATATGTTCTTTGACTCCAAAGACCCCACAGTCATAATGTAAGATAAAAAATATATATTTTAACAAAAACAAAAAGCAGAAAATATTGTACAAAGCAATGATGATATAAATCCTTTTAAGGGCAGCAGGGAAGTCTGTGGAGAAGAAAATACTGGTGAGGCTGCATGGCTGGCTACAGTTGGAACAGTCATTTGTGAAGATCTTGGCATTTCATTCTGATGCTTTGTACAATGACAGTGTGGTAGGGGGTCAAATGTAGGTTTTTATTCTCAATATATAATTATTTATATTTCTGTTCATATTTTTTTGTAGAAAACTAGGTGTGACGTATTTATTTGTGTTCACATGTGTGTATAAATGTTTATCTATGTGTACTTATTACAAATGAAGGGAAGATCGTGTTTACCTGTGGTGTCTTTGGCCATGGTTGTTTCTTTTGCTGGCTTCTGGTTTAGATTTGTACATGCTGTCTTTTTTCTTCTCAGGACTTCTCACACACTTTGCAAGAGAAAATACATGCAGACATTCTCCTTCTGCGTTATTTTTCATTTAGTAACTAGGCGTATGTTATGTTTTAGAAAGGTAGGTAATAAGATTGAGTGTTTAGTCTTTTACTTTGAAGGTGGTTTGTTTTTCTTTTAATTTAAATTTTTCCTGTAACTAAACAAGATGCACAAAGCTATTATATGTAGCTGTAATAGGAAGGACAACCTGTTTAAAATACTCTCCTTGGTGTGAGTTACAGTACATGAGCATAGAAACGAAGGTGAATGTACTGTTTCTGCTGGTGCAGTGGACAAATGTGTAGGTATTTCAAGCCTGATATATGGTTAACTCTCTCATTTCCTTCAATGAATGAAATGGATTAGTTGACAGCAGTGAATCGGCTACTGTCAGGAGCGTTGTTCTTGTGAACTGTTAAAAGGCAGAGCGCGATGTGATACGGTAGAAGCTGCAGTCTTTGTATCAGGAGTGCTACTTTTAGAAAGGCTGACTCAACAAATTCATAATTTGCAAGCGATCAAAGGACACAAGTTTTTAACCTTGGTATATATTTTTTTTTCCTTTCATCCTTCCACAGCTGTCCTCCAGACTGTAGTGTCATGTTTTACAGGCTATGTTTAGTTTCTTCATTAAAGCTCAAATGTGAACTACATGATTCAAGGTAGTCAGGCCAAATGAGTGGCTACAGATACATAAGGTTTATCTGAAAATTCCCTCGGTTCTTTTGTCACTCCTATAGTCTGCAGTTTGTCTAGACCTCTAGTTCCTTATGTATTAAGAGGAGCAGTTATCAGATATTCCAATTTTAGTATGAAATTGCAACTCAGTGTCCAAAAATCCCTAAAAGCAGTGTTTCATTTGGTTATGGGTAATCAGGCTGCTAGGCAGATGGTCTCAGCAAATGATAGCCTTTTCATCATTGCAAAGATGTCTTGGATGGATTGACTTATTTATTTATTTATTTATAGCACTTTGTGGTATGGCTTATAGCCAAGGATGTTTCCTGTTTCTAGTTTTGGCTTATACCTGGTTGCTTTTCACACTTCATCCTCTGTTGTACTGTAATTAGAGTGTGCTAGGCAACATCAGGAGCATTATTGATGCTTTCTGGTTGGTGGCCTTCTAGAGGCTTACCTTCAGGTATCTTTCAAGTCTTGATACACACACACACTCCCCCCAACTATAATGATTGTGAATATTATATAAAGGTGTTTTGTGGTTTGTAGTGGAATTTAAGCCTCAAAATCCAAAACCTCAGAAAATCTGCATCCTGTGCAATCTCACAGAAGCCACCGCACAGCAAATCGTATTTTACAGTGTATAGATGCTGAAGCACAAAAGTCAGGATAACTACTTTGAGGCAGGCTCCTCTATTGGAGTGGAAACAATGGTAACCATGATGAGGTAAGTTACTTAAGGATTCTAATTAAGTTGCTGATAATTTTTACTGAAGTTTTTGTAAACCTTTAAAAAAATTAATATGATTTTTAGAAATAATAAACTTTATGACATTTTGTATACTGAATACTGAACATAGATTCTATTTAGATGTCAAGAATTTCTAGTGTGTGTATTTTGTATTTACCAAATCATGTGTTTTTGAGAACAAGTAGAAGAAATGGATCATGTTGACTAAAACCAGAAACAAAACATCTTGATCTAACATTGTCCATAGTAAAGTAAAATGCAAAAAAGAAACTTCATTAACAAAGGATCGTTTTTTAAAGATTTTAGTACACTATAAATCTTATAAAATTGTTAGAATTGGTGCAGAAATCAGTTTTGAAATAAAACTTTTGTCCTAGCTCTCCAGAAGTTGGTCTTTTGTAATTTCTATTATGATTGAATATAATTGATTAAAATAGCTCCAATTAGCTTCTGCAATCCCTTCAAATATGAAAAAAATTGTCTAGAACTGTTCATCTTACTGAATGCGTTTTTTACTGTTAAAAAATGGATTACAATTAGTATACAATTAATGACTAGTGTTTACAGTTAGTGGCTGAGCTATCACAATGTATTTTAAGATACTTATTATCACCTTGCACTTCATGAAATGATTATATCTACAGTAAAATTATAACTTGACATAAAAGACATTGTTGCTTCATGTTTGCAAAAAATGGCAAAAAGAGTGTCACAACCACTGTCTTCATTATCTTAAGAGGAAAAAAGCTTAGAAAGTCTGTTGGGCTAAGAGCATGCTGTGAACCACTAAGGCAGTTGGCCTCTTTTTATTTTGAGCTTTTTTTGTCTCTAATATATTTATATTTTTAGGTTGCAGGATTGAACCTGATTTAGGTTTGCATTGCATTGAAAAGAAGCTAAGTCAAGAATAGGTTGTGGTGATGATAACTTTCTCTTGTACTATCCCATTAGCTGCTAATTTGTAAAATATTCTTTGATCAGCATATATTGCAGTAACTGTCATGGAAGTGCAAGGAGTACCACAGCCATAAAATGTGTAAGGGCAGAGCAGTAAATGTGGCCTAGGTGAATGGTGTTTTATATTTTTCAGTAAACGTTAGTTGAAGTGTCTGTGTGTGTGTCTTTTATTTACCAACTGCAAATCAAGGATGTATTGAAGGGAAATGACCCAAATCTAAAGTTGTACTGATGTTGTTCTTGTCTTGAGAAATACTGTCCTCTAAAAACCAGGATTGTAGTAGTGGAGGCTATACCACTAGCTGAATTTCAAAGAATTTGGAATGACCTTGCAGGTTCTAGCCTCCTTTGCATTAGACAGTGGCTTCTGGTACTCTGATTATTGTTCACATATTCAAAGGAAATATATGCATGTTTTGTGTGGTAGGTGTTACTAGAGTGAATGGGTTTTTGTCTTGCAACAAAATCATGGCACAGCTTTTAAGCTGTTAATGATTTTTTTTTTGTAAGTTTATCTTCATTAGCTCTATTACTAAGCTTCCAGTTTTTTATCCCCTCTTTTTCATCCCACTCTGCCCTTGCTGTTTGCCTCCCACTGATTTTTAGAGCAAATTTTAATTACCCCAGTGATACAAAGCAGACAGAGATGACCTGATGTCTGGGTCTTTTCCTAAAGTGATTCCTGGCAGACATACTGAAATTCATTAATTAGTTCTGCTTGAGACCAGAAAGAATGGGTCAGTATTCTCTTGTAGCAGCAGAATCTAATCTACATTTCCATGTACAATTTACACATCTAGTCATAAACTCATGGAATCGGCCAAGTTAAATCCTCCCAAACATGGGTGTTTCGAATTTCTAAAATCTGCTCTAGTAAGGATCTAGAGTCCAACACTGTTGTTGCAGTTTAGGGTGAATCTGGCAAAATTCCTTGGGCTGCTGCCATGTGGATCTGCTGGTAGAATACAGTATGATAGTATGTTGAATTTGGCTCATTACTCTCAAGAAATCTTCCAGAGAGTTTGTGGGACACAGGTTTAGGAATTGAAATGGTTGTAGGGATGGTCTTGGGCTTACTGCTCTAAACAGACCTGTTATTAGCGGTGTGTATCCAAGGTGGTTTGTGGTTTGTTTAGCCTTGTGAAGTATCAATTCTGTACTATCACATAGAGAGAAGTAGGTCAAACATACCAGTGTTTTAAATTGTTCAACAAGTAGTATCTTTTTGGTTGTAACTTTTACACTGCAGGCTTGAAGACTGATCCACCACTTAAATCAGTGTGCGCTTTTAAATTCTGCTTTCATGTAAGATCAGGCCTAAACAAACATTTAAAATACTGGACTAACTGGGATAGGGCTAGCAGTCAGATTTGCTGCTTGATAAAATTTTGAATGCTACAGGAATTACTCTTCTCCTATATGTAAATTTTTCCACTTAGCTTCCAAGTTTGTCCCCAAGTAGGTCAACAGCAGGATGCCAGCGCTTTTGAGAACTAAATTTTGGAGAATGGTATTCTAGAAATCTAATGCAGTTTGGTCACTGTCTCAAAAACTGTGTAAAACTGGATGTGACTGTGAAGTCCTTAAACATTGAGGTTGGTTTAGAACATTTTTATTGCTTCTTGAATGAGGTAATTCAATGAGTGGACTTCATTCTGGTCTTTATACAGGCATTAGTGTAAGCTGTGGTAGCCTCTACAGTCCAGATGAGGGATGGAGGTAGATCTGACTTTTACTTGAAGGGAGGCTTTTTTTGGAGTAGTGAAGAGGTCTATTAAATAGCATGTTCCTGTTCTGTTCTTCTGTGGCAGGATTTACATCTGATTGGATGTGTGTGGTTGCTTTGCCATGCATCTGATAGCAACAGCTTGCAGTGCAAGAAGATACTCTGAAACTTAGTCAGGTGTGGTCTCATACTCTTTTGCAAGTCAGTCAAAACACAACAATGTTTGTACCATTTCAGGTGCTCACGTTGTGTGTATATGATTTTGAGTTCCGTCTTCTGTACCTACACAGCATGCTTCAGACAACAGGTCACTCACAGCAGGCATCTTCCATTAGCTGTGAAGCTTTTGTACTTCAATGGCATTTAAATACCTTAATAAGGCTAGAAGAAAATTTGAATAAAAACAAAACAAGAAACTTTTCTCCCCACAACTGAAATAAAGCATGCCTCTATCCCCCGTTCTCAGGCAGACGTTACAATGCTTCTGTCAGTGCAGCAGGCAAATATCCATTAAGGCATGATGAAAAGTACTTGACTGTTTAAGTGAAAATAAAACAAGAAAGGGAAGCTGAATGCTGCATGTGCACTTCTTAGGGCAGAGGTTGACCTGCTTGCTTTTCAGATGCTCACCTTTGCAAAACTGTGGTACAAGCTGTAGCTTTGGCCTGCAACAGAAAAAAATTGCTGCTGCTGAAAAAGCAGGTCTACTTATGGATGGGCTGTACTGGATTTTATTTTCCTACTGAAGAGACAGCCAAAGTACGGATGAACACAAATACGAGCTGCTTGAAAGAGCAAATATACATTTTTGTGCAACACATGAAGGCAGGATGTTTTCTATTTCTTTTATATATATAAAATAGTGATCTTTCTACTGGTGGTAGTGTGTGTGAGTTTTGGGGGTTGTGTTTGTTTATTTGGTTTTGTGTGTATCAGAATCCTGCAGGGCAACTCGTGATACTTGATGATTTCATTGCTGAGTATGACAATTAGTCTCAATTTGCTCTGCATGGGTAAATTTTCTCCACAGACAGTCAAGAGTTTGTGTTCTCTAATGCATATCTGAATACTCCTTTCAGGAATCCATTTCTTGGCTGTAGACAGATATTGAATGTGAGCAGAAGGAAAAAAGTGCTACAGCTTGTAACATTGCATCAGAGAAACATAGGTGTGAGAGGATGGAGTCTGTCTGGGCCCTTGCCTGGGTCCAAGTTAGTGTGAAGAACAGGTGGCCTCGTGCTACCCAGGAGCTCCTGGGAGGTGATCTCTGCTCCATAGAAAACAATATACTACGTACTAACCTCATCTAAAAAATGAAGCTTCCCTGCCACTCTGTTATAACAAGAAGTTGAGCAGAGTGAGGTAAGATACAGGGGTGGGCCTGGTTCCTATGTGTCTCATCTGCAGAAGGTAACATAGACTGCATGCTGTCAGCCCAGTGCTGGGAATGGGTTACACTGGGTTGCACTGAGCAGTGCTGTTGAGAAGCATTTTTGCACAGCTCTGCCACTGAAAAAAACTAAAATTAGAGGTGATGGGATTATCCTGTCAGTGAAAGAGAGGACTCTGTACCCAAAACTTGTCTTCTTACAGGAAAGGGAACTATTCTGGGCAACTCTTTTCTACCTGCCACCAGTATCACTATGAAGTTAGCTAGCATGTGCTGGACTGCCACTGTTTGAAGTGTGACTTCAATGCTTTCTTTTTATTTCACCTGTTTAAGGTTTTTTCCCCCATAAAACAGAACAAACCATCAACCATTTTTTTTCACATCACTTGGCTACTTGCAATTAGAAATCTACTTGGATTCATACCTGTTTCCAATTCATTATCCTTTTACCTGACTGGCACTGGGTATTGTTGAATAAGGATTGCCTTTATGGTTTTCTTGATTGTGTTTTTGCTTTTGTGACTCTTTATTTTCTCACGATAGTAGTTTTAGAAGAGTATATCAAAATATTTGTGAGAGACAAGGAAAATAACTAAAGAACTCTACTGCAACCTGTGCAATTCACCTAGACGCGTACAAGAAAGCTCATCTTTTATGAAGTACTCCTGGGAAATACTTGTTCTTCTCACCGTCATTAATTTCAGTGGAGATGTGTGGATAAGGCTGTACAAATAAACACAGCTGCGGAATGTGACATAGTAAACAACATGCTGAAACCTTTTGGCAGAGATTTATTTACCAGAGAGCCCAAATGCAATACTTAATCCTTGGAAAAGATGGCATTTAAAGTTCTGGTACTTTTGAATTTTTCAGAAGCAAGTATTTATCCCTAAAACTGCTCAGTCTAGCCTTGTATTTACACATAAGGGGGCAGTGTGGTACTGTTAGCCAAGTGCCATGTAGGTGCACAATAGATTTCATTAATATATATTGCATCATGTTTTAAGAAATGGCTTTTAGCACTCTCAGTACAATTAGAGCTTTGTCACTGTCTGAGAGTTCTGCCATGTCTGTACTGGGGAGAACCAGGTTGGACTGTTTCTTATCTTCTTTATAAACATTTTGTTTTCAGAGAGTTTCTTGTACTATTTTGGCTGTCTCTCATAATCTGTTGTTCATAGGCATGTGAAGGAGTGGGAGCCAGTTTTCTTAACACTGGTGTGTGGAAGTTCAAATTACATCGTTTTACCTCCCCCACATCAACATTCACTTATGGGGAAGGAAGGTAGTATTTCCACTGGAGCTTTCCTTTGCATACAATATGTAGGCTTCAGGCCCACTGCTGCCCCGTTTTGGCAATATGATTATTCTTCCAGTTTTCATGGAAAATGGTGTTTCTGATTATTTTGTACCTGCCAGTAGAGAGAGTAATGATTAAGCGTCTATAAGCCAGTATACATGGGTCCTTGGATCATCTTCTTCCTCCATGTGTTAATATTCAGGGTTAACAGGCCAGGATATGATGGCCTGTGGACTTTTATACTTTTAACATGATGTCTCGAGTGCCTTATCACAGGATGCTTATGGCATTTTTCTCACCTGTAGAGCAGCCTGGCTGGCTTTTAGCTTCATGCTGAACCTGACGTGCTGTAATAATCCAGAAATGTATCTGTGGTATCTTTTTATACTTTCTGCATGAATTTCTACTTCATAAAAAGCTTCTCCTTCAAAGAGTCATTATGAGCGTCATCTTTATAATGTTTCCTATATAGATACGTGGCAATGTGAAGTAACATGGCAGAAGAACACCGTATACTGTTTCATTATATCTTGTTATATTACCGTGTTGCATTGCTCTAAGGCCTCGTACGGATATGGACACGGGACTTTTCCTATACAGCTTCTGTTCCTGTTTTTCTTTATCTGCTGGTTTGTCTTTGAAATACAGACTAAGCTAATGCATTCATGTGAATCTGCCATGATCACTTGTAAAAGGCTGCTGTTAAATTGTCCATCAGCATACTGATAATTTTTCAGAAGAAAGTCAGCATCATTAGACTGTACTCTGTGTGTGACAGTTACAGTAGAAATTCTATCAGACTGAGCAAATCTGCATTGCTGGTTTATCCAGAGTGAAACGACGCAGTATTTTGTATAGAGTGGTGATATGCTAATGGTCATGACTCAAAAGATAAAATGATGACAAAAAGTGTGATCCTTTTTATATGCATCTTTATGAATACCATCATTTAATATAAATGTGACTCAATATGCAATAGTTCACTGAAAAAAGTCTCACATGGTATGTTACTATGGTATCTCTCACTAAAAACCCTGCCCCTCAAAATTCCCTCTTTTCAAGAGTACGGTTATTTTTTTAATTAAAATGGCTGATATTATGATGATATCACAAATTCTGAAAATTAAAATGGGTATTCTGGCAAAATTATAGGTCCTGGCTAAAGCTATAAAGCTTTTTGGTTACTGGTTCGTAAAGTTAAGATCCCCCTTTTTCCCATTCTCCTCCATCCTAGCTGGCAAGTGTGGCTGCAAATATTTTTGTCTTTGGATTAACTGATTTGCAGCTTGGTTAATGTGTAGACAGTGCTCTTCCTTATTTTCAATTTTTATTTATTTATTTAATTATTTTAAAAGCACTCATTAAAAACCTACAGCATACTCCCAAACTTGAAGGAATGGATTTTTGGCTCCTTCCTGCTTTGAATGAAATCCAAAACAAATTTTGTTTGATAATGGTTTACAGTTGCATTACACAGGTTGCTCTTCATGATAAATAATTAACACCCTTTGTGTTCTTGATTGCAGATTTTCAAAACCCTGCCTGATGCCACTTTCCCTGAGCCAATCTCTATGTCTGTATCTCCTCCAAATGCCCCACCAAGGCAATCAAGAAGACAAGGACAACGTATTAAGAGACCTCTGGCTGTTTACAATCTCTGTCTTGAGCTGGATGATGGTAAGATGTTAGTAATAATTTCAGTCTTTGCAGCAGATGGGCTGTGTATCCTATCTTCAGTAGGTGTTTTCATTTCATGTTTCATGTATATACATGTATGCATGCACATGCATGCTTGTTTAATTGCTTTGGAGCATGTAAAGTAGCAAGGAGAGCTACAGAGAAAGAAAAGCAGAGTACTGTCCTGTGACATATGCTTAAAAGTAGGACGAACTGTCTTCAATATGCTTTTCTCCTCTAAAAAAGAAGCAGCTCCTGCCTGTTTCTTTGGGGAAATCTCTTTGACCTCTACCGAAGATTACACAGCCATAAGATAAATGGAGAGAGAACTAAAATTAAAGCAAATCTTTTATGAGAAGAGCTAATGCACTTTACAGTTAAATTCATCTGGATTAAAGGCTTAGGTCACCACTGCACTGGAGAATACCACTACTCCACTTGAATCTTTAATACCTT
Organism: Falco rusticolus; assembly: GCF_015220075.1. Lineage (NCBI taxonomy): Eukaryota > Metazoa > Chordata > Aves > Falconiformes > Falconidae > Falco > Falco rusticolus. The sequence continues at coordinate 111,954,775 of NC_051187.1, read as the reverse complement.
GATGTAACTAACAGTAAATACTTGTAAACTTGCTGTACTGTTGAGAAGCAAATTAAAAAAAATAGCATACTTTTCCATGGAGTCTGAAGTAGCAACATACAGTAAGGCAAAGGGTGTATAACATCTTATAATATGCTGACTGTAGGCCAGAAACATAATCATTTTCCTGCAATTTCATTGCTTGAGGCTTCATACAGTACTGAGAAGACAAGTCAGGGCTCATTTTATTACAGATTTTCTCCACCTTATTCTCTTTCTCACTCATAGTGTTTTTATTTAATTATCTTTTCATATGAAGAATCATGGGATCAGGGCACCAACCCCCCCCCCCCCCCCAAAAAAAAAAAACCCCAAACCCAAAAAACCCAACGGTTATCAGCAAGTGAAAATAAAGAGGAAGATCTTGAACTCATGCAGTAGTATGAGATGAACTGTCATTAAATCAGTGGTCAATGGTGGTTGATTTCTTAAGGAAAGAGCACAAATACCTACAACAGCTGTTAAGTGCAGGTTTTAAAAATAAACTCAGGACGTTTATTGTCTGAAAGAGCCAGTTTTACAAAGACTGTGCAAGAAATTCAGCATGTATGCCATCAGATTTAATTCACCAGAGATACATAATCTCTATGTCTATCTTCCCTTGCATCAAATATGAAATTAAATGCCTTGTCTAGAAGGAGTTTAAGGTGCATCTACTTAAAAAGCCTAAGCTGTGTTAATTTGAACAATATGCTACCAAAAGCTAAGAAAGCTCTTGAGCTATTTCTGCAATAATAAATTTATCCTCATTTGAAAAACAAAACAAAATTGAAACCACTCACGGAGTTGTTTACATGTAATTGCGAATGTGAATCCCAGCAGGTCACAAGAAGCACCACAACTTCTCCAATTCCATGCTGGAAGGCGTGCACTGAGGACCTGACTTTAACATAAACACAGTAGACAGAAAGTATTTGATGGATTATTTTTAACTCTAAGGTCCAAAAATACAAAATTACTGTTGAAAAGTTTTGTAAACATTCAGTTTCTCCTAAATACAGTCCGTATTTTTGTCTGATTTGGATATCTCAACAAAGAGAACTGGGATTTTTAAAGGTTGTAATTGTTATATATTGTACAGAAATTCGGTACTTCTCTGGGAGTTCTGGTGTGGTGAATTGCAGAATAACTTCATATGTCATTGTGCATGGTAGAACTGTGATGAAGGCTGAATTACTGCAGGTGAAGTCACAGTTCCAGGATGGTTGGCACCGAATTTGTGGGATCTGACCAACAGTGTTTCCCCTTGCAACTTCTAAAAAATATATCCTCTGTAGTGCCTCTGCCTGCAACTAAAGGTAGCAGTATTCTCCATCTATTTTTGCTAGAAACTGGTGGTTTGTAGGTCCCAACTACATGCTAATGCTTATTTGTGTTTAGCCAGGTAGTTGTGTCAGTAAGGTAGTCAGTAGTTGGTACAGTGGTTGTTTGGCATGGGTGCAGTATACACAGCAATACCGTACCTTGAGCCCAACTGCGTCATTGCATTATCTGAGGAACTACCCCAATGGATACAGGGTCCGTCAGTCAGCCAGGTTGATTAATTATCTAGTCACCGAGTAGAGCTCAGTGCCTCCAAACATGCACCGTGGCCTTCAGTTACTTTGTTATTTGGATCGGGGCGGGGGGGGGGGGGTGCGGGAAGGAATAGAAGTGAGCCTGGGCTGTGTTCCATATTTACCTAGTTTCTTGGCTAACAAATACATGTTTTATAACTGCTCTTTGGAAGATTTTATCCTGTGTGTGTTTTTAACAGGAAATTAAACATTAAACCCCTTCCCTCCCCCCCCCCTCTTTATTCACAATGGCATGAGTTAAGCACCAGGCATAAGCCAGTGTTTTGTGTTTCCTGGATATGGCAAAATTATCATAATCTTGTTTTAAACCAAGTAGCTAATACATATTTATATGTAAATAGAGATATATTTGTCTACAAGTATAAAGTTATTGTAATTATATATAAATATTTTCTATGCCTTGAAACTACAAGTATGTTGGAGACAAAATCTCTCTGTGCTGGAAAACTTCTTGAGTGTGTTTCTCTTAGGATTGTTATGCAAACCAGGAAATTGTTAGAAAAGCGGAAACAAGTCTTTAACTATCAGCTGTTCCAGGGAGTTAACAGGCTTCAGAATCCACTGCTTGAATTGGAAATGCAGGGTTTGGGCCAGCTTTTCTTTTTAAAAGCATGTTTGCAGTCAGAAAGCTTCTTGACTGCACACAAAATGTATGCAGCAACCACCCAGAAAGGGCTGCAAGCGACATAAATATTGATAGATATAATAGCTGAAGAACACACATTGTTTGATAAAAATCTTTATTTTGACTTCTAGTAATTAGCTGTACTGAATTCTGATAGCACATAGATTTTCCTTGTACATGGCAATTAGATGATTAAACCTATTTGCAAACAATTCAAGTATTATATTTACTACTGGAAGGATCTTCATTTCCTGAAAGACAGACTTAAGTCGTGATGATACTGTCTGTTTTTCTTTCAACTTCTTCCCTCTGCAGTAAGCCAGTTACTAAATTTTCACTCTGAAGTTTTTCGACATCTGTGTCTCAAGTAGAACTAGACTTAATGGGGAACTCTGAGCTACTTTCATACATGGCCTAAACCCGAAGTTCTTGTTTCAGCACAATGCAGATTTGCCTGAGATTTAAATTAGGATCATTTCCAGAGTTTTCTTGCTTTCTAAAACGAAGACATAGGATTTGGGTTTGTGTGTGGGGTTTTTTTTTTTTTTTTTTTTTTTTTTCATTTCATTTTCCTGGAAGTAGCTTTTTTCTCCCTGGTCCCCCCATCCCTTCCTATTATCTGAATGAATTTTAGAGTGAATTAAGCAGCCAATGCAGAAACTCCTGTGGCTTACAGTCTCAGCTATGTGCAAACGGCTTTGCGTTCTCTGCCTCTCTATGCAGAGAGAGAAAGACTGTTAGCTAGAACAGGGAATTGTTTATCCTGTTCTTCTAAAAATGTCATTGGATCTTTATTTTCCATGTGGATGATGATTATATATCAGAAGAGAGCTCTGTTTGTATTTCTTCTGGAGGGCAATGCAGAGTTACAGTTGTGTTCCCTCCCAATCTTATTTTAATTTTTATGTACTTTTCTTACCTTGTAGCAAAATAGACAGGTTTTTGTTTCGTTTTGTTTAATCTTTTGCTGTGCCTAGTGACTTAGAGATTATTAAACTATTTTGTAGGGCTACTAGAGCAACATGACAAGAAATGTCCTATATAGGTAGGCAGTATAGAGCACTCTATCCAAGATGAACAGAAAGTCGGCATAGCTGCATAAATTACACCTGGAGTCAAGAAACGGGTCTTGCATGGCAATCTGTCCAACTACAGAATCATTTGTTTTCTAAACAAACCAAAACCATACTTAAGCCACAGTGCTTGCTGGTGCCTTACTCTGAATACCCTTTAAGTGTCAAAATTTCTCATTGGCACATACATGGACATAGCACACTAGTATCATATAGCAGGCTTCTCTGTTTGGTTTTTAAGGCATTTGTTTCCTATCTTCTCACTCTGGAACTCAGGAGGCATATGGGTGGTTTGCGATACCTTGCTGCTGCTGCTGCTGTAAACTGAAAATTATAGTGCTTTAGAAAACAGATTGTAGAAATCTAAAAGAAAGATAAATTAGAACTGCTACTTAACCCTTTAAAATTTTCTGCTAACTTGTATCACCTGCTGAAGTATTTAGGGAAGCCAAAGTATGAATGGTATGTTAGTGTCAAATAGGAGTAGCTCTTTTTGATTTTTTTTTCCTTTTTTTTTTCTTCTTTTTCCTTTTTTTTTTTTTTTTTTTTTTTTTTTGGTGGGAATTGGAGTTAAGACAGTGTCTTAAATTGGGTGATAAATTAATTTGCATGAACTACTGGGGCATTCAGTTAAATTACTTCATCAAATATGTGAATACATGTAATGGTTGCAAAGCTTTCATGCAGTATTCCCTCTCCCTCCTCCTCCCATCCCTTCCTGCCCAAAACAAATAAGTAAACATCTATAAACTTCATTTGGAATTACTGAATATAAAACTTGGATGTTAGAGGAACCTTTGGATTTATAATAAGACTGGTCTTCAGGGCTGGAACAACCCAGAGCTGCAAGGTTGCAGGTGTGAAACCTGGCCTTGAACTCTATTTCTGAATCCGCTGCCTGGAAGTGTTTCTGTAACCTGGCACATAGTAGGGGAAATGGAAAGAAAAGCAGCTACATAGGCATATCAAAAAGCCGTAAGGGCTTGCAACACTTGCTTACAAAGTATCATATCGGTAACAGCTGAGAGAACACACAGGGCTGCTACAAAATAGGTGTACCAGTATTAGCTGTGAAGAGAAAATCAGCATGATTGCTGTTTGCCATGTTGAATTTAAGTTAGTTTGTATTTCATCTTGCTGCAAGAATAGTTCCTGCAGTTCTCTGTGATCTATCACAGCTTTTCCCATCTGATGGCTCTGAGTAGGATGAGTGCTATGCAAAGTAGAAGTGTTTTTGAGCTACCTAAGAAAAAGCTCCACCTTTAACAGTGGATATGTGTAAGGTCCCGGTTTCTTACCAGATCATCAATTTCTGCTTGGAAAGCTTTGGGCCCATAGAAGGTACTTACTTTCTTGGCGGTATGGAACAATTTTGCTCCATGCTTTGTATACACAATATACATTGTCTGGCCATTGTTATACCTGTGAGTAATCTACTTGCTACAGCCTACTTGTTGCACAGTTATCTGAAATCAAATTTACCTATCATAATGTAGTAAACATCTCTTAACTTCTTTTCTTTTCAAATTATGTGTGTCAAATCTTCACACCAGATAATTGCCTTAGTATCATCACCAGTACTTGTCTGCTTTTGGTTTATCAAATCTAGAGGTTGTAGAAATGTTCAAAGTAAACACATCCACATGTGCGCATACCCACCCACCCCAGGAGTCAGAGGTGTAGGGAAAAGGAACTTGAATAGACTTAAAACTAAAATCTGAATTTAAAGAAGGAATGGGGAGTTAAGGAGAAAGGGTCAGTCTTTCCTTGAGGCCAAGCATTATTAAAAATCTCTGATCTCCTGTAATAATCCTTCATCTCTTTAATTCTCTACCCTCTACACACAGACATGCAAGGGCATATAATACTGTAAGAAGGCCAATTTGGCATTCTGAAAGACATTAATCCCAGGCATGGAAGTCACTGACATATCTTTGCTAGATGCCAGCTGTGCCCTGGCCAACCTCTGTTGGTTCAAAGTAAATGCTTTCACCCCGCACACAAGAGTATAAGTAGAATGAAGAATTGAAGCTATTCAGCTCTTCAGTCATCTTCCTATGCGTAAGAGAGCACATTTCACGGAATAAGGTGTTCCCTCACATGAGGTGCTCTTGCTTCCCTTTCACTGGTGACACAGGTAGAAGAGAAAATCTTGGAGTGAGGAGGGTGGTGAACTTTCTGGAAGGCTGATGCACAAGTTAGAAAATACAATGCTTCTTCCTGGTTTGCTCCCACTGTCTCAGTGTTTTTCATTTGGTTAGGAAAAAAAGGTTTCTTGTTTTCCATGAGCTCATGAAAGTCTTTGTCCTATTTGCTGCTCTTTTCCCCTCTTATTTTCTGTTTTCTTCTTTCAAAAGTTGCACTTAGTGCAAGGTGAATTACATTACTATCACTTCTTTCTTCCCCAGCTGTACTTGCAACATACTGAACCAAAGGGAGATTGAAGGAGTACTTGGGGGATATCATGGAGAAGTAATGATGGTGGGACTAGCTTGGCTAGAACTGCAGTCTCATCTAAGGCTGCTTGAGTGGGGGACAAGCGAATTAGCCTCAGAGACCATGCTAGTGGAAATCTGCAAGCAAGAAAAATGCTTGATGCTTGGCAGATTTGGTTATCCCACTGAGCAAGTGGATTTCTGTTCTGTAACAGGTGAAAATTCACCAATGAGTGCATTCACTTCTTCTGTCTCCCCAACCTGCTTGATGCTGCCTGTGTGCTGCACAGCCTCCTTGATCCATCCCCACAGCTTCCCTCTCACAGTGCAGCCAAGTCCAACCCTGAGCCGTTGCAAGATGCGTTTAAAAAAAAAAGAAAAAGTCTAAAAAAATTGCACTTGCAGACATCTAAACTTGCAGCATCAGAGGCATGGAAGAAAATGTTGACCTTATTACTTGAGGTAGCAAAATCTGTGTTCCTAATTGCTGCCTTTTAAATCATCAGCTGGGAGATTAGGAGGTTCTTCAACAAACATGTCACCTGGATGTTCAGTTAAAACAGCTGATAGAACTTCCTTAAGGGCTGCTTAGCTTGTTTTCAGTTGTCTTTTTAATAAGACATAGGCATCCTGCTTCATCCATCCCTCTGTTGAAGTCACTGTTATGGCAAAAGGAGAGAAGTGAACAGAATGAGGCAGGAGGCACAGCCAAGTGTCAGGAGCACAATGAAAATGTTTCAGAGAGGCTTTCTTATGAAAGACCCATCACATGCACAATGTGAGAACAGTTAGGTTAGTCTTTGTCATTATCGAAGTACCACACCATGGGTTGTGGCATTATTGGTGCGAAACTTCTCCTTTTATTAAGTCATGGGAAGTAATTGCAAGTGAAGTAAGCTAAATAGCAAGAGAAGAGACAATACCATGATATTATCTCTGTTTGAAAGCTCAGGAAAAGAGTTTTTGAACACCTTACCCTTTGGGGGTGGAATGACAGACATTTTTCCAACTAATCATTGGCTAAATTGTCAACACAATGTAAAAGAAAAGGAAACATGGAAAAATATTTTCATGGGCTTTGGGGTTTTTGGTGCCGTTTAAGAAGTGCTACTGAATTAGGGAACTTTTAGCTCTGATTATAACATTATAACCCTTTTTATGCTGCTTTATTTTTTCACAATTCTTGTTCTCGTTGATTAGACTGGAGCTGTTCTGTTGGTAGATTTCAGTACCAGTCTGGACCATAGGTAAATGTTGCCTGGACTTACAGAAACCCGAACCCCTCAGAGCTACCAAGAAACTATGAAAACTGTGGGACAATCCATTTATCTTAGTATTTGTCAGTTTTCAGAAAGTAGTTTCAGTTCTTCACTGCATTCTTCAGCCATGAAATTAATATGTGGCATCTGGCCAGCCTGGTAAGGCTGGAGGTTGTGTGTGGTTTCCTGCCAAGCAAGCTCTGGTAAAAAATGAGTAACCTTTGAGTTGAGATACTGCTTTTGTTAGTATAATATACACAATTCAAAAGAGGAACACAGGAACCTCTCTGCATGCTTGTATCTGGTTTCTGTTGTGTTTCGAAATTTAATTATGTGATATAAATTAACACCCCAAACTTGTATCCATGACTGCCTAGACCTGTTTTTCCACAGCTTGAGGAATCAATTGGAATTATTTATCCATTTTAGTTTTAGCTTGCTCAGTGAAAGGCTTGTCTACAATTTTATGTGTCTTTGGGATTTTATTGATGTAAAGAAGTAATCCAAGCAGTATTTCTCCTGGGTTTTGAGAGAGGACCTACAGTAAGCGGGATAGTTATTGAAATAATTGCTTGCTATTACAGGTTAAGTATATGTCTAGAGAGATGATGGTTTAAAATTGAACTTTGCATTTTAGAAATAAACAAAAAGTATCAAAAAGGAGGAAGAAAGGGACATGGTCCCAGATCCCCATTTGCCACTAAGTAACTTGCAGATGAGCACATTTCTTTCCCTTTCCTAGCTCCAACTCAGACACCCACCTTTCTGGCTACAATTCTTAAGTTGCGTCAGCCCAGTCTTGAGGCAAATTCTGTCTAGTGCAGTTTCCTCCTTTTTCTCATGTATCTGAATCATTATGGAGTTGGGAAAAACAATCTCTCTGCAGGAAAGCTACTTTGTGCCCAAGATAGACGTGTTTGTACATGCACGCATTTGAAAATATATCAAAGTTGGTCTTTAAGAAAAAACTGTAGTCAGCTCTAATAGTTGTGTTAATTTGTCTGAGAGAAAAAAAAAGTCGGTTTAGAGATCTAATTTTTAGTGCGTTTGTTTTGAAAGATAGCATGAAACTGATGAGTATGTTGGCTGTCGGCTGTCCATTTGCTCCATGAAAGCTCTGTTGGTTTTAGGGTGTATGAGTCTATGATGTCTAAATTTATCTAAGAACTAACTGCATGCTACAGCGGTACTGCAATATATAGGATTTGCTACATAATGAGGATAATGGATACTTTTTGAAAATGAAATGTGGTGATATAAAGCTATTTTTCTGAATGTTTGCATGAATCTGACCTCTCTAGTACCCATTATTTGGGAACAGTGAAATAACTCTCTTTTTTAGTTTTAGCATTCTCTAAGATTATTTTAAACCAAATAATAAATCATTATTAGTTTGCACTTACGTGATTTCTGTAGTTTGGAGGTGAGTAACAAACAGTTCTCTTGACCAGTTTCAGTGGTGTGATGAACAAAAGCACACAGTTTCTTAGTTTGCTGAGAAACACATGATTTGGCTTCGTTAGTTCAGAAAACTTTAAAAAGCTGAAGAAGTAGAAGGATGTTTGAGTTCACGTGGTGCTTGGTGTTGATTACCACAGGAGGGTTTGTACTGTAAGCAGGGAACAAAAGATGCAGCCCTGCATCTAGAAAAGGCTGTTCTTGACTGCAGCGTCCTCTGATAAACTTTGACTATCACATAAACCTTTCTCCATTCAGGTTAATTCTAGTTTTTCAGGAATGACTGAATCTTCTCTGGAGTGATTGGTACTTCTTATCTTGGGGTCACTTCAAGTTTTATTAACTGTGAGGGACAAATTCTTCTGTTACATTTTTCATACCTGTTTCCTGTGGACGCTAAAGCTCTAGCACATGGAACCAAGTTCTTGCTTTGCAAAGGATTTTTATGATACTTGCATTTCTTTTCTATCCCTGATCTATGAGATTCCTATTAAAATGAAAACATGGTACGTACCCACAAATTAACATAAGAGCAAAGCTGGTTTGTACTTGGTTAAACTCCTGTGTTATTGTGGGAAGTTAGCTATTTATGGTGAATGCATGTTTGTTATCTCAGAGCTGGATGCAGCTGTGATGCTGATAGGGGAGGATGGGTGGCTGCACAGCAGTGCAGCTGCTGCTTCCCCATCTCATGATGCAGAAAGTAGCAGACTTCAAGGTGGTAATACGGATTTTTGCAGCATCTTTAATTTACTTTCCTCAGCAATTCTCCCCATCACCCCTTGTCTACGACTAGACCTCTGTGACTCTGTCAAAGTGGGATAAGACATGTCTTTTGTCCTCTTATTTTGCCACAATTTGTGTATCCAATGAACACTTAAAACATACACGTCAGTTCTGTTCTGCCCATTATATGTATCTCAGAAGAAACTGTCATATATTCCTCGTTTACTCCAGAAACATTCACTTTCATAAACTGTTTTCATCCTCTGACTACCCTTAAACTATAAACTTTGGTTGCGATGTTGATGTTGAAGATTAGTCTTTCTTTTAATACTAAAGTATGTAATTTTTTAGTTTACTTAAGCAGAAGTTGGAAGAAAAACTCACTCAAGCAAGTAACTGATAGTGTTAGCTCTCTGTTTTCTGTAGTTTTTATTACAATTTTTATTTATTTATTTATTTAGAATTTTTGGGGTAAAGTGAGGATCTGATTATTGACACTCCCAAAGTATTTCAGATTTTTTCAACTTTGGATGCCAGCAAAAAATATTCTTAGACTAGCCAGATGGAAAAGGAGGGGAAAAGACAACTGGGAGACATGGCATGCTCAGTTAGGTAGAAGCTGAGTTCAGATTTCTGGTATAGAGGGTTTGAGAGCTTTTACTAACTGAGACTGAAACAGACAAAAGGGAGAAGGAATTGAGGGTTACATATTTGCTGGAAAGAGGCTAAAGGAGTTAAGTCTTAGTCGATATAAGTACCTTCTTACCTCGTGGGGATTTTTCATTATAAGAAGGGGTGACGCAAGGCAGGGAGGGGAGGAAGGAGGAATTTGGGCTGGAAACTGAATGGTAAGTAGTACCAGCTAGACACAACCAGTAAACGGTTAGGAACATCCTAAGCTATCTTATTTTCTAGGTAGGGCTGGTCTGAACTATGTAGAGCCATAAAGGCAAAGCATGGGTATCTGTTATAGAGGCACAGTGAAAGCTCTAAGGCTTGGATGAGTGTTGTGATTAGAAAAGTGAAACGAGAATATAATTTAGATTACAGCTTAAAAGGATCTGAGCAGTCAAAAATTTTAGTAGTATGCAAAAGGTGGTGAGAATGTGAAACAAGTTTTAACTCTGGGAGTAAAATTGGATCTTACAACTATTTGTATAGGATGAGGAGATGAATTGTAGAAGCAGCTTGGTGGCAACTCTAGAAAGGTGGCCAAGCTGAAGGCACTCAGAGGCTTCCCACAAGTGTAAAGAAAAAAAGGTGAAGACTTGATGGCTGGAGTGTCGACAAAAATTTTTGAGATGTCATACAGACTTACTGCTTTTATGCTGAGAATCCTCATGTTCTTCATCTGTTCTGGCACTCTTTGGCACCCGAAGATAAGAGAATAATGGGAGAGAAAAGAGAGGGGGACTGACATTCTTAGGGAGAGAAAAATGAAGGCATCAAGAACACCAAACTGTATGCTCAAAGAATGATATAAATGAGCTTTAAAAGAAATTGTATTTTCCTTATTTTATAGTGGAAGAGCTCATTAGAATTCAAGTGGTAGAAAAGAAGAATAGGAAGTTTCTGGAGCTCTTCTTCAGAAGGACCTATCAGTCCAATGTGATAGTCAGCCTTTTCATAGAAGTGGGAAATCTTGACAGTGCTGCTCACTGGAGAACAATAATGGAAGCAGAGGAGTGAGAGGAGAGGAACAGTAAAAATATTAGACACTCAGTGTTAGGGAGCCCCTGAATTCTGAGTTTAAATGAAAACTATAAAGCTGATTCAATTCCAGCAGTGTCCTTAATGCACTCTTTAATGAACAAATCATGTCAAAACTTTAAAGGCTTTTTAATCTCTAGCAGCTTAGGATCTTTACTGGCTCCACAAAGCAAAATACAGGAAAAGGGTGGGTGCATGGGAAGAGAAAATAGCTAGCAGTCAATATATGTTACAGGTTTTGAAGAATTGTTAAAAACAGCTTAGTTATGAAAATCAGTGTGGGATTTATAATCAGCAAGATCAAGCAGAAACCTTCACAGGTAGGACTGTTGCAAGGTGAATACTTTGAACAATGTGAAGCCATCTAACTTGTCCTAAAACAATTCTCTGGTCATGGGGTTGTATGGTTTGGCAATGTTGATTTTTAAAACATCTTGTAGCATTGCAAGAAGTTTGAAGAAACTGGAGGAATGCTAATGTAGTAGCAGTATTTAGAAAGGTAAATGCAAATCCTTGGTGATATATTTGATATGGGACAAAGTTAGGAGGAATTGCAAATAATGACAATGGTAGTCACATAGGAGTTGTGGTCATGTGCCAAGCTTCACCCATTCAAACAAACTAAGTTTGATTGTATTCAGAAGTGAATTTACAAATTTTAGAGGAAAAAGTTAGCCTGCGGCCACAGAATGAAGGACTACGTCTTTAAATATGGTGACTCTGCTCAGTCTGTGTTAGTCACAGTGGGCAACCGGCTCATCATAAACTATTAAATGAAAAGCAAAAGTGAAAAGAATGAAAAGCAAAAATGCAAAGAAAAAGAAAAAGTGGCAAAAAAAAGTGCCAGCCTTGGATGTACGAATGGGATTGATGAGTAGAGGTAAGTGGTGGAATTACTGCTCGATGTGGCTCTCATGGGATGACAATAAAAAATCATTAATTCAGATCAGATGTACACTCTTCAGAATGAATTCTGAGAGATTTTAACAGGTTTATAAAACAGGTGCATGATTTCAAAACTGCAAAATCCCTTACAGTAAAGGGTTTTGTGTTAAACTCAAGGAGATAGTTTAAGTACCTTCACACAGGACAAAAACCGGATGGGAGATGCTGTAATGATTAGCAATGCATATTACATGGGTCATGCCTGAAAATAGAGCCTAACAAAGTGAAGGTACCTGCATTAATCAGTGAGTATGTTAATTAGCAGCCAATTGATTCTCCATTATCTTTATCACCTGTAGATGTCTTCAGCCAAAGACTGTTTGGAAGATACAGTTTGGCCCAACATGAGATGGGCATTAATCAGAAGCATTTATTAAGCTTATCAGAGAGATAACTAGATACAATTTTATGGCTTCTGCCATGTACAGGAGTTATTAAAATTTCTGAAGTTAGCAAAACTTCTTGCCACTGATGAATGAAATCTTTGCAATCAGAGCAATAATGCTATATTTTGTAGACTTAGGTTTTGAGCATATATTGTTTTTAATCATGAAAATGTGCTAGATGATCATTAGTCATCTGTTTTTGCAGTTATACAGAATTGCTTTTTCCTGAATAAAGGTATTGTTTTACTTTACAGAAACAGATAATTGAAAACATCAGAAATGTAAAGAATCTTTGAACGTAGTTTTAGAGGATGTTCACTTAATCCCATGGAAATTAGCAGGCGTTTTCCTGCTATTTTATTTTTGAGAGTGCCATGCAGTATTGACTGTGAGGCAACACTAGTTTAGGAAGGATGGGAAGGAAAGTAAAATTTGACGGAGGATTTAACACACAGTTTCATTTATGATAGTCAAATGCAATTGCTTGTGTAGTGCGGTTTCCAATGTAGACTCTGCTGTGCATGACTGAAGTGTTTAGTTGGTTTTTTTTTACTTTTTCTGTGTGCTCTGAGAAACAATTCAACAGAAAAAACTCTGCTTTCTGTAGAGAGATGTGGTGAGTTGGTCAAATTAATAATATTAAAGAACAGATTAATATTCCTTTCTACTGCTGTTTTAATAATGTTAAAGTGAATGAATGGTTGAGGTAAACCATTCTAGTTTGCCCTTCTTGTAAGGTGTATGTAGTTTGTTAATCTGGGCTGCATTAATACTGCTACTTTGAAAAGAAATAGTGATGAATTAAAAGGACTAACATTTTCAGTTTTAAGGAATTCAGTTTCTTTATGAAGTAAAATTGCAATATTACTGTCTAATCTCTCAGATATTTATCATTGCGACACGTACATCTGCAAATGGGATGTAATTAATTAGTTTTTACCTGACACTCCTATGGTTCTCATGTCATGTAAATGTGAGTGGCAGCATGGTGGCCTGGGTACAGCAAGGAGGTGTGAGGTGAGCAGGATTGGGCTGGAGTGCAAGTGACTCACTTTCCCAAGTTAATGTTCTCCTCCTCAGAGCTTATCATACTTTGTTACTACAGGCTAATTTAGATCCTTAAATTAGCAGCTGCTTTAGAGAGAAATTTTCAGCTGATCACTTTTATAATTTTGGTGGTTTTAGTTGCGTGTCATTTTATTCTCTAGGGAAGTTGTTCTCTGAGACTTGCTGGAGGGGGTGAGGACAAGATGGCTGGGGAAGCAGGCAAGTAGTTCTTTGTAGGCTTTCTACTTTTGAAGCAGAAGGAATTGAACTGGTTGAGGCAGTAATAAAGTTGTGAGAAGGATTTTTATCCAGTGAAGGTGGCTTTTCATTGTCTACATTTAATTGTTGTTGTATTTTTAATTAATGAAGCAAAAAGTAAAAAATGAAATAATTGCAACAGTACTGCTTAGCTTGGTGGAGTAGAATGAAGCTCAGTTGTTCACTGTGCAGAAGCTAATTAATTTGGAATTAGAAAGTAATATTGTACAGGACTTTGTTGTGTATAGTACTGTATGTAGGAGATACAGCTTGTCAAACAAGCGCGACATTTTAACAGCTTTTGATCATTTTATTGTGATGCTGTGTTAGGACTTGGTGGCTTATTTTTTTTCCCCAAAGCTTTTGGCCCCAGAGGAACAGAACTCTTTTACCAAGACTGTGGGGTCAGTGGTATCTAATCTGCTCTAGAGGGACTTGTATGGTGTTATTTAGCAGGGCTGTGGGCCACGTTCATGAGTGCAAGTTGGGAGCAGGATGAACAGAGGAGGAAAGGAAAGGTTGCAGGGACCCTTGTAAGGGGTGGCTGGAAATGACCCACATTACTGTTAAACGTTAATATTCTGAAATCAGCCACAGGCCCTATTTGAGACTGCAGGCTTAACTGTGCTGGGCATTTCAATGTTTGCAATCATCCTTATTTCGTACACCTCTCCTTTAGAATTTGTAAAACATACAGCTGATGTTGAAATAAAAATTTTAAAGGGCAAAACTGTGGGTGAAGTTAGCTTTTCAGTGAAGAACATGCTGCTTGGCTAGATGTGTTGGCGTGGTTTGCAGGGAGTGCTGTGACACATGAGTAACTTTTTCTTACTGTCTGTGGGATAGGAATGATGTTCCTTTAATGTTTTATTTAGCAATCATATCTCAATGTGTTGCTTCCTGAGTGATGTTCTAAGAGTACCCTATGAAAACAAATAGTAGACCAGAATACAATGAATTCTCTTAAAAGTAACACCATTAAAAAGGGGTAATAAAATAATATTCTTGGGTATTGTGTGTTTTGTTAGAGATCTCCTGCTTAACTCCTGCCTATTCTAACCTTCCCATGTTTCATTGTTTCATGTTTGATAGGATTGTGGTTATGGATTGAGAGCGATCATCTCCTCAAATGTGTATTAATTTTTTTTTGGAGACTTTGTTTTTAGAGAGGTGTGCAAAGGTGTATGGCCTAGGCTATTTTGTTGTCTGAAGTGATACATTTGTCTAAACACCACACCCCCCACCCCCCACCCCCACCCCCCCATAATCTAGCATTTCATCCATGTAAAAAAAAAATAATGTTGAAAAGGGGACCAGGAATACATTGGGTTGTGAAGATAGCTTGGTGACAATGATGGAGGAAATTATGGAATGGTACCTTTTGGGGAAATGCTGGGGGATTGCTTGTGTTCCAAAATACCCTGTGAAGATGGGACAGGAAGGTTTCTTCTTGTGTATATTTCAGGACATGGTTACCAAAGCAGCTTCTCTGGCTCATGAGAAGATTCTCTTAGCATCCTTCTGACTTGTGCTCTCTTTTCTAGCTGACAGTCACAGCTGTCCCAGAGAAGACACCCCAACTGGGAGCATGGATTCTCTTTCTTCCCAGTCTCCGACACTTGCCTTCTCTAGTAGTCCCCCCGGGGTCCTGGATGGAAATCACCTTATTATGGACAGTGGGGATCTTACAGGCTGGACAACAAATCTGTAAGTAACCTGAATATTAAGTAATGATTTTTCCACTAATATCATTGTACACATGAAACACGTTCCCCTTTTCAGTTTGGTGGTGAGTGATTTTTAGAAATTACGTATAATCGTGTTTGTTCTCTTCTGCTACAAAATGCTATGTGTTTACATGTTGTGGTGGATCTTAGAGGGTACTTGAATGTTTGTAGGAAATAAATGTTCTTTTTCTATGGAAACCTAGTGCATTTTACTGTAACCTGTTATAAAATGTTAGATGTTTTTTATTTAGGCAATGAATATGTAAGTTATTCTCTGTATGATGTATTACCCTAGTTTTATTTTGAGACACTGTTAAGCTAGTGTCTAAACAACTTGGATGCAGGGCTATTAAGATTTAGGGCCAAATTTGGGGTTCAGATAAATACACTGTAATGAGTGTGTGCTCAGGTGCTGTTTAAGAATTTTCTTAAGAAATTAAAAACCTATTTTCCAATGAAAGGTGCAGTCTGTCACTTTCAGTAGACTCTGTAGATGTTCAGTTTTTAAGCATGACTTCAGTTTAGCAAAAACGGACATTACAATGTTCATGCTATCTCTGTAATACATATTCAGGTTTGATATGCAAAAAGCTGAACATAACTTGTTTTTTAAATCAGAAGTTGAACTTGAATTGAATTCTCTGGTTTGCTATTCATACAAACTTTAACATATCAAGACAAAGTTTTCCAGCCTTAAGTGCCAAGAAGATGGAAGAATTTCTGGAGAAAAGATTTGTTACAAATATTTTCCATAATAGCATTCTGAGTAGTCTATTCTGTGGATGAAGCAAGTGTATAAAATATATGTGTAGGTGTATGTAACGCATGAGAATATATAGATAGCCATAATGGGTTTATATTTCTATATGCACATATGAATAATTAACTGCTGATTAGAGTACTTATTAGCTGGAGCAATATTTTCTCATATGTACTGAAAGAATTCCGGATTTTATAGGTATTTTACATAAATGTTGTTTTTTCAGTAGAGGACTGAAGTTACTCCTTCCTCTTGTACTGCCCACTAGTAGTGGGTAGGATTACCAGTAAGCTATATTTGACAAAAAGAGGTGCATCTGTAGATGGTATAAAACTGGAACATCTATGAAAGCGAGCATAGCTAATCAAGGAAACGTAGGGATAGCAGAACATTGCTAATGTCACTTTAGAGTATAAAAGGTGGTGTTTTATCAAGAGGGTTCAGGAGCTTTAGGTGTTTGAAGGAACTTTGCATTTTTTGCATTTGTTAATTTTCATCAAAAATTATACTGTACTGCTGTTTTGGAAACTTTCAGATGGCTTGAGGTTTTGCACTCATTTGGAAACAGTACTTAAACAGTTCTGTTTGGAAGGGAAAAAGTGCATGGTATGAGCGTCTAGATCAGCGGTCCTCAAACTTTTTAAACAGGGGGCCGGCGCACGGATGAAGTGGCAGGCAGTCATCTGCGGCTGTTTGGTTCCCCCCCCAACCCCTGGCAGGGGGGGTCTGTAAATACCAGGGGCCGGATTGAGGACCCTGGGGGGCTGTATCCAGCCCGCAGGCCATAGTTTGAGGACCCCTGGTCTAGATCATTTGTCAAAAGCAGTTTCTTTCTTCTGCTCACCTGTCTGTGAAGTTTACTTAAGAGCTACCTCTGTAACAAGCTTGGACAGTGACGGAGAGTAGTCTGTGAATGGTACATTCTTTCTTTCCTCTACTTTCTCAACTCACAACGGCTTCTTTTCACCTTCTAATTCTGATGACGCAGAGGGCCTTGCCTTAACAACAACTACTACAAAACCCCAAACCAAATTAAACCCCCCACCATCCCAACCCCCAAACCACCTCACTGTATTAATGGCAGGGGTAGATGTCACCTATGGAAGAATGTACTTGGTGGGCTTCAGCAGTCATTGTACATCATGGGAACCTGTGGGCAGGGAATGGCGGTGGTTGTCTTGTCGTTGTGTAGCTGTGGAGCTCTCTCAGCTCCAGGAAATGTAGCATTGGCAGTTGAACTCTGCTTTGGTCACAGACAATTCTCATAAACTGGACTACCCCAGAATTAGGTGGAGAAACAATCCTTTCTGTTTGTGCAGGATTTCAAAATGTTTTGCATTTTGTGCCAAATTGGAACAAAAGCAATTCTTAAAGTCTCGGTATCCTCTCTAAAATGGTATTGCAGATCTTCATTGAGCTACAGTAAATACCACGCTGAGTCTAGGGGAGATGGAAATAGAAGAGGATCTGGTTTCTCAAGTTTCTGCTGATGTTTATAACACATGGGTGTTACTTGTAAGAGATTGATCACTACGGAGTTATGTAGTCAACAAGGTGATGGTGACTTCTTTGTGGTAGAAGAATTGCTTCCATTGTTTCCCCTGGGAGGGATGTTGCATTGTGGGTCAAGATATGTCAGATATTCCAGGGCTGGTTTATATCAGTAGTTTGCTTTAAGCAAGAACACGTGATAGATAGCAAGAATACTTTTTGTGATATTTGTTTTCAAGAAAGGAAGAGCATGTTTTTTCCTGAAAGATAGCTGTTGTCACCATGATGTTTCCTGGCAGAGTTTTTTGTGATGCATGCCCTTTCCTTGTCCCACCTTTAAAAACAAAAGGAGCTACAGCTTCCAGCATGGTGAGGGGAGCACCAAATGAAGGCAAATACAGTCTCGCCTCCTGGCTGGCACTGGGAGGGGACTGATAGCCAGAGTGGTGAAAGAAGTGAAGAGTGCAAGGGCTGTACCACTGATTTGAAATGTCTCACAAAGCCCTGACTGCTCAATTGTCATGTCAATATTTAAAGATGTACTATGCATACGGTGTAACTGGAAGGTGATGTTTCACATATGTGCCATTTTGAAGCCCTGCTAAGCTGTTGGTTTTCATGTCTATAAGTGTATGTCTGCCTGATGCTAGCTTTTCTTTGAAAGCTCTGTGTGGATCAGACATATGCCCTGTGTTGTCATGTACTGCTGTAAGGGTGAGCAGAGAGCTGGGTGATGGTTAGTTCTTACTGCCCACAGCAGGGGTGGCTCTCAGTGGAGACCCAAGTTTGCGGTTCTGAGATTATCTTGCACCCTAAACTTTTTTTCAACCTTTTTTCTGAAGATATTTTTAACTTCACACTTCCATCTAGAGCCAAATACTAAAAATAAATACATTTATTTTTACATACACTCTGTGGTAGAACATAGAGCTTTTTCCCCCTGTCAATCACAAAATTACAGAATCATTTGTGTAGACACAGGATTCAAATTCCAAATAGCTCAGAATAGGCAAATTACTTTTTCTGCTTGATGAAGTACTGTGCGATAAACATGTATTGTTTGAAGACCTGTTCTATCCATGGATGCTTAGCATAATCTCAGATATAGACTGATAATTATAGTAGTGAGCTGGACGGAGTATTCCTGCCTTGTAGTGCTCTCCACTGGTATGGGCATTTTTTTCCCTTTAAGGCAGAGCAGCAATGGCAATCTCCGTTTAATGTTAACCAAAGCATTTGCATTATTTCTTTTTCCTCTCTGCTTTAAAAGTTCGTACTTGCCCTGAAGCTACAGAATTAACGTTGTACAGCCATCTGTCTTCCTCAGGTTCCACTGGAACCACTGTCAAAGTCCACTTTGACAGAGCTCCAGGTGATTACTGTTTCTGTAAGGAGAACATGTTTCAGACTGTTTTGGGACTGATGTTGGTCTAGAGTCACCACCAGTACATTCTCAAAATGCTCTTTATTTCCCCTCAAAGCCACAGTAGTTCTGAGGGGAAAAAAAGAGTTTGTGTTAGATACGCCCAGTTCCTTGCACATTCCTTCTAATTCAAATTGCCACCATAGCCAGCATTCTGAAGGTAAGCTGTATCTTCTAGATGAAATGCGGTTATCAGTATAGACATTCTTTAGCAGTTTTCTTTGGTCTGTATCTTATGCTATATGAGACACTGGAAAATAAGCAATATTCCCTGTTTTGGGTATTTGTCAAAAGCAAATTTTGTAAAGTAGAACGCATAAATACATATTTGTATTATGTATTATACATAATGATATTTGCCACCTTGTGCCTTTGTTTTAACAAGTAGGTCATGTATTGTAACATTTTGTTCCCTCCATATAGAATAGTTATATTTTGTGAGTTGCCCATAATATTATTCTGACCTGGATTTAAATAAAAACCCCCAATCCTAAGCAAGCAAACTTCCAACCATCTTTTATCCATAGCCATCAGTTTCCCCCAAACTGTTGTCTACCCTACAATTGCAAATTACCTGGGGAGTTTAGACCCCACAATCCGTCCTTTGCTCCTTCCTTCAGACTTGCTTCAAACCCTGGTTGATCTGAGGAAGGGTTATTGCTAATCTCTCGTGGTGAATGAATTTGTGTTTTCTTCCTCTCTTTTTCTTTCCTAGTAATATTTTTGCTATTCCGTTCTGGAAGCTGCTGCAGGTTGCTGCTCCCTGCCGATTCTGTGGCAACAGGCAGTCAGTTGGCAGCTTTGGTAAAGAAAAGTGTTCATATAAATGTGTCACCAGAAGCACCAGGAATCTGCTGACAATAGATAAGGGGAAGACAGAGTGAAAAGGGGAAGGGTGAATAAATAAAACACCATGCTGGAAATTCAGAAAATAAAATGAGTTGACATACAAAACTGAGCCATCAAACCAAGAGTGAGGGGAAGAGGAGGACAAAAATGTGATGTGTATTGGCAGGTGTTATGGATAGCTCTTGAAGTGCAGTTGAACTGTGGAACAGTAGTTGATCTTCCCTTTTACATGCAATTGAAAACCAGTGTTACATGGTTTGACTTTCACCCTATTATATTATGGCTTTACACATGCAAGCAATGTATAGATACAGTGATAGTGATAGCTAAACTAGGTGTATATACATGTGTGTCTAATACAATGTACTTTTCTTGTATAGATATATTTAAGTTAGAATTTGTAAAAAAGAAATTTTTTCATTAATGTCATCTTGTAGTGAAGTAGGTGATAGTGTAAAAGATACAATAACAGACATGAAGTGATATAATTCAATTAAAAAACGGCAAGGGCAACTTTTTTCTGCAGCTGTTGTGGTTTGGTTGTAAAATTTACTAGACTTTGGTTACCTAGATCAAAATTATTTTAAATTTTCAGCCTGTTTTATATATTGTTTAGGTACTATTAAAATACTTTTTTCCCCAGTTCTGTTTTATTATGCATTAGAAATTACTACTTTTGAACATAGCTTTGGGCTTTTTGATATTTATAACTAACCTACTCTATGCCAAAAAATGTTATTATGGTAATTGATATCTCTTTGAGAAATAGAAGCATATCTTGTCTTAAACCATAGGACCTTGCATTTGAATCCATCTGAAGTTCCAGGCCCTGCAACAGATTTTCTTCAGAGAAACTATTACTTACGCTGTTTTGGTTGTATGGCCTGCACACACTTTGTTCCCCGTGCATTTTGATTCTCTGAATCTGTGTAAGGTTTGGGCATGCCCTCCTTTCATTCTCCTCCTTCCAATGTCTGCACCTCCTATGACTCTTCTGACTGAGGTGCTACTTTTTTACATCTAGGTTAGGTGTTGAACTCTTGCTCCTGTGTCTGTTCTCGTACATGTCTGTGTGCTCACACCACTAACTGTTCTTTATTCTGTGGTGCTGCTTTGAGAAGAGGTTCTTCCCTACAGCTGTACAGCCTATATGCTCTAATCCTAACAGAAGGGGTCATACATAAGGCAGCTATTTCCTATTATTTTAGAGGGAAAGGAGATCATGCCTATTACTGGTCTTCAGAATACTGAATTGTCTTAATTTAACAATTCAGGCTACCTGTAGTAATTCCAGAATTCCAGATTAGTTTTCTTCATCTTGACCTTCAGTAATCAGGGTGGTGGTGTTTATCAAGCTCTTCACTGACTTCCCAGTGGGCCAGAACCATTTATTGATACAAGGTCTGTCTTATTCAGCCTTTCCCAGAGTGCTGGCTATGGTGGCAGCTCACCTCCAACCACCTCAGTGTAGGTTTGTTTCCCTTACCGTGATGACTGAGCTGTTGAAAGTGGATTACAAGTCATGTCCTAGGACACTGTGGACTGCCTTGTGTCTGTCTTCACTCAACCTCAGAATGAACCAAAAAACCTGAACACTTGGTATTCCCTAGACTTTGGTATGTGTTGTAATTAATCTTTCTGAGCATCTTTTTTTCTGATAAGGAAAGAAAGATTTGTTACTGTTACTGACCCGTTGTTGTCATGAGATCTGTTTGGGTTTATAGCACAATGCCCTATGCTAGGGCTTATCTACAGAGTTTACAGACTTACCCCTCACTGCTGGGTTTTCAGAATTGGGTCAGTCTTCCTTTTTGGTTGGAAGTCCCCTACCTTATCTGCATGATCTCTTCATTCAGATCATGAAAACTAATGTCTTGTTCCTCAGCTGAAGAGTTCATTTTTGGGATCTGAGACTGCAGGGTCTTTGGGTTTCCTGGGGAAGTGGAACATGGTGTGACTTCTGATGGCTCTTCTGGATGGAATCATGCTACGGGACGTGGGTAGCCTTCCTCAAGGTGATGATACTGTCTGTAACTGTTTACCTTGCCCCCTTCTCTTTCCCTCTGTAGGCCTTTGGGATTTTGCATCTGGAGGGGATGGAACGCATCCTGTCCCTCAAACCTCTTCACCAAGTGTGTATATGAGTGGGGGTGCATGGCTTGTTAAAGCAGTTATGTTTCTGGGCTCAGACTAGTAAGATTCATGGTTTTCAGACTGAATCCCACCTTGGATGCTGCTGTAGGAGCATGTAAGTTGCAGCCCTGACAGTCCAAATACTGAAGGTACTCAAAACCCAGAGGAGAAATAGAAGCACCAGTGTAAATGGCTTGGAATACGCAAGGATCTCGTGGCAGAGGAAATAATCCAGTCTTTCTTTTCTTTCCTTCACAGTTCTTCTTTATTGATTCTCCTGGCACTGAAATATTCTGTTATCCAGCTCAGTGATGTATATGTGATACACTATGGGCATCATCTCTGGGTTTTTAATATACACAGAGGCTTTCAAAATGGTCATGAAAGCTGTGCTGTGCCGCATCCTGAGTGCTTTCAGGGTCTTTGTGACCAGGTTGTGAAGAAGCTACTCACTCTTCGTGAAGTTGCAGGCTGTTCAAATTCCCAGTGTGGAAACTGATGTTAAAAGAGCCATCAGATGGCAAGGGAGGGCAGAAATAGTGGTGCTCTGCACGTAACAGAAGCCTTGGAGATAGTTATTAATTTTGTTTGACTGCTGAATGAATTCCTGTCAGCCTTGTTATATCTACATCAGTAGAACTGCATCTGTAGTCTCCTTAAAATTGAAATAGTTTCTTTTGGTACTTTCTGGCAGTCGTGTGAATTTGCAGTTTTACATAAATGATGAGTGACTTCAGTTTCCATGTCTTGAAAACTTTTTATAATATCTAATATCATCATCTTATTTTATTAAAAGAAATTGCTTTAACAGCTGTTTGGTCATTGTGCTTATTTTGCAGTTTGGTTTTGTTTCAGCTGCCACCTCTTCAGTGACTCAGCAGTTTGAGAGTGGGTTTAGCAGAGCAGGCACTTCTTTTTGTACCCTTTTGTTATGCAAGCAGAGCAATAGCCCTCATTTTGCAGCTCCTTTGAAATGGGCATAATATAAATTAGTCATGTGGTTCATACAAGATAGACCTTGCCATCTCCTTGTCTTCCAGTGGGGTAGGCAGCTGGGCTTGACAGCAGCCCCGCTGTTTGAGCACGGGTTAAGTGGTATGTGTGCTCAGAGCAGGGAGAGTTGTGGGTGCAACCACTGTGATGAGCTAAGTTTTTCTGGTTTTTTTTCCCTTCTTTTCATTTCTTTTCCCTTCTCCTTTTTTTGTATCATTCCAGGGATCACAGCCCCCTCATTATTATTATTTTTTTCAAAAAGGAATGGCAGTATTCTATAAGCTTATTGGATGTACATACTTCATTTTTGCTTTGTCTGAATTATCATTTAAAAATGCTTTAACTTAGCTGCTGTAGTCATTAGCTTCAGATTTACCAGACTGGCAGGAAAGATCATTTCACTAATGTTTTAGCTGCTTCACTGAGACCTCACAATCCAAGTTTAACAAAACCTCTATTTCAGTGCTGGCTAAAGTGTTCTGTATAAACGAGGGTTCAGGACTTTAGCACGCATGTTACAATCTTTAAATTTTGGAGGTGGAGTTTCTTTTCAGAGGGAACACAGATGAGGAAATGCTGCCCTTCTGTTTTGTCTCCAGCTTTGCTGCAGCTATGGACAATTTCTAGAATTTTGTCCATGTGTTTTTTTGCTCCCCAGCCTCACCAAGGCATAGGGGTTTTAACATGCGGGAAGATGATTGTCTGGTGGTAGAGAGTATTGGATCGCATATCGAATCAGAAATAGCCAACACCTTTTG
The DNA here is from genome assembly GCF_015220075.1 of Falco rusticolus. NCBI lineage: Eukaryota > Metazoa > Chordata > Aves > Falconiformes > Falconidae > Falco > Falco rusticolus. The sequence goes on along the minus strand of NC_051187.1, from coordinate 111,931,103 downwards.
ATATACTGTGTCATCTTATAATGAAACCTCTTAAGAACACTTTCATTGAGTTTGTCAGCCAAACACTGTGATACCACAACCATGGGGCTGCCAAACTCATCTATGAAACAACCCTTTTTTTCTCAGGAGTTGCAGTGTAGGTTTTTTTCACAGAGTCTCTTCTTCACTCTCAAGATAAGAGGCTGCTCTTTAGCTGTGTTACCTTAGGAACCAGCCAGATAAACATCCAATAAAATCTTGTTTTCAGGAGTTTGTTTCTGAATATCAGTACAAAATCTCTAGCTTATTTTCAGTAAGGCCATTTCCCCCTCCTCCCTTCTCCCAGTGTTCACTATGTCAGACAATAGCATTTTTTCTCAAAGAGAGATGGTGATGTTAGGCTTTTTTTTTTTTTTTTTTTTCCCCCTTCTTCTTTCTTTCTCTCCTCACAGGAAATGCATTCCCTTCGTTTTAGCCCATAGGAGAAAGTATTTTTTCAATGTACCTTCTTAAAGTTGAGATGCTATATGATAAGATACGTAGTGCTTTCTAATATGTCATCATCTTTATAAACAAAGCATGCAAAGCTTTATAGCAAGGTAACTTTGCTACCACAAGAATCTTTTCAAGAAAAAAAAAATATCCAGCAGTTTATTGCTTACACATACAACATTGGGACTGATTTTTACTATCGAGTAAAACCTTCTTTTTTAATAATAAAATTAAATGGTTCCTGAGATAGCCAAGTACAGTAAATAAATAATAATTAAAAAACCCCAAACCCTGAAATTCTAGAATGTGCTTAATACTTTAAGTTGGGATTTGGGTTTTTTTTCCTTCTTAAATATGGTGAAACTATTGCTATTGAAAAATGTCCTGTCCCACCCCCCGCTGTATCTTAGAGGATGATCTCTTGCTCGGTAACTAGGAGCTGAAAGTGACAGGCAAATTCGGGAGCTGTGCTGCAGTGATTTCACTACAGCTGATATGTATTAAGGGAATTAATCAAAAAGTGGGGGAGGGAACAGCCCAGTGCTCCATGTACCTGCACTTCTGGAGCATTTTTCCATTAGAGCTGTTGGAATGGCTCAGATTTCATAGAAAATCTGCTAGTTTTCATATGCTTTTATATAATGCTGACTGGTAAAGGACAGTGTAGTCTTACTAGTTGGTAGGTTATCCTTCTTGTTGAGTCCTGTAACTTGAGAAATAAACGTGCCATGACATGGATCTGAACATTTTATTTCATCTTCTGTTCCTTTATTCGCATGCCTTTCCTCCTTTTTTCTTTTCTCGGCAAGTCTCAGTGAGAAATCATCTGGTATTTATTCCAAATATTCTTATGAATGACCGTTGCTTTCCTGGGTCAGAGGGTATCTTTTGTGTCTTCTCTGTTCTAAGTATTGTTTTGAAATCATTAATCCTGTGACTTGCAGGTGGTGTGTGTTGTTCTAGAGCTGATCAAGTAAGTTGCATAGATTAATATGATGCATGTTTCAATGAAATATTTAATATGTGGAGAATTTTATTATTCACTTGTTGAAAATCAAACAACACCCATCTGAGGTATGCACTAGAGAAGACCACTTGGTAGAATATTCTTGAATTGTGCTTAGTTTGCATTAGAGGCATTTTAATACTCTTCAGGCAATATACTCGGAGTATTATTTTTCTATTTTCTGTAGTTTTACCGCTTTCAGAAGTGAGCCTGACACCAATCTTAATGTTGGAATTGATTTGAATTGAATAAAAAAGAGGACAAGGAAAATGGTTTTTATTTAAATATCCCGATTGTTTTAAGTATAATAGTTTAGTCTATGCAAGTAGGATACTTTTTTTAGTTCACTTTTGAAAAACTTTTCTCTTAGGTTCACCTCTTATTTTACTGAGTTAAAACGTAATTCTGCACCTGAGGGAGAAATAATCTACTTTCTAGCAAACTTTTATAAACCTTACGGTACCATTCAGAAATGTTTTATCCTCAGTATTTAGAGAAAATAATAGAAATGCTAGTGTTCACTTTTAGTTTTTTGTTGCTGAATAATGTCACTTCTAGCTGAAGGTTTTTGTTTTACCTGAGGAAAAGTTTTCTATGATTAGCTAAAAATGGAAAAGGACAAGTTCAAGTAAAAGTAAACAGCAAAATTATGTAGGTGCTCATCTTCAGAGGTGTGTAATTATTGGAAGATGTAAATAATTGTATAGTGGAAGATTCAGAAGTGGTGAAGCAGACTAGATGTCCTCTTCTCAAAGTTTAGCGAGAAATATGTTGCTAGTCAGCACAGTACAGTTTTAATTCAGTTTTTTACATATGATTCCTTCTTTTATTTGGTAAATGTGATAGTTTTAAAACCAGAGCACGTTTTGATAAACCCTTTTGGTTATGATTCCAGCACATCTAAGTTTCATTTTTATTCATGGAATTAACTGTAGAATGCTGTTTTTCATACACTGTGAATTCCAGTTTTCATCCAAATGCTGCCTGACACAGATCCAAAGGAAAAACTATTGCCTTGTTAAATAAGGAATGTGCCATTCACCATGTTATAATGTACTAAATTTAAAAATTAATAATAAAAATAAATGTCTGCTTAACTATGTAATTGCTAGAATGACTATGAGATATATTGGCTAGGAAAATCAGTCTGTGAAAGTTGAATTTGGTTGTAAACCATGTTGTGCAAACCAACAATAGTCATTCTTTCTTCTAGAAATTAAATGTCCCAGTGAACATGAAGGCTAAATTCAGCTATGTAAGTTAGGTTTCCTGCTTTCTTTTATTGATTTACAATTATTGTTGATCCTTTTTTTGCTTTTGGTCAATCCACCTTGATTAGGTGTGCAGTTACACCCCACAGAATCTTGACCAGATTAATCCACCTTGATTAGGTTGCATTTACATCTCTGCAGAAACCTTCGTGACTGGGTTCCTGGATTTTGGTGGTACTTTGAGGATTTATGCTATCTAAGAAGTTAATCTTGGAATAGGACGAACTGATAAATGCTGTATTGTGAAGTCTGTACTTCTGAGTGATGATTCCTGTGTGAAAGCTGTGTGTGAATGATTTTAATTCTGTTTCTGCTTAGGAACTGCTTGAAGTCCCGCTCTTTGTTCCAAAGATATGCTAACATTAAATGTTTAGACTATTTGTTGTTCTGTCCATGCGGTGAAAGAAAGCCTTCCAGTGTTGGACCGCTTTAGCTCTTTAAGGTATAAAATTAGGAACATCCTTTATGTTGGGGAGGACTTTGTATGTTTTTCAATGACTAACAGAAGTTTTAGCCTTGGCTGCTATTTCTTTTCCTCTTGTGGCAACTTTGTGCTCAGCCATTTATTTAACACATATTTGAACGGCATATTCCTGAGGGCAGCCACTGGGGCATCATCTATGCAGTTATGTCAGTGAGATCTCAATCCAGAGGCAGCATTGTGATCCCAATGTTGTAATAGCTGCAGCCTCTTTTGAAATCTTCCCAGTGGTACATGCCTTAGTACAGCATGGAGAAGATTTTTAAATAGATTCGTCAAAACTTGTAAAGGCAAACTGGCAGCTCAAATAATAGCCTGCTGTATGCAGTTTCATTGTATCTGTCTTTATTAGATAAGGAATGTGGAATTTTGTCTTTTTATTGGTTATGTCATACCTCAGGTAATTCATCTTAGCTTAGGATGTAGGGCATGTAGGAGAATACTTTCAAGGAGGAAATGCAGAATCATACAATAGCCATGTCTGCAAAATCAGCTTGACATTATTACTGGTTTTGAATATGTGAATCTAACTAGTTATCTAGTTAGGAAGATTCAAACATTTTAGTAAGAAAAGAAATTTTTTTCACCTTGTTAATACTACTTTGAATATATTTCCTCTTAGCTCTGGTCAAAGCCGCCCGTCAATGGTCTCGTGGATGAATACTCCGTCTGCTAACACAGCTGCAACAAATACTGCAGCATCCACTTTCTTCTTCCCTAACCCTGCCGCTGGGAGTGACAGAGCAGTGGAAAGGTATGATGTACACTTCGACTTTTGCTAGTTATTTATTTGGCTCCTTTTTTTCTGTATCTTTTTAACAATCACTAATTCATGTCTTCTGCGTATGTGAATGTTGACTGCGAACCAAGAAATTCAACCTTAGCAATTCTGACAGAACAAAAATAACATCTACTTTTGTCTTATATTTCCTTTAAACACCTTCACACCCTCCTTGTAGGAGCCACCCAGACTGAGCAAGTGGCTTGTTGGTTAATACAAGCAGGCTTTGATTTGGGTGGGCAGTTTATAGTGTCTCTCTACTGCAGTGATTCTCTTACAGTGTCTTTAAAATACAGATTCTTTTCTGTAGCCACCCATGGCAAATTTTAAGTTTCTTAACCTAGCCATCTTGCCTCTGAAAGACTTTCCCGTGTTTTAATTTACCTGTCTCTGTGGTTTCATTCTTTTCTTTCACTCTTTTGGCCTCTTTCCTTCTATCCTGTTTCTGCTTCCTTCCATGTTGTTGTCCATCTTTTGAAGTATTTTAACTTTTCCCTTTGAAGGTTTTCACCATCTTAGCTTTTTCCTTCAAGTTTTACAACATTTGCTTTTCTAATTAAAGTTGTTGGTATTTTCATAAATTATTTCCAACACTTGGTAACAAAATTCCATTTCTCATTACTGGACGCATTTTGCACCAGAACTGCATTGTCTGTTTGACTGCCAGTTTCTTGGGGCAGGGAGAATCTTTCCAAATGTTTTATGTGTAGTTGTTGTTGCCTGGGCTAAACAAAAGATGATTTAATGGTGTGGGTGCTGTGTCTAAACAAAGCATCATTGGGCAGCAGCAAACTGTCAGTTCGCAAAGACGTGATTAATTGAATTGTGCCAAAATATATATTCCAAGATTTCTGCTTATGGTACTTGGAGAAATGAGTACTTTGGACAAATTAATATTGATGGCTTATTACTGAGCATCCTGGGAACACCTCTAAAAACTGCCTGAAATGTTAGAAACGTTACTGTCTTTAGGACAATAAAGCATCTTCAGTAGTCTAGTAATCATATTGTAAACAAATATACAAAGGAAATTCTCTACAGTGATAGTGAAAAGCTGAATTGCAAGATTCAGGAAGAAATGTTTTAGAAGACATAATGATGATTAGTCTGTAAAGTAAGTATAGTATGCTTTGCCTACTATTGATTTCATTGCTGATTAGCACTTGGCAAAATTTTAACTGTAGTTGAAAGTCAAGTTCAACTATCATAAAAATAAGTGTGCATAAAGTTGGGAGTATGATATTCAGAAATGCCAACAGTAAGCTGTGAAGCTTCAGCTTTGGCATTTGTGTGTATGAATTATAAGCCTGTAATGATGCATGAGAGATTGTGTTTAAAGTTTGTCATCTCCAAGTGAGAATGGAGAGAAAATTGTTGAGAAAGGAGAGTGTCTTCATAATAGTAAAAAATGACTAAAATTGTTAATTTCATTTTTCAGCGTTGCCCCCCGAAAAGCAAGAGCAGTTTATCCATGCGAAGCAGAACATAGCTCTGAATTATCATTTCAGATAGGAGCAATTTTTGAAGATGGTAAGTACTGCTTGAGTAAATATAAAGCAATGAAAAACAAATAGACAAAACTGCTAAAATGGCTTTGGATAAAAATACAAGCCTGACTGCTATTCTGCCAATGTTGCTGATGGCACACAGTTGGTGACGTAGAAGATTTCTGGTACACAGAAGCTACTTAGCATTTACTTAGTGCTATGAGGCAACACCTCTGATTTCTGGTGAGTAGACTCTTTCAGTTGGTCTAATTTTTCAGTAGCGTGTTGTAGTACCAAAATAGGTATTCAGCAATGGAGAAAAACATCTTGGTCTATGAAACTGTATTTTTTAAAATGTGAATTGCCATTGTAAAATAACATGGGGCTTTCATTTAACAAAAACTGTTTAAGGATTTTGAAGAAAGCAGAGCTGCAGGTAAATCGGGTGATTGCTAGAGACAAGGGAGTGTTTACATTTTGGATCAAGAGCTGCCTTAGTGTGTGTACATACTTGCAGAAAAAGGAATATTCACTGAGGTGCAGAATTGAAGGCCTGTGTTTAAAGATTTCTGTAGACCCAAACGTAGTATTACATATGGCCATCCAAGCTGTGATTCTTGTGCTCAAGACTGTGTTGCTCTTCGGTGAACTTCCATGGCTCTACTCCTTAAGAGCTGCAAAGGGAGTTCAAACTGACAGGAACTGTTACAGTTTTTAAACCTTATGCCAATGAATATTGTAATACAATCTCTTGAAGATGTAGAAGACTACACTAGAGTGTAGTTTCTTCCTATCACAAGGAAATTCCTATGACAAGAAAGAGATGGTATGGAATGGCTCAACTGGGCCTGGACAAATTCAGCAATTCTTGTTAATTGAATGCGATTTAATAATAATTCTAAGCAGTAATTGATTCAAAGCAGCAGCATGGTAAGGCCATTGTTTGTTACAAGACCTTGATAAAAAAATTATGTTCATACTAAAACCCAGAAGACTCTTAAGTTTGGTCAGATCTTCATCCAAGCTTTGTGCAGGCTGAGGGATTCAAAGTGATCTGGGGATTACATCATTAAGAACCTTGTGAGTGCTGAGACCAGTATTTTAGTCTTCCAGTCTGTCTAGAGACAGGGAGGGTAGTAAGAGGCATTATCTAAAGAATCTGGAAACTCTGTGTTGATGCCTGTTTGCTTCTCATCCATCCCTAGCTTTTAGTTTGCTACCAGGTCTGAAATCTGAGACATGCTTTCCAGAGGGAAGGTGGTGTTTAATTCAGCATGACCTAATGCACTTAAGGGGTGTACTGCCCAGTCATTCACATAGGACGTGTGAGAATCTTTGGTTGGATCTCCAATAAAGGAGGAGTATTCCAGAGTCCCAGTTTACATCCAGCAGGAAAAAGAGAAAAGTACACAGTCTGGAACAGCTGGAAAACATCAACCTGCAGGCATTAAAAAGCTAACTAAATGTCTTATATTTCCCAAAATGCACCCTGTTAACTCTGTTAGCACTGGATCAAAAGTGTGTGTGGGAAAGTTTTTCTCATAAATGAAAATCTTTCCATCCTGTCCTCCCCAGCTCCAGTGGATGTTCCTAATTTGTTTAACAAGCTGAAACAAATGGGAAGCTCAGCAGAGTATATTTTTTAAAGCATGTATAACAACAATAAAAAAATGGCATATAGACATCTCCTTTGCCGCCTTTGTGATACTTATTTTAAAGCAGACAGAACACAGGACGTTCCTGTCCTCAGCCTCCTCCCAAACAAATAAATAGTAAGCCTGGTCCAGCCTACAGTTCTGCTTTTTTTGCGGCATAAGGTGGTCTGGAGTACCTGCTAGGCTCTTCCCTACTAGGACCCACTTTACAGAATCATACTTGATGTTTCCTATTAGAGCTGCCTTACAGGCAAATCGCGTCTGAATCAGGTTAGGTGGGAAACCTTTTAAATATGAATTAGCTAAATGATTGCTCTTTTAAAAGTCTCTAACACCAGTTAATTTAAGTTTTTTAAAACATGAATGATAGGGATCTTCAGCACACATAAAACTGCATACAGGGGAAAAATCTAGCGCATGGGGGAAAAAATCTGATACATAGAAGAGAGGCCTTTCTAACACAGAACAGCAAGGTTGCATACCTGTTGTGTTGCCATGGGATAAGAAAGTCTTTCAAGAAGCAGTTGCCTCTGTGTGGTGTGTTTGTGTGAGAGCAATGTTAAGATTCTTTTCTTGTGTAAAGAGATCACTAGAAGTTATGGCAAAGCTACGTGGTTTTGGTACATTACAGCCCGAGTTGAGTTTTCCAGCTAGAGAGTTGGATTGTCCAAGAACAAGTATGCAATTTGACTCTTCGGCAGCTGTAGAGAAATGTTTCGACTGTAAGACTTTTTTCCATGTCATCATATGAATAAGGTTGGAAGCTTGGGAAGAGGTCATGTGGACTGCATTTTGAAAACCTAATTTCATATTTCCAATGGGAAAGATCACATTTCCTTAAATACTCTTGTTTTGATTTATTCCACCGTATCCTGGTTATTTTATAGGCATTGTCCTTGCCCTGCAGGGCTCTCAGCTAAGGCAGGCTGTGGAAAAAAGATGAGCGTGCAAGTAATAAGGCAGTGACTGGATATATGTAGTAACTTAATGGACGTTCCATGGCGGTTCCCAATAGGTTATGTCATGGATGGCTCTCTCTGTATAGAAAGGTATTCTCATTAAAAATGCACAACAGTCTCCATATTTGAAACCTCTGAAATGCCTTCATATAGGCTTTTCCTTTTTGTGGTAGTCACCCTTGTGTCTGTGCTGGGATCAGATTCCAATGAATCAATTCAGATTCTTTAGTTACTCAATTTAAATTCCCATATGCCCTAATAAAGCCCCCAAATGAAGAATTAAAGTAATAATACATCAATTCTTCAGCTCTACCAATAACCTTAACTATCAAAATGACAACGCATCAATCAAGTTGACATACAGCTAGTATCAACCATTAAAGTAACTGTTAAATTAATGTCTACTAAGAAGTGCTGCTTCCATTAGTGAAGGTTTTATCTGTCTCTCCTTTCTCCACCCTGCCTGTCTCACTTTTCTAATTCTGTCTCTTTCACTTCTCACTGTTTGTTTATTGAGGGTTTTTTCCTTTCTCTTCCTTCTCTTTTCTGCTTTGTTCCGTTCTCTCTTTCATTTCCCTTCCCTTCCCTTGTTTTTTTTTTTTTCTATTTTGTCTCTCTTGATCCATAGCTGTTGATTGCAGCAGTTTGCTCTTACCTGTTATTGTCCTGGATGAATCTTTCTGGCTGCTGTAGCCTGAGACAGGATAATGGCATTTAATGAAGTACAGTCTTGCGCCTGTCATAGCTGTTAAATGTAATACTGGTGCAAGGAGGTAAGAGTTTAACCTTTACTTCTGTCTCCATTTCCTGTTTCTGAATGGGGGGAAAATTAACTGTTTCTGTTGCAGGCCGACAAGGTTAGATTTACTACTGTTTTAAACTAAGCTTTACATCACCTGATATGAATCAGTAGAAGCTGAACATTTGCATATTCAGGTGTTTTCAATATTGCTTGTACATGGTGCTACTCCGAATCCCCCAGTCTTTCCATGAACGTGTCATAGAATGTAAATGCTAAGGCTCCATCTGGTAAGTTAAAAAGAAAAGGCAAAGTTTCCTATTTGAGTTGTGTAAGACAATGAATAATGTCATCTGAACAATTTCTACAAGTTTTTTTTACAAAAATCTTCATTTTACCTTAGGCTCTGCCAATATTTCTATTTCCCCGTTGCTACAGGCTATATTATTGACAGCGCATAACGATGTAATTCAAGTGGTTAGAGGCAAAGCTTGAAGAGTTTGCAGCTGGATAAGGGCACATACGGGAAGAAGAGAGAGTAAGATCTGAGATTGAGGGAGACATGTGCTGGCTGTATATTTTTGTTGTTGAAGCAGATATTCCCAATAATCATAGAAAGAATAATCAGACTGCCTGGCATTGAAACCTTGCCAGCCTTGGAGCCAAGTGTTATTAAATTTCTGGTTCTTGAAAAGAGACTGCTTAGAAGTCAGTAAATGGGAATTTCACTAGGGAGAAGTGTTTTGGATAGGGTAAGTAGTGTTTACACAACAAAATTCCTTGGCAGTATTGCTAGCAGGAAGGCTTCCTGAACACTTGTCAATGCAGCTCTCATCAAGGCTTTTTACAATTTTAAAAATCAGGTTTTAGGGGAGAGAAAATATGAGGAAAACTGAGAAAGTGTTTTGTTACGGTAATTTTCTTCCGGAAAGGTGTGGCACCCATTGTCCCTACCAAGCATAGAAGGAACACAAAAAGCTGTGTTCACACAGCTGTTGTCACCCCTCTTTATCTTTCTTAGTGTTACAAAGTGCCAGCCTTAGTTAATGTTCGTGGGTTTGACTCCAAGGCACTCTCTTCCTTCTTACTCGTGCTGTGGCTTCTGGACTGTCTGTCTTTACGGTACTGATGAACGAAGGATTTACATCAAAGAGAAACAGTACTCCCAAAATACTGTATTGCACTCCATGTGCAAATAATTCTTTTGTTGAGGTAAAAAAAAAAGAGGACAAAGCTACTTCTTTGTGCACCTTTCATCTGTGGATTTCAAAGCACTTGGAAACATTCATGTGCATGAATTATCTCCATTTTACATCTGGAGAAACTGAGTGTACAGATGTTCTTCTTTTCAGATAGCTCCATGCCATTTGGAGGAAGCTATCTCAAACTGCTGCTGCAAGTTACAATCACTTCACCAATAAAAAGTACCAGATGAGCACCACCAAATTCCTACTGACTTTGCTAGAAGTTTTAAAAAGCCACTGAAGGTAGATTGACCTTAACCAGCCTGACTTTGCTCCTGCCAATGGTGTTGTAGAAGCATTGGTCTCCGGGACAGAAACATTAAAATGGTAGATGTTTAAACTGATGTGTTTCACCTTACATTTGGTGTGCATGTGGGACCGTCAGAGATGATTCCAATCCCACCTGACAGCCGAGCAACTCAGGATAAAGTCCCCAGGTCTCAGTGTCTACCTACAGGTCACCAAGTCATAGTGCAGGGAACTCAGCAGCAACTCAGTTGACCAACCACTCGCCCTGGTTTAGGGTGAGCCAGATTATTCTTTTGGCGTGCTCTCTACTGTCATATTGACTAGATCTCCCCCAGCTGTAACAGGAGCTCAGACACTACTATATAGGGAAGTCTCAGTCTACAAGCTGAATTCTGCCTTCACTAATTTGTCATGGTATATCAGTGTGTTTGCTTTTGTTCACAAGCCTGAGGCCTTATAGGCAGACTGTTTTATTTGTGGTCACACAGTAAATCTGCAGCAAAGTCAGGAAGAAGACCCCTTGACTCCTAACCCGGTGTCCTGTCCACAAAATAATTCTGCTTCTCACAACATACTTAGGGGAAACAGCAAGTTTTTAAACTTCAAATTCCATGCTAACCCTAAGCATGCTTAATGTTTTTGCATCTCTGTGGTCAACTTTACCCATTGGGATTGTTTCAAAAGCCCATAGGGATTTCTAAGCACACAGGGCTTGCAAGCACATTTTGTTGCTTTAATTTAATTTCCTGGTGAAAAGTTGGCCAGGGCGATTGAGTTCTATGGAAGCGTATTCTGGTGTTGTAGTGGTTTTAGCAGTGAGATTTCTGTTGCCCACAAAATGCAATCCTCATTTATGTAGCTCGTTGGGGTCATTACTTTGGCAAAGCAGTCCATCCAAAAGGGAGGCCCTCTTGTGCCAGGCACCATGCGTGTTAGATTCCCTCCCCTGTTTCTGTGTCCTCCCAAAACAGCTAGTTTCCACAAAGGTGTGGAAATTGGTGCCTGATTCAGTCCTGCTGAAGTTACTGGCAACTAGGCAATGAACTAATTCCATTGTGGAAATGAGTCTTGCTCTTGGTTTTTTTTTGTTGAGATCTGTGACACACTTGAGCTGCCAAAGCAGAGCAAGGTCTGCCTATAGCCTTGAGTCTCTGGGAAGAGCTGCTTGTGAATTGTATGTGTTTGCAGTTAGGTAATCCTAACACTGGCAATACTGAAGCTATTTCCTATGGAGAATACAGAAAGGTAAGAATAAATGCTGCGAATGCCAAGTCACCCTTGTCGTGCTTCTTGGCTACATGCAATCAGAAAAAGCTTTTACTTGGAGATCTTATTGCAAGTTGAAAGTCTGTTGGCTATGTTGGCCCGTTTGAGTTGGGGTGATTGTTCTGCAGCAGTTGCCGTCATACTGATGGTCAGACATCTTCCTTCTCTACACTTTGTCTCTGCTGGAGGGAAGCTGCTGTAATAGCCTTGCAGCAGGTACTGAGGAAGCCGCTGTCTCGCTCTGGGCTCTCAACTTTGCTGCTGTTTCCAATGTCCTAAGAGGTGATGGTTCTTTGGTTAGTCTTGTTGTGTGGTCTTGCTATATACAATCATTTAACCTTGCTGAAAACACTCATTTGTAATTCTCTGTCCTGTACCTTTTATACTACAAGTCCCCCTCCTGTCCCTAGCCAACATGAGACTTAGTCCTATAGGATGATTTGTCCAATAATGAGTTGTACTTTTAAGGCCAAATGTGTAGTTTCTGCAGCAAGGTACTTTTAAATGAGGCAGGCCTGAAAGTCCTAAGAACTGTAATAATTGGTGACTGAGAAGAGATGACAGAAAGGGGACACTACAGAACCACTTCTCTTGAGCAGGGTATTTTTTCCAGAAATAGCCTGTGTCCTAGGTTTAAGAGCAGCTGCGCATGACAGAAAATTGTCTTTTGTGTGGTAAAGTGTTTTTTATTTTAAATGAATGCGTGCTGGTTTATGCTATACTTTGGAAATGGATTAGCAAAGAAAACAGGATCATTGGAGCTTAAAGCAGCTTTACATTTGGACAGCTTCCCCATTAATATCATTTGCCTACAGAAGTCAGTGATGTATGTAGGTATCTTAACCGTTCTTGCATAAGGTGATTTGAATGGGGGCAGAAGTCCTACCCAACATGACAGTGGCCACAGTTGCTGAATATTAAGAATTACTACTTGGTGCGTTTTTTAAAAAAAGACTTGATCTATCGAACTGGTGATCTTAGGTGTAATACAAGTGCTAATTCTTACTTCAGTCTTCATAGAGTCTACAAGAAACTTCTGCTAATAACGGGGCCCTGAGCTGTGTAACATACATGTGCGATACTTAATTTTCCAAGCACAGAGCTCAGTCGTACGGTCCATGTGTAGCCTTCTGGGGTGAAAAGTGGTATTTGTCACTCAAGTCCAATTAAGTGCAATTGCTTGGCCATCATGCGTTATCTCTGAACGTGCTGCAGTTCAGTATTGTGTTATCAACCTTGTTTAGAAAATATTTCTTTGGAAGTGTGCTGTTGTGTGAGTCAAGTGATTCAGCATAGTTTGAGCATTTCTTCCCCCTGGTAAATGTTAGGTGACTTTAAATTTCAGTTTGATCCTCTCAGGTGAGGGCTAGCCTCTTTTTGACCAGGCCTTTCCAGGTGCTCACGTGCCAGTAATACCTATCCTGTCTCTAAGGGTAAATTGAGGTTGAGCTCCAGAGGACAAGTAGAAATTTCCTACTTCCAGGTTTTCTAGTTGTTTTTCTTCCTAATCTGTCATTTTTTGGAGTTTGTTTCCTGTAATACAGATGTACTCTGTAGGCATGGGAGACTTCAGGGAGAGGTTTGGCTGCCCACTGGAGCTGCTGGCCTGTTTTGCTGGAAAGGGTGGAATTACAGCTGCTGCAGTGGAGCTGCCGGAGGGAGGTTTGTGGTAGTGTCAGCAATGCAGTTTCAAATGCATGTATACTCTGTAATTGTGGAATAAAAATGACAAAGGGAGAGGAGGGTCTGCTAATTACTAATAATAATGTAAGTTACTGTGTGCACAGAGATCCTAAAAGGTAATTTTCTATGCATTTTTTTTTCCTTTGGAACCTTTCTGTTAAACATATTAATTATAAATATAAGCCCAGACTCCTGTTCTGAATCTAAACTGTCAGTATCGTTTGAAAGCAGTTTTGTTTACTGGATTCCTTGGAGGTATAGCTGTTGTTTAAAATGTGGTTTCAGAGCAAAGGTTCTAGCTTCGCTGTTTGACAATAACAGGACACAGGAAAAAACTAGGGGAAGGTATGTTTTAAGTGCTCAAATTGAGAGTCTTAAAATGCTTTTGAAAGTGAGACTGCTTAACATGTTGCGCTCTCTTTAACTGTTATTTCCCTGATTTGTAGAAGGCTACAAATATCACATTCCCCAATGTGTTAATGTGTTTTAAATAAAGCATTGACATGGCTGGCAGCATGTTTCAGCATTTGATTTCTTCCCTAAATAATGTCTGTCTCAGAAGCGCTGTGAGGATAAATTAATATGGTAGAGAATATTGTAGGTCGTTGTAAGTGTGGGATTTTACAGTTACGTAGGTACCTGTATCATATTCTTTTGAGGAATTTGATAGGGGAATTCAAGGACTTTCAAGACTGTTTTCTAAAGAAATGAGGCTTGTGCTTCTTTCTAAACTTCCTTTCAAATGTGGTCACAATATATACAGGAAGCCAGATTTAATTAGGTCTGTTGCTCACAGAGTAACTTGTGAAGCATTTAGTCTGAGGTGAAATTTTTCTTATTTTAGATTCACAGATACTCTTGCATAAACTTTGAGATCAGCATTGGTAAACACTTTGGATGACAATAAGGATAAGGCACTGCCATTCAAGCCTTTCCCCGGTGTTTTGTGACCAGCGCTATGTATTTGAATTTCAGAGAGAGGATTTAGCCAGAATGATTCAGATTTTGTCCACTGGTCTCTTCTGATAGCAGCTGTACTCTGTGAAGAGACAATCCTTGGAGTGACACTGGCTCATTTCTGTTTCCTTTGTACTGCTGTACATGCTCACTTTTCATGCAGTGTAAGGTCCTATGCCATTTTTTGGTGGCTCTGAGCTTCCAGATTCGTCACCTCTGCTCAAGCCGGGTTTTTGGTCTTGCTTTGCCCCCAGCTACTGAAATTATTTCCCACTGTTTGATATGAATTCTGACTTCTCCTCAAGGGGGTCTAGGTTTTCTATTTGATAAACCTGTCCTAAGTTCCATTTACTGTTTCCTTAATGAAATCTCCTGCACCTAAAAACTGTTCCACCATGTAAGCTTTGCAGAAGGGAGTTCAAGCACCTGTATTATGCAGATATTTAAGTTAAGTTAATCATCCTCTTCATCTTTCCCAGCCAGATTCTTAAACTCATCATTTCAGACAAGAAGCTTTGCCTGGTGTCATGAAGCTAAAGCTAAAAGTACTAATTCAAACATAAAAAGATGCAGTAATTTTTTTCCCCTTTTCTTTTGCAGTGAAATTTTCCAGAGAACCAGGATGGCTAGAAGGCACACTAAATGGGAAGAGAGGACTTATTCCACAAAATTATGTTCAGTTTTTATAGCTTTGTGCATTGAACGCCAAGAAGGTGTACATGGTATCCATGGATTTTTGTTATAGTCACTTCTCTCTTCTTTTGTGACTGCTTTTAATCAATGAAGAGACTGACTATGGGTTGAAGATCCCCATCTGTATAAAGACATTAAGTGTTGCCAAATATAAATTACAAAAAATGATTCTTTAAGGGTTGGAATGGGTGGGAGGACAAGCAAGAGGGATGGAGGGATAGGTTGATTTTTTTAACATGGTGCTTCTTTTCAATTGTAAAGAATAGTAGTGGTATGTTTGTTTGCAAGATAACTAGCATTTTAAGTCAAATACTTGGTTGATCTGTGACCCAAACTATCAGTTGAAGAAGATTTTTATGAACTTAGTGTCCTGGAGATTATGCATCGATAACCAGTGTTTTTAACAGGAATTGTTTGGGTTTGGAAAACACTGTTGGATAAAAAAAGTTATCATGCTGACAATTAGATTAAATTTCGAAGTGGAATAGACAGTACGGAACAGACACTAGTAAGTAAAATAATAGGTATCGAGACATGACATTTTTCAAATGTCTTCAAAGAACACATTCATTTGTATTGTGCGTATGATTTCATTTATTTTACAAAGATAAGACACATGAACTTTTATTACAGGCTCCTGTATGTCATGGTTCTGTTGCTACTCAAAAATATCATTGTAAATGAAATAAAATGTTATTTGCTATTTGACCTAAGTATTCCTATGTTGGAGAATATTTTGCTCTGGTTCTGTAAGTTACGATGTGAAATAATTATTGGCAGCTGTATGCAGTCAGCCTCAAGCAGGCTCCCAAGTGGATGGGGAACTTTCCTCACTTAAAATAGGCAACTCTGCAAGCTCAAGCCAAAAGGAAAAGAGATTCTTTGGCTATGATCCTTGTGCATGCTGGAGGCATCTTGCATTTTATCTATTGTCTGTCTGTCTGTCTAGTTTCCACTTGAGCTTCTCTTTCTTCCTCCCCTGTAATTGTCAATTACAAGATCTTAATGATGCTTCAAAATATCACAGTCCTCGAGTAGCTGCCTCTTAATTTGTAGAACTATTTGAGTAGTAAGAGACTTCTCTGTGGTCATAGAAAAAGCTTCCAGAAATCTTGTGGTGTTATCAATCTGTGCCTTGTGATTAAAAAAAAAAAAAAAAAAAAGTTACATGCAGTTTTCATTAATCTTTGTATTTTTCTCTCCTTCAAGTACAACTGTCTGGGAGGCAGTGGAGAGGATGCAGGAAAATATGATGGGGTGACATGCTAATACAGGCTTACGTACTTGTTACACTGGACTGTATGGATTTTGAGGCATTTAGTGCAGATAGTTATACTTAGCTTGCAAGTTGTTCTAATGTGATTACTAAACCAGTTAATGGTTAATGCTGCCTTAAGGTTGGGATGGCTTTTTTCGCCCTTAAGATTTAACTCCGTACCATTATTTTGTTCTTTTGCCCAGACTGCATAGCCCATTGGAGTATGCACAAATGATTTCCAGATGGAGCAGTGGTGGGCCAAGTCAGCACAGCTCTCCAGCGCTAAACCTCATAGCTTGGAGGAGTTTCACTTGGTGTATTCTCATGGTACTTGAGCAGCGACTCTCTGCCATACAGCTTTCAGGCAATTCTTGTCTTGGCAGAGTGGCTATGGCTGTAAGTGGCTACAAGCACTAAAGATGACTTGGAATTCTGTGAAGGAGATCAAGTGTTTTAATTTGCTCCTTGACTCAGTATTAAGGAAATAGTTGCACTAGTATATACAGCAACAGATCGCAGGTTTCCTCGCTCAGATCTGTTCACATGGCACAGCGCTGTTCTGGCTGGGTATCATGTCACCTGGGCCCATAGCTCTATCAGCTCATTTTTTGTGGCCTTAAATAGTCATTCTGGAGGCAGGGTGGTGTTTGTGTGGCCAGACTTGGTTTTCATGGCTACCAGTTGGTGGTCAATGTTGAAAGATGAGGGAGAATGTAAATCTTTGCTATTAGCTTAGTAGGTGTGGCAGCTAGGTATGCTGGCTTGTCAGATAGTGAAGCTGTGATAACTTGAAGCTTACAAGCTTTGTAAGTCACTTACATTTGTTTTGTTGTTTTAAACGTGCGGTGCATGTTTGATCTTGTTCTGGCTGCTGTCTTGCAAAATTCTGGATGTATTTCTCAGCTCTAGCTCTGTGGCTTGGTTTGGGGTTTTTTCCTTTTAACACGGTTGTTTAAAAAGGTGGATATATAAAGAAGGAATAAAAAGACCTAGTGTCTCTTCCAATCCCGTCCTGTGACCCCATTTGCCTTTAGGTGAGATGTTTTGAGACTCCTGTTACTCCTGGAGCTACGCAGAACCCAAACAAGAAAAAAACTTTCCTACTGAGAAGTGATGCACTGAACAGAGGCAATACTAATCCAAACTTTCTCACGTCCTAGATGTTGTCTGAAGGCAGCGGTGTGAGCTGAGCCAGATCAGATTTGGCTTTCAGGCTAACCACGCTGCCTCTTAAAGAATTTAGTTGTGGTAACTGCTACCCACCACACGGGTTTCCACATCAGCCTGGTCACACTAATGCCGAGTACAGACTTGTACAGATGAGTAGCCATGGCACATCACATTCTGCATCCTCACTGCTGAGCAGCATTGTACACGATGCCCTCATACTGACTGTTTGGAAGTAAAGATTAAAGGATGCTAAAAATTAAAAATCATATAAAGTCAGGCCCCTTTCCCATCCTTTGAGATTGTTTTTTTTTCCTGAAGCTGGGTCTTAGGGCATTCCTCTTGTCAGTCTTCTGTGGCTTGGTAGATTTGGGAAGAGCAGAGTAACACAGTGTTAACTTGAGGCAGGGAGGACAGGGAATCGGTTGGGGAGAAAGCCTCAAAGAGGAGGGATCTTCTCTTTTGGTCTGGCAGCAGGAGTGGTCATTCTCCCTGGGTCTGGCCTGACTCCATCCTCTCGTCGGCGACTACTCTCGTGTCACGGCTGTGGG
This sequence comes from Falco rusticolus, assembly GCF_015220075.1. NCBI lineage: Eukaryota > Metazoa > Chordata > Aves > Falconiformes > Falconidae > Falco > Falco rusticolus. The sequence continues at coordinate 111,913,185 of NC_051187.1, read as the reverse complement.
TACAGGTTCAGCTTAATGCTCAAGTTGGGTTTCTCCTCCCTTGCCGTGTGCTGGCTGCTGTGCACGGGGGAAGGTACTCGTCAGTTTTCAAAAGCTGAGACTCCTGGTAGTGAATGCATGACACAAGCTGAAAATTAAGAGGGGGTGAATCAGGAGAAAAACCTACCCATTTTGGTCTTTTTATGCAAAATGGTATTTGCCTTGCCATTGCTGGGGGGGCCAGAGATTGAATCTCTCCCCCTGGGGAATTAAGGTTGAATGTGTGTTTGCTGAATAATTAATGGAAAAGCTGAGACTCCTGACTAGCTGGGCTCAGTAGGACTTTACAGTCTGTGTTAGTCACTGGGTAGTGCGCAGCTCTGTGCCTTGGCTGGGCAGCGTTTTCACTCCGCTGGGGGTTTTCAGGCTGCTGAATGTTGTTAATCATTGTCCCAGCTGATCCTCATGACAGATGTCCTTCTGATGCCCAGTCTTTCATCGGGAGTGAAAGAAAAATCTCATTGCCTGATTTATGTGCCCTCTAATGAAAATAAGTTCCTGCCGCGTTGCTTACAGCTTTTGCTAGCTGAGCCTCTGGAATTGCATCACAGAAAAGACTCGGGGAGAAACTTGCTTTTCTCAGTGCTCTCTTCTTTGGTTTCTTTGTCTTAACACATTTCACAATTCTTACCTGGTTTGCTATTATGTAGGCTGTAAATGCACCGGTGCTAAACATGGTTTAATGGAAAGTCTTCACTTGGAGTTTCACCTTTTATGCTGAATGTGCCTTGGACATAGTTTTCTACATCAGAGTTCCACAGCGTGCCCTCATCTGTGCTTGCAGTAGCTACAGGTAAGCACCAAATTTCATCCTACTGACATCTACAATTGAAGTGTTGTCTTAAAAACCTTATGGTTTTTAAATATTTTTTAACATTTTACCTAGCAAAATCTTTGAAAGGGCATTTTTTTCACTCCTTTCTTAGTAAACTCCCAGTCTCTGTAGATACCTGAAAGCAAGCGGTGTCCCAGCTTGAGGTCAGATTACAAGTTTTGTTATGTTTTCAAGTAACAATCGCGTTTTCTTATTTCTAGAACAGCATATGACCGATACATCTGCTTGTAAACATATGGAAAATTCTTCTTAAACATTGCTGATCCCCTACTATTCTTTCCTTCTGACAACTCAGCAAACAGAAGGCAGGTGCAAGGATTTTTGGCAAGAAAAAGTTTGTGTAACTTGTTATTAAAAACCCACAATGCAATTAAATTGTCTTACAGCACAGACCTTAGCAGTGAATTTTTGAGACCGCACGGCAGAACAAACCAGGACAGCAAGAGTTTTATTTCCCCTTCTAACTCTCTTACTATAATTATAATTGGAAAAGACCTGACCCTGAGAAGGCAGTTTGATTTAGTCACTGGGGAAACTGTGTGTATATATAAAATAGTGAATCCCTGTTTCCATGAGAGAAATTCTAACTCTGGTCAATGGGTGCAGCAGCTCTAGGTTAAGGAGGAACTGGCAGCCAGCCGGCTCTGGCTGCTGGGTTTGTTTCTTTGAGCGGGATGGAGCTTGTGCGTGTAACGGTGTCAGCGCGTCATTTGGCAAGTGCCGTTATCCAGGTTAAGTGAACCAAATTCCTTAGGGTTGGGCATTCCTTATTCTCCAGCGTAAGTAGCTGCTCGCTGGCTGAAGGCATCATATGTGCTGCGTCATCCAGATTCATAGAGCTCGATGAAACCAAATTTCTAGATGTATGATGAAAGATGTTATATTACGTTGTTAGTTACTTTGTTACTGAATACCATTTCTAGATGAGCAGAAACTTGCCTTGAAGTGTATCACTACACCAGTACCTATCTGAGATTAAAATGCAAGAAATACTTGCAATCAAACCAGTTTAATTCATGTATATTTGTACAATTTGTATAAAAAAAGGAAAAAAAAAAAGGAAAAAGAAAAATAGGTACTTGCAGACATTAACATAAAGACCAAACAATATTTTCTATTTATTTAAAAAGCTTTAAACATACAGAAGCAAACCCCTAATTATAAATGCATAATTATGCATAGATTTTACTGTTTACACCATACTGCTGGCTGCTTTTATTTTTCATCCAGGAATCTATTTAAACTCCAAGAATTCTTAAACATTCCTCTGAGCTTCCTGGCCTCAGAACTGCTGTCTATCTTATCAAGTCATTGACCTCCAGCTGAAAACATTGCTCTAAAAAAAGAAAAAGTCAAATCTTTAATAAACAATTAAAAGTGCATTAACTGTAGAATTGTTTAATTTCATAAATGTTTAAACAAGTCAGTGAAAAACACCACCCTGTGAATTAGCTTTTTGCATTATTGATTGTAAAGTATCTTTTTAATAAGATTTTGATATTGCAAACTTTAGTCTTTCCTATTTTGTGCAACTGTTCAGTCACACGATGCGTAGTATTCCTGAAATACCCACTGCAGTACATTAACACTATTTTACATTTTTAACTGTGTATACAATGCTCTTGCTGTATATCCCTGTTCCTTCTTACAACAAAATAATTTAGCTCAATGAACAGAAGCCCACTTCTAAAAGGTGTTTTATAGTTTGTCTTGTATTTTGCAGGAGACAAATGCCTATTTCATTCTAAACAAATTCAAAAGAATGTAATGTCCCGGTAGCTAAAAACTAGGGTTGGTTTTTATTTTTGGTTGTTGGGTTGTGGGTTTTTTTTGTTTTGTTTTTTTTCTTTCCGTACACAGGTTTAGATAAAAAAAGTGATGGCTATTCTGCTTAAGTGTCCTTGATAAGAGAATACTGCCTCTTACAACATCTATATCCAATTCTATTACTTCAATGATCTCTAGCAAAAAATAATAATCAATGAATGGTTTCATAAACAACAGGTGATTAAAGTAAAGGATTTATTATAATCTGCTTACAGTTGTTTGCAAAGACAGACATACGTTTTTGCATAAAGATATAAATTGCTTTTTAAAACTAATTTAGTGTGTTTAATTATATGAAGTTTCTGTGAATTATGAATTGTACCAAACCAAGATTAAAAGTAATAAGGTACAAAAATAGGAGCAAACAGACAACAATTTGGACTGGGACAGGCATTTAACAGTGAAGTGTAGAATATGGCTTTGCTATTTTAATCAAGCAAAGTTACTCTGAGACAGAAAAGGAGGCAGTAACTTTGTTAATATAAAAAGCCGCTGCAGACTGTATTCACCCAGAACCTGGCTTTGAAATATTCTATTTTAGACTTTTTTTTTTTTTTTAAAAAAAAAGAGTAAATGAAAAGATGGATGTATGACTGTGTCTTTACTGTAAACAACCAGTCTGCATGCTGTGTATCTCGCGTTGGAAGTTTGGCTTTCATATTGCTGTGCAGGTCAGTATTTAAAGATCTGCCTATGAATTAGACTTCCAAAATGCAAATAATATATGTATGTATATATTTATATATAGAAAAACCTCTCTGAATACAGTCTTTACAGATTACCCATTGCATAAGGCAGGTGTCATTTAAAAAGACAAGTAGCACTGACTGTCTTTGGTGCACCAAAGTGCACCTCAAAATTTGGACTCGGAAAGGGTGTAGAATTCTCAATTCGACCACCATTTAAAAGAAATGCTACATTCTGACCGGCCAAGGGACAAACTAGAGCTCAAAAATACCAGTGGCACCCAGAGAGAACACTATAGATTAGGACTCTGAAAAACTATTCTATTTAAACATGAACATATGGTAGCAACAGTTGAGCCTTAGAAAAGTTCACCTGTCCTCTATTCTACCCCAAAATTTTGCATTTGCTTTATGAATTGTGAAATAGTGAAAGTCACCTCAAAAAATTTTTTCGTTGCAGTCTTACTCTAGAGAAATCGTTTTTGAGACAAAATCAGACCGAGTTGAACTTGTAGTGTGAGCATTTGTCTTCTCAGATCTATTTTGATTATTACAAAAATGCTTACAAAGTTACATACGGTTTTGGTTTATCACTAAAAATTCTACTCGGCTAATCTGCCCTTATCAGTACCTGACCATCCCTCTCACCAGTACGAATCTGTTCAATGTACTTACTATAATGATCTGCATGTTCCCTTCATCATAATCAGAAATCGCTCTCCCCCATCTGAAATAATAATCTGACCTTTTAAGTTGTTTTATGTGTCCAGTAGTCAAAGGAAAAACAAACAATCTGGGAACCCTTAATTAAAAAAAAAATAAAATCATTCAACATCTTACTCACCCCTGTTCCCCTGAGAGAGAAAAGGAATAGAGGGCAAGAACTCACTATATCATTAAGCTGGCAAAAGCTCTGGAGAGACCGTAATTTGTCTTGTTAAATGAAACCTATGTAAAGTGGCAAACACAACAGAGTGTAGTTTCCTACAGAAATATGAAGCAGGATTTCTAAGATGTGCTCAAGTCACATACACTTGCAAGCGAGACAAAAGGGAGAAAAATAGAGAGGAAAATAGAAAGGCTTAAATACAACTGAAAAGGTTAAGTGTGGTTATTTACAACAGATACTGTAGGATGGTAAATTAGATATGATGCTAAAAAAGGCACAGCTTTCCCTTTCTTAAATACACTGTAAACGGTTCATTATGCATGCAGAACATTTCACTTTACAAAAAAATTACCTTGTTTGTTTAGACAAAGATAGTACTTAAATAGTCTCCAGCAAAATAGAGTTCTTTCAAAAATACTTTCCCATTCATCCTATTAACCATTAAAGATTTTTTTTGTCTCATTTACAAAAGTTCCTTACACCTTATTTCAGGTCCTTCACAATTTATACATACAGCAATGTACAGTACAGCAAAAGACTGCAAAAAATTATTTGTAAAGCCAGCACAATAGATACTATAAATTGATACCAGGGCATTTGTTTTCACATCTTATCCTTCTTAATTAAATAGTAAATGGACACTTAACACAGTGTATAGCATCTGTGATGGGATAACATGGGATAACAAATGCCACAGGTGGGGATAACAGAGTATTCCACACCAAATGTTCTGTTATTACTTTACACGTTAGGGTTTGTGTGTGTGTGTGTGTGTGTGTATATGTGTGTATATATAGGTTTTGTTTGTTTTTTTACAAGAAAAGAATATTAATGCCCCATATTGACTTTACGTTTTATGTGCAAACCAAGGGTAAGCTTTAAAAAGTTCTCATTAGTTCTCGAACCCTTTTAAAACAAGCAAACAATACCAGAAACTACATGGCATATTTAAAACTCCATCTGTTAAAATATCAAAATCAAAGAGTTATTGACTAGATATGGCTTTTCATCCAGAGGAACAGGAACACTTTCTAAGTGTTTAGGGTTATGGGGTAATTTCCAAACATCTAGGTCTTGCCAAATCCAAGTCAACCGCTTTTCATTCCCCAAACCCTTCGTATGATTTTTAGACTATTCAGAGATTGCTGAACAAGTGTAAATAGCATGTTTAAAATATGGTTTCTTGGGTCCTTCATGGGTGTGGAATAACACAGGGAAACTTAAGGCAAAGTTCTTCCATTTAAGACATTTTCTATCACTTCCTGTGAAAGTACAGGGGCTTGGCATTCCCAGATTCCACCTTTGGTAGCTGGTCACTGATGATTTCCACCAGCATGGCTGGAAACTCTACTTTCAGTGCCTGAGACTCTCGGAAGGTGTAGAAGCAGAATTCCAATAAGTCACTAACAAGCTGAAATACAGAAAGAAGCACTTTTTAGGAAAAACACAAGAGAATTTTGCATGCAAATGACAGCTTATTGATAACGGATTATTACCAAGAAATTGCACCTTACTTTGACTCGGGAGCCCATTTGCAGGGGTGAGAAAGCAAACAAAAGAACTCAAATCCCAAAGTGCTACTTAGCTCGTTAAAAGCCAGTTAACTAGAAAACAAGAAGATACCACAGGTTTGATTTTTCAGCGCAACTGCACTTTTCATTTCACTAACAGGCAACTGGGCCACCATGAAAACTCATAGATACTCCACGTCTATGCAAATAAAGCCGCCTGCGCAGAGGGAAAAGATCAGCCATAAACTATCGTATCTCTACATTTCAGCTGGATGCGTGTTCATTAAATCAGATTATTTGGTTAACTTCCAGTCCACCCTCCAGGGGCCGCAACCTACAACTGCCAGAGCAGCTCATGTTTTTAGCTCAGCAACATGAATGCTGTGTCACACTGCAGCGTTTCAGGTTTTATAGCATCGCAGTCCATATGGAATTGTTCGTCTGGTAACGCATTTCTATATAAATTAATTTTTTAACACATACTTTTTTTCTGCTTACTACTCATTGAACTATAGAGACAACATTTAGGGTATTATTTCTTTTTGAAAAAAACCCCGACAAACACAAAACCAACAAAACCCCAAAACTTAAGTGCTCTGTTTTTGTAGTGGTGGCTAACAGCACGCTTTTGCTTTCTCTCACTGGATTAAGCGTAACGCTGAGAATTTTAAAGGTGAAATTTTCTAATTAGCTCTTAAATGACACAAAAGGAAGCCCTGCTCTGTAACACTGCAAGTACCGAGTTACCTGTTAGCGTGGGACCACCTCCACTAGCAGAACAAAGCTGCCCCTTACACTGCGCCGTGGCGCTCCTTTGGCTTCCTCTGGCTGCCAGAGGTTTTCACAGGTGAAACCATTAGCACCGTTCTCCCAAACGGCCCCTGACAGCCGTTGTGTCATCCTAGCAACGGTGGTCGCCGGCTGGAACGGGGACGCGAGCTGAAGTACTAAACGGCGTACAGGTACCACGAGCTTTTTGGTGTGTGGAAAAAACCCCCATGTGTCTTCAAAGCACCAATAAATGTAGTCTGACGCCTTCTACCTTGTCTCAAGTTGTGGTGTTCTCATTTGTCAGTTACAGAGCTTCATCCTGGTCTGCATGTTATAGGACTACAAGAATTCACATGAATTTTGGCTATTGAGCATTTTAATTTGTTTTGCCTCGTGTTCTGTGCTGTTTTCTCCACACAGAGTTGCAAACTGCAGCTTATCTTTGCTATAAAACAACACGCCATTAGAGCAAGAGAACTGTGGAAACAAAACAACCTCTTCCAGCATCACTGTTTGTTCAATTAATTCTATTTTAACAATAAAAAACACGGCAAAGCAATCTTTGGGTCTCAACCTACACGCATGCAGGCTTTTGCTGGGTTAGTTTTACACAGTACTTTGGTACCATCGAGCCATATTGTTCATGGCTTTTAGTCACAAGTGAATATTATTTCAAAACAAGGTTTTTTGGTTGCTGTGATCTAAATGCATCCCCCCTAACGCCTTTCTGTATGTTGGACCCTTTGCAATCTTTAAGGAAAAACACCAGTCAGTCAAGAGGCAAGTCAGCTTCTGAGGCACCCACGAGTGAAAGTGCATCTAGGTTTCAGTTAGTATATGAATCTCCATTGCAGTTTGCCAAATTACTGTATTGTACAACTGAAGAAAAACTAGAGCCTCTGCCATTTAAAAATTCAAGTTATGCACAGCTTAATTTTGGTGCCTTACGTCCTTGCAAAGGGCTTAAGCCATTTCTGCCTCTGTAGTTTATCAAACACAAGTTAGTCGTTTCAATTCTTGGTGTGTAGAGTTGCACTCTGCAGGAAAGCCCCTGTTTAGAGCAAATAAAAGTGGATTTCTGGAAGGCAGAAAAGGAAATAAAACAAAAAAATACAGGCACCAACAGACTACTGTCCTGTTGCGCTATGCCTTATTACTTATTTCCAGGACTTTCACAGCTGTTCTTGCAAACGTACAGCAAGTTATGAAGAACACAGAGAAGTGCTGAGATCACCTGAACGCATGACTTTCTGCTATTGAGCACTACGCGGGTCTGCTGCTGCTTAGTTCATTCCCGATGATCTGGCATGTCATGAAGCAATGCTAATTAAACAAACGGATGCATGCTAAATAAGTAGCATAGACATAATTTGGTTTTCAAGGGAAAAAACCGCTGCTGTTCAAAGGCTTACTCTACCCATTAGGAGGTTGTTTCTGCATATACCGTGTGCCAAAAACATTCCAGATGTAACACAAAACCAAACTGAGTGAAGGAAACCGTCTCTTGGTATAATGACCGCTACCTCCTCCCCGCCTGCGTCACCAAACGCCAGCACCTAAGCAAACCGAGCCCTGCACCCTGACACAACCTTGGTAACGACATGACGAATGTGCTGCTTTTCATAGGCTCCAACGTGAGTAGTTTCACATCACTGAGTGTAACTGAGGCAGCTGGGATCACCTCTGCTGCTGCCAGCCATCCACGCTGTGCCGATGGCTCACCGCCTGTGCGGTCCCAGCCAATCCCTGCCTCACCACACTCATGCAAAGCCTCTGAATGCAGTGAGATGGGCATCACAGAAAAGCCTATGTGGAAACTATTAGTTCTGCTTTTTTAGCAAGCTTTTAGTAGTGTCAGGTACTTATGTATGTCTGCTAAATAGGCGTACAAAAGGGGAAATGAAAAATGGTAACATTCATGGAGAAAGCATCGTCGATTCTATACAATAAATGACTTGACTGAGCGCTCCAGCGGGTGATCATGGATACTACCCTAACATGGCACACTATGAGTCTCACCACAGAGGACAACGGTTAAGTTTACACAGCAAGTTAAAATACCTAGAACCCACTATCAGGTGATACCTGGGTTCGCAGACTTAAGAATAATATATATTCCATACCTATTCAGTCTTTTGTTCCTCTCTTTTTTTCAGCTATCAACTTTAACATACTTGACAATAATCAACTGCTTTAAGAAAAAGGGAGCATTAGGAAGCATGTCACAAGGCGCGTGGGACTGCGGTCAGGATCTTTTTAATGGTGACCTTATATGCTGCCTGGCTTTTGGGGTTGGGGAAGTATTTCTAGCACAAATTTCAAACAGAGAGGAATGAATGTGGGAGAATCGAAGGCCAACTCAGAGGTACTAAAATGTAAACAATACGATAAGGTCAGCTAGAGAAGGCTGCAAGACCACGAACGGTGCTCTCATCTGCAGGCGCGTTCCCGTACATTTTGAAAGGTACCATTGCCCCTGGCCACCCAGCAGCCTCGGCATGAAGGTGCACTGAAGGGATGAAGAATTCACATTCCACACGCAATGTTCATTTTGAAATCTGAGTACCTGCCTCTGCATCCCAAGCACCACTCGTCTGATAGAGCTTTGATTTAGAACAGGTAAGTACTGAAGCCAGTCTTTTGCTTTAAAAGAGAAGATCCCTTCTTCAGTAAGGAAACGAAAAAGGTTGCTTTCTTTCGTAACACACAAGGGCTGCCATTGCAGCCACAGTGACCGGTACACCGGAGGTTACACGTGAGGTAATGCAAACTAGCCAGCACCTCCAAACTGGGCTTATGAATGCTCTAGATCAAACAGGCTTCTGATTGTTCTTCAAAGGCTTGTAAAATCCCTGTGCCCTAAGAACTCTCGACTACATTTTACCTGACTGCTTTTACCCTCTGCTTCTGGTGGAAGTGGAAATGCTGACACCTCCTCCAGTACAGCAGCGTGAAAGGCAACTCTAATTAAGCAGCGTTAATGAAAGCACCACTGTTTCCACAAGCGGTGCAACAGTGACTAGAAACGTATTTACTTTTACAGTCTCCGATTATTTCAGCTACTGAAGCTGGCTTCCGAAGAGTTACAGCTTAGCACCGCACCGACAGTAAAGGCCACAACTCAGCCCATTCCCATTTCCTCGGGATGCAACGAGGATATTGTTCTTACCCTTTTAGTAGGTGGTCGGTTCAAGTCTTTTTGGAGCTGGCAGTAAACCCCGGCTCGGTACCTTCGGCAGCGCTGCAGGCCTCCCTCTGCACGCAGGGCGATCGGGGCAGTGCCGGGGGCCGGAGCTCAGCTACCGCCCGCTCCCAGCCGGCAGCGCCGGGCTCGGCCCACCTGGCTGCCGGGGATCTCCCAGGATGGCGACTGCAGGTCAGGACTGCCACGTCCGTGTCACCCAGCCTGCTGTACGACATGACAGCTCTTCTGCCGGCAAGCGGATCAGCTGTTAGCTGTAACGCTTCACCACTTCAGTCATTAATTATGAAGCTTTCTCTCATCACTATCCTGCAGAGTCTGCTGCCTTTAAACATTTTCAAGGCTACACCGGTCTTTGTAATGCCGGGATTTTTACTTAATCAATCTTTGCATTTGTATGCTGCATTAAGCACCTCTGAGAAATAGGAGTATTAATTAAACATCATTTTCTGTTATTAGGGTGGGGGTTTCCATAAAATGGACTTTTTCACCCATATTGTTCTTCATAATTAAAAAAATGAAGCCTTTAATGAAGTCCCTGAAGTTAATACAGTAACAGTGACCTTCGAGCACTTGCAGAATTTTTAAAGCAAAAAGAATTTATTTTAGTTTGGCAATCTCATCGTGCCCTCGTATTTCCAGAAACCGTAAGAGCTGTCTGATTTGCAAGGGTGCACATCTCTGTGCTCAGTTAGTTTTCTGACTCCAGAAAGCCCACAGTCACTTCTCTATCAAGAGCATCTTTGTGATTAAGCCTACTGATACAGCAATTAAGACAGCAGGAGGGTAACAACACAATGCTGAGTAATTTCTTCCTATTATTAGCTACAGCTATTACTGTCAGAAACCTCAGTGTTCTCATACAAAAATGACACTCCAAAAACTTTTCTCTGTCCCTTTCAGGAATGGGCGTCTGCCTGTTCCCTACACAACACAGCGCAGGTGTCTGCTGGGAGGAGGCAACCTTGCAGCTCTACGCGATGCAACTGCGCGGCCTTGGTGACTACCTGCCCCGAGCCAGGCTCCCTGGAAAGACAAGCTGCTGCCCATCAGCTGAGCAGCGACGTTCTGCCTCTTGCTTTCAAAACCTGCATGTTTCAAACCACACAGGAGTCAGGAGCCTGCGGCTCTGCTCAGGTAAGAAGCAGCAGCTGAGGCCAGCCAGCCTCCTTGCCCGGGGCAGCAGAGTCCTGGGTGAGTCTGGGATTATTGCAGCCTCCTGCTTTTCCCCCTTCACGCAGTGCATACAAAGCTCCTGTTTCACAACTGGTAAGGTTAAGGAAAACCATTGCCAACCACGTCTTGATTATTCCCTAACCACTGTACTCCCCCTTTTGCTCCCGGTTCTACGAAAATTCCATGATGTAAATTATTTATTACTCTGAGGGCTCAGAATGTAGATTATTCCCCCCTAGGATGGCTCACAAGCTGATTCTCAGGGGTACAGATGTCACTTGGTGCCACAGTGTTTAATTCCTAGCTGCTTATGAAATCCTGAACTCTAACCAAAGAGTAAAACCTACCACAAACACAGGGGAAACAAGGTAAGACCAAGGGATGAAGCCTCTGATTACACCTATGCAGTGTTATTTACCTCATGCTAGCGACGAGTAAAATTCCTATGAAATACATATGGATTAGGCACTAACAGTATCTGACCACAGCGAACGTGGAACCTAGTTCTGCCCAGACAGGTGCATTTATCTGATGTCGGCACTGCACTCCTATCACCAGGTTTTCTTCATAAACATGCGCATATTGAAACCACAGCACTTGACACTTGGACATGACATGGAGGAACCTCAGTTGAACTCATTTTGCACGCCCGGAGGGTGCATGCAAATGCACAGTATCACGCATCACGAAGCATCCTCAGCCCTTGGCCAGGGTCAGTTTTGAGCCGAGACTCCCTTGCTCTTCTGTTGACTTCTAGCGGGCTTTGCCCTACTCCAACAGCTACTTATTAACGTGAAGGAGAAGAGATCCAACCACCACAGACCGAGCAAGACAACTCAGGGAGCTGCGAATCGATTTCTCACTCGACAGATGCACATTAGCTGCTGTGACACACACCCACGCACACGCTTACATCACTGCTGCTTCCGCAGGGGCCACGCCGGGAGCAGGGACTGGATCTAGCTGCTGAGTAAACAGAAAATGCCTACTCTGAGAATTCAGGCACTGGGCTCCAGACAGCTCCCGAGCTATGGGACACAACTTTGGCAGATCAGCAGCGGGAGTAAGTGCACCCAAAGGTGCTGGCAACAGCTGAGGGGCTCATCTGCAGCTTCGTATTTGCGGGATTAAGCACCTGCAGAGGCGCATCTGCATCCACCGCAGCGTGCCTTGCAAACCTGCCCCGCGAGGATCTGTGCCCTTCCTCCCACTGTCTGCTTTGTCAGTGAGTGCAATCCTGGCACTCTCAGCCTATGGAAAGATCCACCTCAGCTATAAAGTATTCCCTTCAGGAACCATAAAAAATTAATTATTCAGCAGCATGAGCCTTAAAGAATTTATTTTTGTTTGGCAGAAAATATCAACAAGCAAATGACAGTGCACTGCTCTGCCTTGCCAAGCCAAGGGGAAGGTTCACATTAGGGTTTAATGTCATGGCACCGAAACAAAAGCCCTCAACTCAAAATCTGTTTAGGATCAGCCAGATTGAAACCAAATTCAGCTTTTGTTCTGCAAACCGCCTAACCATACACCACACTCTCTGTATGAAATGAGGCTTGCCATGCAAGACACAACCCCTCCTGCCAAAGCCAACAGGAGATGCTGAGGAGGATCCAAATGAAGATTTTGATACCATGTGTGGTACATCTGTTTGCAATGTTCCGGCATGCCGTTTCTCTGATCACATAGTACACTTCACCTACGCCCAAGCGCTGCATGTGCATCTCTCCCTGAAATGCCCACGGCCATTCACGGGCACAAGCCCGGAAACCTGTGTGTCCTGGATAGCGTAGCAAGGACAACCCACCTCTCTATGGTTCTCAACGTGTAACACCGCTTCATGAACCGATGCGCGCAGGCCAGCCACAACAGTAGAAATACAATCCCTCCAAGGAGGGAATACATTGCTGCCCTCAGCGCTCCCAGAAGATACCCACACTGGCGTCCATCCACACAAGCAAGGCTGAGCCACAGCACAACAGCAAGTCAACAGCAACAACCTACTCCTCCCTGTCATCTTGTGCCGAGGGAGAGGACGGGTGCACAGTGCAACCAGACGGATGCTGCCAGCCAGCGCCTGCTGTAGCAGCAGCCGCTACTTCCATGCAGCATCACGCAAAGAAAGCATTTCGGTGCATGGCAGCACTCATGCGAACTGCTCAGCCGCCTGCAGGCATGCTCCTAAAGCTGAGCACAGGTGTGCGCATACACGTGCGTGAAACCATGTTTATCTTGTCTGCTTGGGATGGGTTTCGATCTCTTATTTTTCTGTTCTGCTTTTGGTGCTTTGAGGCTTTATGGATCGTTAAATAAAGCTGCTGATTTTTTCAAATATTTAAGTGCCTACCTGGCTGCCTTGAAAATTTCTTTTTTCCTCACCTCGGCACTTTTCTACCTGCACATATGTTCCGTGCGTGGATGAATGATTTAGTATACTGAGCACTGTAAAACCATCTTGTTTGGGGTTTTTTCTTCCTCACGTTATGTAAGCCAAGAAAACTGTAATTTGATATTCTCGTGCCCTTTATTTCGCATAGTCCTCAGAAAGACTACTTAGAAATGAGGTCGATGAAAACAAGTGTGAAGGTGCAAAGAAGCAGTATTTTTTTTATTGTTTATCGCTACACTCAGGTAAAACGAACTCCACAAATGATGAGATGCATTTGCTTTGCTCTGATGGAAAAGCTGGAGGCAGCAGAAGAGCTGAATAAGCACAAATTCTGCACCAGTCCCTCTGGGCTTGCGCTGCAAATGCCAATGCTGTGGCTACAGCAGCATGTAAACACGGGGCCTCAGCTCCAGCTAGACTGCTCAGCACCAAATGTATTCTGATCCTCTAAAATTGTAATGGAGTTAAATTCAAAATACATAGGTGACAGCTGAAAAAGTGCTCCTCCTATACTAAGGAATCAAGCAGAAAATTTGCATTTACATTGACAGAACGGAGAAATTCTGCACCAACAGGCAGTGGGGGAGAGAAGAGCAATTCTCACTTCTCATTAATAACATCACCACTCTAAATTTATTACAATGGATTTTGAAAACAAAAAAGCAAAAAATCAGTTTTAAAGAAAAAAAAAAATAAACAAGTGCCTTTGTTGAACAAGTTTCCAATACCATCTCTGAAAGGAAGCACTGTTGTGCAGACAACTGGCCTTTTTAACGGAGAATGCTGACAATGGGACTTTCTTTAAAAAGTCCTTTGTAAGAAAGTGCTCTATTAAAGCAAAAGTCATGTAAAAATAGCTTAATTAAAAATTAAATAAAATGCGAGAGCAGTCTGCTTCCTCTGGTTAGTTCAGCTCCCAATGGTTAACGCTGTGTTTCGGAAAATGTCTGTAGGACATGGTAGCATTCTCAGTAAGTGCGAGTCTGTCATCCAGTTACCTTAACCACACAAACACAGCCATTTAAATAACAAATCATAGGCACTGCCTATTCTGAAGAGGATTAGAGAACTCCATAAACGCAGGGGGTTTGTTATGCTGCCCCGAGGTTCAGATGTGAATAACTCGCAAATGATTTTACGACCCGCCCCCTTTCTTTCCACTAAAACACTACAACTTCCTTTGCTGGCACCGAGCAAGTGAAACCCGATCGCTGAAGAATGAGCTATTACTGCAGTACTAATAATACTCTCCCTGCCTCCCACTAAGACTTGCAATGTTTTAATGAACAACAGAACAATATTTGAAAAATAGTTCCATATGTACGTTCTGTAAACAGACCTCAGGCTCTTCTACAGATTTGACCTGAAGTGCACTGTACTGTACTGTCTCTACAGAACGGAAATTTAAGTTGAGCACAAAGAAGTACATTTATATGCAGGCTCCGAAAGCAAGCGCTGGAGGTTCTTCATGCAGTGAAGTTACTCCCCTGCCCACCCAGGATGGAGTATGACAGTTTTCTCCTTTGCTGCAGTTTTAGTGGGAGGTGATCAGCGTGTGCTGCTGGGCTTCAGCCTCTGCTCACGGGACCCCTCCTCTCCTGGGCCCAAATGTGACTAATGGGTGCTCTTGTCGGTCCCAAGCATCGCCCATCGCTTGCTGCACCGTGATGCAGCTTCAGAGAGGACAAGGGGCTGGTGCCCGGGGCACGGGGGAAAACCCCTCAGCTCGAGGAGATCGTTACAGCTCAGTCACTGGCTTCCTCTGTGAGGACTCCGGGCTCCGTTATGGAGAGTGTGGAGATCCACCCCCACTGCTGCTCAAAGCAGCTGGACAGGTCAGTCTCTGCACTTAACCATGTTACTGGCTAAAACCAGGTCGCTCCCATCTCAGCATCTCAACATTACGGATACCCCCTCTGAAAACACAAGCTCGTTGCGTGCACTAGGCACCTGCCACAAGCCTACAGAGTCACTCTGGGCTGAGCCACCAACAGCCTGGGTGTTTTGGGACTGAACTTTTGGTTTCCCATGTCATTCATCATGCATGTAAAACAAATACCTTGCACTGGAGTAAGACAGTGTGGTTCTAGAAAGAACCTAACAATACGGCAAATCTTGTATTTGAAAAGCTCAAGTAAACTTTCTGACACCCAAGATAGCTCCAAGGTCTTAATACATCTTTTAAAGTCATCATTACTACAACCCCAGCTGTAAAAGATCACCAAATTAATTCAACATTTAGTAACGCAACAGGCACGCTAGATGCCCAACACACGAATCCAGCACCTCTCACTGAGAAGCGACTCACGGGATGCTCTGCATGGTGCACTTGTGCTGTGCCTCACTTCAGGTCACAGCTAACACCACTTCTGAAGAGCCTCTGACCCCACCAATAGCTCTACTGACCTGAAGTGAAACACTGGAGGAACACAGTGCCATCTAACATAGGAGAAGGTAGCAGGACCCAGCCCTTAATAACATATTTTCTTATTTTACTTGGCAGTTGTCCTTAAATTCATCTAGCAACTTCTCTCAGATGTTCCTTTAAAAAGAATTTCATTTTTTTCCTCCCTGTTAGTTAACACAATTAAAGACTAGTAGTTTACCTTAATGGAGAGATTTTTGCTTAACTTGTCTGCACTCCCTGAGGAGTTATACTTACATCATGCATGGAGTCAAGAAGTTTAGTCAGTTGGTAGAATCTCTGCCAGCTTTGCCCAGAGTTACTTGGACATTTAGTTACCATCTTCTTTAGTTCTTTAATGTAATTTGCCCTCATTTCTTCAAATGCAGCTTGGCTTTTGAGACCATCCTTGGGAACTGTCATTGAAAAGACAGTCTTACATTAATATTAACTGTATTGCTTATTTTTTTGATGTGCATACTTAAAAAGTTACACTAGTTAATGGATGAAAGAATTAAACTTCTAGCAAAGTCCATAATTTTACAGACATTGGTAAGCAATCAACAACATCATACAGATTTTCAAGTGATTCAAGCATCCTCTCCAGATCTGTGATTGCAGAAGTTGTGGCAGAGGACAAGATAACATCTCAGAAATACGACACATGCTAACCTCATGCTGAAACTGTTTTTAATACAACTTAACAAAAAAAAAAAAAAAAAGGCAGATGGATCAAGGGAATTTTTTTTAGAAGTTGAAAAGATGATTTATCGTTCCTGAATGATTCTCCACACTTGCCAGAGAAGGGGAAGGTACAGAATTACAGCTGTTATGTGCAGAAATGCTAGACCAAGCGACACGTTTTTATGCCATCACATAACATCTAAAATGTCTTTGAACATTAGTAAGCATCTGCGTAACACCTAGAACAAACAGAGACATTATTCTGCATGAAACAGACTATTTTCCAAACAGGCATCCTGACCCAGTGTTTGACCACGACATACAGTTGCAATTATTTCTAGTGCCCTACCAAATCTCCCATCTGCCACAGGGATCGTTTCACGAATGGGCTGAAAGCGGAGTTTTCTGATAGTTTTTACTGGGACTGGTATCAGCAAGGCTAATTACAAAAGCAAATACCCTGTTCCTTTACACACTGCAAGTGCCCTTGCACTCCAGCAGGTTCTGCCCCAAATAGGAATGGCTTATAGGGTCAGATCTCTAGGAAAACCCCAAAGAGGTTATTAACAACATTACACAAAATGTTCCGGTGTTTCAATACCTGGATCAGTTGAATACTGCTTAACCACCAAATATTTTTCTGCTCTGCATCTTTAAAATGCTATTCCTCAGAAGGAAAATAAAATACTACACTGTACAGGAGTGAGTTTATTTTCTAAGCAAGCCAGAAAGCTATGCCAGAGTAAGCTAAATGGGAAGTTACTTATTAAAAAAGGAAAGAAAAAAACCAGGCAATCTTCCAATTTAGCTCACCCTGACTTAACATCTTCACAAAAATTGTTTTGTTCATCCATTCCCTTTCTCTTTGCCTGGGAACTACCTTCTATCCCACTGAAATCACATCATAAGCATGTAACAACCACCCAAATGGCTCCAGAGTAGAAGCTTTAAGAAAAAGCACCAGTATCTTCTCTGACCAGTATCTACTACAGCAATTTAGCAACGGAAGACAAGGAGGAGCTCTACTACTACATGCACAGCAAGGACTGTTATCAAGTGCTGGAAGGGGGCACAAGGAGAAATCTTTAGAAAAAGCCTAGGAAATGGCTCACCAACCTGCCTAACACTCAGTAAATATTATACAGTTATATTAGATAAATGCAATCTTTGATTTTTGAATTCTAGATGCCAAATCTCTCAGTCAGCTGACAGACAGAAGAAACTGTGTGGAACAGATGTACAAATTCAGTTCAAGCTGAATGAATATAGAGACACCAATCAAGATGAGCAAAGCCATCAGAGCATACTGTGGCCCTTGCACAAAAGACATGGGATTACAGTTCCTTTAATATTTACAGGCCTGTATTCCTACATGCTACTTAAAGGCTGTCAGAGCCACTCTTTCTTCATCTACTGCTAGGTATTTTACTGTTCTGTCTGAAAATTATTATACCATCACCCCAGCCAGATTTTTAAGAAAGAAAGAAAGACCACAAATAAAGAGAACTCAAGCAAAACATGAAATTTTGGAGGTTTGCCCAGTGTTTCTGATTTTACTTATTAAATGCTGCAATGCTTTTGGCAAACTCCCAAAATCTATGGTCTGTGGAAAGCAAGAAAACAATTGAGTTGTAATGTGTGGTTTCTTCCACATGTAAATGGAGTGAAACTTCCTTGATGTGGTCATCATGAAAGTTTCAGAATAACTTGTACTCTGCACATCACACGATTCAATAAAAAAATTTAAGTGGAAACAAACCTGAAGTTTTCTGTCATAAGGTTGTATCAAAGCGCAATCATTCAAAACCAGGGCTGCCACCCTTCTACATGACACTTTCTGGGTTTTATCACTACCTTCATTTCCATTTCTCTCTCCTCTCTCCCTCTCCCATAAATACCCTGATTCTCCCCAAACAAACTATTTTTAGTAGGCTTTCTAGTGACCGTTGTGTGTGTTTCAAAGGGACCCGGCTAGCTGAAGTTAATCGGCCAGGCTGATCTCGCCTAACAGATTCTCACAATAAGTCATTAGTTAACACTCTCAAGAGGGCACAATAATAAACACCCAGTTTAAAGAAATTCTGCTGTGTTTTTAGAATGCCCTTCGGCTCTTTTTCTAAAGATTCTCCTCTTTAGGGCTGATTAAAAAATAGCAGCGCCAGATCTCCAATCCAGACACTCTCTCGAGAACCTTTTGGGAGCTAGACCCCACCCCAAGCACATCCATGTTAAGCACTACTAGCTGCTTCTGGAAAGACCATGAGTGACCACTTTCAAAAAAATCCCATTTACCCCCTGCGGGGCTACCCCAGAGCATAGCAGCTCTCCACAGTCCCAGTTTCACCAGCAGACCATGTCCCCAAGCCCTTGGGTGAGTGGGACCTAGTGGTCAGACCCTGTGGGCTGGGATACAAAGCGCTCCCCAACCGGTGCTGTCTCTCCCCACGCCAGGGAACTGGAACAGCTTCAACGGGAGGGAAGGAGACCATCGAGGCCAAAAAACTTCCAGCCCCAGGAGTTTTCTGTTAACAGATGGGAGATGCTCTGTGCAGCACGAGCCCAGGCAGCCCCCGGCCCCAGCAGCCTCGGGTGTGCATCCTGCTGCCGACAGCTTGCAAGCGAAAGCCAGAATAAACGCAGCAGCAATTGTACTGGAATGGGAGTTTTGCAGTCTTTTCAGTAAGATAACATCAAGAGATCTACTAATTACTGCACAGTGCTCTAACAAACACCAAGATGTAATTTTGTATCTTAAGAAAAATCAAAGCATGACCCTCGAGAGAAAAATAAAGCATGCTAAACTTTCAGAGACCTGTGAAAGGGCTTACCATTCTCAATTCACTTGGCATTGGAAAACCGCACATTTAGCAGTACAGGCAACGTACATCTTTTGATCTTGAAGGTGACATCAAGTCACCCAAACCTGTGGCTTTGAGTGCTGAGTGGGGATTTCTCCCCAGTCCCCACAACTGTTGTGCTTCCTTGGCACGCCTGGCCAACTCGAGGGGTTCCCGTAGAGAGGGGGGGGGCAAAGCCCCTTGTCCAGCCACTCCTGTCCTTCCAATGCCCATGACACATTCAAACTGCAAAGACACTTCCCGTGCAAATGAGGAGTGAGATCTGCAGATAAAACCTAAGACATAAAACCAGCCTTATTCCTGTGGCCTTGCTGGAAACAGTTTGGCTCTTTTGTCACATCAGTTAAAATCACTGCACCTCTTTGTGAACTGGAATATTTTCAAGTATTCCCATATAACCGTGAATCTAACTTACCTGTGCTTAACAGCAGCAAAACTTTCATTATAGTGTACTCCTCAAAGCTAAGCTGCAAGCGAACAAACTGCAGACTGATCTGGTGCATCCCCTGGCACAGTTCAAACATAGCAGACTGGCGCATCCGTTCCCTGCGAAGAGAAAGAAACAAAATCCAGAGGATAAATTCAGGAGAGCACCAACATGCATGGGGCAGCCCACACACGAGAAAAGCAAGGTGTGACCTGGAAACAGAACACTGATCGTGCAGAGGTCGTAAGACACGCTGCAGCTGCAAAGTTCAGGTTCAGTAAGGAAGCTGGGGACTTCAGAGATGAAGCTGGAGCCCTGCCTGGTCCCTGTGCTCCTGGTCTGGCAGAAAAACTCACTGCCTGAGAGCTCTGGGGGACCTGGGCATCACCTTGCTCAACTCATACACCATCCTCAATGGATGGCTGAGTTCACTTCGCTATTGGCAGACCACAGGCAGCATTAACAACCACCCGCCCTAAAAGGAATAGAAACAAATGCAATCTGATTTTTATACACTGACAATGTTAATGAACTGGTAAAAATGTTTTAAATTGTGTTTGAATTGTCAGCATTTGTTCAGCTCTGCCCTGGACTGATGGCAATGAGCCTGCTGAAGGGGTCAGAACTGGTGCAATAGGGAACCTACACCCATTGCACGCATGTTTGAGATCATACGTCCCCCATCAGCTGATGTACAGGCAGAAACAAGTTTCAGAAGTGTCTGGTGCAAAGATGAGCTGGGGGAAAGGACAGCCAAGGAGGACTGAGAGCCTCACACCTGCAGCCTGCACCACGCTGCATGCCCTGGCCCCAGCCCAGCGGCCTCCAAGGCTGCCAGCAGCCATGGGCAACAGGAAAACCCATGGCAAAAAGCTCCGCTGCCCACTGCACACGGTCGAGTCCACAAGCCAGCAGGGCCCTGGGATCAGGGATTTCTGACATGCCAGCAGACATCTTGACTCTTCTCATCCTGAACAACACAGTCCCGAAAAAATACAGCTGGCAGGTTTGGAAAATGGGGAAGTGGGTTAACAAAAATAAAATAAAATAAAATGCATGACTTCATGTTACTGTGTTTATGTCTACAGAGGAGTCTGAAGTTAAGAAGCAATTGGGATGACCACTGCCTCAGCCAGCAGCACTCGGGCATCCTTCACAAGTAACCTCCATTTCAAAATCTCTGATCACTGCTTTTCCTGAAAATCCAACAGGTCTAGCTCCACAGATGAAAGTGTAGGAACAACAAAGAGAAATGATTTTCCAGTCACTGAAGTTCTTGTTAATATGCTACACTGGACTTCCCACAGGGAATTCTTAGTCTAACTGTTGCAATGCTGTCTTACTTATACACCAAAATATTCAGAAATTCTGTCTGTTTTTTCCAGAAATAATAATCTAATATTATGTGGGATAGAGGAGTATATAATAAAACTATCTCGTTCATTAATACAGATTTTTGCCTGTTACATCGTAAAATAATGATACATGACTTGTATCTAATTTACTCTTCTTTTTCTTTAAATATACTTTGAAATATTTAGCTTCAGATCCTATCTCTCTTCTTTGAGGCAATGCCAGGCTAAGCTATCCTGCACAAGTTTCAGGCAGCATTAGTTAGGATTTTGATATACTTCTAAAGCAGCTATCCCAAACCACGATAGCTACAGCATAGAGCCACTGAGAATTGCCCGTCTCGTTTTGAAACTATATGTGGGTATTTAGACAAGGCGCTATAATTGTTTCGCGACCGCTACTTTTTTTTTTAATTGCTCAACAATAATTGTCTATATTTCTTCAAACATTTTTTCACGTAATTGGGGAATTGGATGAAGTTCAGCTAATTATTT
Source organism: Falco rusticolus (assembly GCF_015220075.1). Lineage (NCBI taxonomy): Eukaryota > Metazoa > Chordata > Aves > Falconiformes > Falconidae > Falco > Falco rusticolus. Next base: position 111,891,640 of record NC_051187.1, on the reverse strand, counting down.
TAACCAAGCAACTGCCTTTTCAAATATACAAATTGGCTGGTGAAAGAGAAGAATCATACTGTGTGCAAACAAAGACTGACGTAATTTTCCTGGTGTTTTATTTCACTACCGCCAGAGCAGATTTTATTTTCCTCCTTAATACTAATAAAGCAGACTCCCCATTGTTATATGGGCTCTGCACTTTTCCCCCACTCCACCCTCTTCTCAAGACTAAGAACTTCCAGCTTTTTTTTTTTTTTTTTTAATTTAATAGTGGTAGTAATGCCATGTTTGTTTATTTTTATTATGCATAATGGACTGCAGGGAAGAAAAGAAATAGAAGAAAACAGTTCTTGAATGCTTTTGGACAGTGACTGAAATACCACTCAGCCCTCTGTTTGAGAAGAGCAGCCTCTGCTGCTGGATGCACACCGGCCCGGTCGTGTGCTTCAGAGGACTCACAGATGCCACTTGCACACTCAACGCTGGTCATGTACTATGAACACACACAAAGTAACCCTGAGTAACTGGGATCGGGTGAAACAGAAAAGGACGTTCAGAATTAGAAGACGTCAGATACACGCAAACAGGCATTTCTGAAGCTGCTGTGCCCTGGAGTCCCACTCCAGCCCCGGGTCTGCCCAAGGCTGGTGGCCACCGTCCAGGGCTTGGGGCCAACCCAGCACCTTGGACCTCTCCTGGTGTCCGGACGTGCCCTTAGCATGGACGACTGAGTGTGCCAGGGATGGGGACTCCTTCACATTTGGCCACTGCATGACTCACCTGACCCCCCTCTGGGGACATCACCCTAAACCAGCCCGAGCTCCTCCTGCCTGATGGGCTGCTATTGCCCAGAGGCTGAACAGCTGCAGGCACCTCTGAGCCGACCCAGAGCCAGCTGGGGAAAAAGACCCTGAAAGACTCCAGCGTGATCTCCCTCCCACTGCTCCTGCTCCCCTCCCTCTTCCCAAAATTACCAAATCCAGGTCTGGGACACAGATAACGGTGGTTCCTAACTGACCTTTGCCAGGAGGCTCAGAGGGATACGTACTGAAGTTGAAAGGCAAATGATTAATAAAGGACATTTGTATTTTTTAAAAAAACCCAACATTTTAAATATATCTCAGACTGCTAATGACTAGCAAGATTCAAAACAAAACCAGTCTATTATAATCAATTTTACTTTCGCAGGACACATCCTCAGAACACAAAGCAGCTGCCACCATCCCACCATCCCTGCCTGTGTCTGACCTCCACAGACGCGAGAAGTGGCAGACCTTTCATCCCATACCACAAGCCACACAGCAAATAAAACATTTTGAGGTTTTGTCTCAGGTTTCTTATGCTTTCACTAAACACTGTGGCAAAACACACTCTGTGACAGCTAACCTAGAAGCACCCTGACTCAAACCCCTTTTTTCTTTTTCTTTCACTTTTTGTGACATTTTCCTTTTCCTCTCTTATGTTTTTCTTTGATTTTTTTTGCTTTTATGTGATTGCCTAAATAGAAGAATATTAGTAAATGTCAAGGGTTTTTTTTGTTGGATTTTTTCCCTGTCTTTTAAATATTTAATCTTTTCTCTACTTACAAATATTGATCTCTAGTTTACGCTCAAGGAAAACCTGATGGCATTCTTTGTAGTGAGATAAAACTGTACACAGAACTAGTCACCATGTAGTTTATTTAACATACAGCAAACCTGTTATTTCAAATCGGTCTCCCTCCTAAAAAATCAGTTCAGTTGATTTTTTACTTATTTACAAATTATTACTATCTACAAATCATGTTAGTTAATTCATGGCCGTATTTAATGTAAGATAAGTATTTTGTGGGACTTTACAGTATTCAACTTTGCATTTGATTTTTAACCCACACAGTGTAAAATAAGAGCGTACAGAGCTTTTGGAAAATTCATATGCTGACATTGCAGCTATCCCAACACCATGAGAGTAACGCCAAAATAAAGCAACAGAAATGGCTCATGCATTAAAAAAGATGGGGCACACAGAAATTAGGGCGTATCAACGTAACATGAACAAAGTTATTTCTTCCTTACCAAATGTCTCATAAATAACATCAAGTCATCACAAATGCCATTACCACCATGGGGAAAAATTAAAACAAACTTCTATGTTGCCTTCCCTCCCTGCCTTTTGTTGGGTTTTTTTGTTGGTTCTTTTTTTAAGAGAAAGAAAAAAAACCAAAGGCAAAAACCAACCAACCCAAACCAGTTCTACTTTTGACACAGCATATAAACTTTTCAAGATGGAAAATAGAGCATGTGAAGATATGGAATGTATCTTTATGGGGACATTTAAGAATGTAAGTACATTTCAGTAATAAAAGGCGTGGAGCTAAAGCTCTGAATCCGCTGTGTGGATATGCATTCAAAAGTGGTGTCATTAGCTCAGTTTAGCTTAATCCTCCTTCATAATAATACGCTTTAAACTTTACACCTTAAGTTAATCCATCTTAAGTTCCCCGAGTGTCTCCTTACAGGCTTAATTTAATGCCCAGCTCACATTCTGCCTGACCTTTCCGCAGGCGCGACGCTGCGGGCAGGCAGGGCGGCCGCAGCAGCCCATTCCCCCAGCTCTACCCGGTTTCCATCTGCTCCTGCAAAACCTCTTTGGCCATGGGTACCTTGCGTTAACTGGTCACCGAGTTGCTCCCCACATCCCCAGTGCACCTGAACTGCTGCTCCTTTCCCCTCGTTTCCCCTGGGAGGAAGATGAGGTGGGTACCTCTGCTGGCAAAGCCCTCCAAGGCAGCTCACCTGCCTCGCTGGGAAGAGGAGTTTTGTTTCTGCTGTTGGGTTTCCTTCAATGAACCGCAGCAAACATGTTCCTAGTTGAGAGACTCCCTGCTGCTTTCCCTGAGTTCATCTTCTCTTTCTCCCCACTTGATCTGGGATCTCCCCCTAAGTCCATGCAATCTGTGTCCTCACCTCTCCCATCTCTGCTACCCTTATTCTCAAAGTGATTCCAGATCTCCTACCTTCCTTCCATGGGCACACTGCACAGAGACCAGCTCAGCCTGTTTCATCCTCCGCACCCACCCACGGAGAGCTGCATACACCGGTGGGAGAGTGGCAAACCAGCCCAGCTCCTCCTGCTCCCTGGAAGTAGTTGTTCTTTTATACAGGGACAAGCAACGAGGCAAATGGCTTGAGCACCCAGCCGAAACGGGACTGACATCCCAAATCACCGAGGGATGAGCCACCCAACTACAACAGAGATGCAGGATTTGAGCAGTCACATCTGTTTAAGACAAGGCATCCTAAATACTAAACCAGTCATATCTTTCATTAATACCCTTACATGACCTCCACAGAAACCAAACAGCCACAGCAAAAATTGTGAAACTACAGGCACGCTGTACAGAAACAACTTGTTATGAATAAGTAACTTATAATTTATGAAGTCATCATAAAGTCTAGTATCATACATCTCCTTCCCAAGGATGGAAACTGCAACTCAACTGACCGTAACAGAGGAGGAACCCATGCATCAAGGAATATTCACTCACAGGTGAAACTGGGCCCTAAACCAAGGCTGATATCGTGCTTTATTTACTTTCTCATGGATACTATTCAAATTCACAGCACAAGATGTCTTCCTAAACTAGACAGGGAAGCGAAGAAAGGGAAAGCTGTGGTGGGTGTTTTGAAGTTTTGTCAGTACCCAAGTGGCTTGCTGATAATCCCAGAAAAAACTGGGCAAAGGCATCCCCTTTCACAGCACCTCAGAGGAACAAACGTGCAGCTGACTTAGTCCCTTGGCCTCTACAGCTCAGAAAAGATTCCGGAGAAGATCAAGCAACACTTGTAGCAAAAGTCTGATGTCAAAGATAATTCTTTGTGTGTCTTGATTTTATAGTTTTTTCCTCTATATGAACTGTTTCCAATTTTATAACCAAGAGATTTTCCTTTGCTAGACTAAAACCTGTATCCATTTGAAGCCTCTCCATCACTTAGTTATTTCAGGGAAATTCAGAAAGCACATTACACTTTGATAAAACCAAAACATAAACAAACAAAAAAATGCAACCCAAAAAGAAAACCTGCCGAAGGCCTGAAGGTCAAAACCTATTTGGAAGCCTCAGAAAGCAAGGTATACTTCCCACCATGCCAGAAGGGGTCAGTTTGAACCTGACAGAGAGGAGTGAAACATCATCAGATGCCTTCAGGCAAGCTGAGGACAAAGGGGAGGGAAAAGACCAGGAACACGGGATCACAAAGACCCTTGCTCATCTGCTCAAACCATCTAATCAAAAAAGCCCTTGGCCTGAATTACCTTACCTGCCTTTAGGAGGGGTTCACTTGCCTGGAAAAAAGTTTTGAGGTTCTTGGGGAAAGAAAAAAAAACACCCCCACAATTACTGTAACAACACTTTTTCTTGAGGGAGTATTCTACTTCAACAGCTCCATCATGAAGGACAGTGGGAACAGAATGATGCCACCTAGCACAAAACCAGACCTCTTCTTCCATGCAAAGGGGCAATCGCTGCACTACTTTGTGTGCAGCAGCACTGGGAAACACTGTGCATCATCCTGCTCAGTGGACCATACCCAGACACCTGTTTCCCATCTTGAAGCCATTATAAACACAACCAAAGTCAGCAGTACTGGAGCAGCATCATTAAGTTATTGCACTGATCAAAATCCAAGCCAAAATACATGCAGAATTCAGGCAAAATTCAATTATGACTTTTCATTCAGCACTTACTTCTTATTCAGCACTTTCTAATCTCTGCTCACTCTGCAAGCCACAGCAGAAAGAGACAAGAACATACTCCCTTCAACACACTGCCTTCAACTTGTAAAGCTTTACAGCTATCTTCCAGGAAGGAAAAAAATACCTGTTGCCTTGTATCAGTGACAAATATGGGCACTCAATCTTGTTGAAATTAATGGCAGTTTTGTCACCAGTTTCTACTGGAGAGAAATATGGGTTGTGCCCATCTTCCCTTTAACTTGTCAGTAAGCCAGCAGAAATAAATACCCCATCTTTGGCTGCACCAGCGACGACCTCCTCCTGATAAGGCAGCAGATGCTCTCCATAAGCAGTAAGGGATAGAGAATTCAACTATTACCCTGCAGCTGGTTAAACTGCCATGGATAAACACAGGCTGGGAATCAGATGTTAGCCTAGATGAATTAGGGAAGTGTTAGCCTAGAGGTAGCATAAAGGTAGACGGCCACAGATGACCACCCTGCTGCATACACAAGCGATGGTAGATCCCAGCCAGGTTACAACATCACAGCCCCTGGCTGCCTGCTCTATCGAACTGCTGGAGAACACTGTCCTTGTACCAGGACCAGAAAAAAACCCAACCCAACCCAAAACCAAAGTGCCATTGCCTCAGCCCCCAGTGACTGTCTGACGACAGCGAGTCTTAAGCATACTCCTACATTCCCAGGCTGTTTGGGCTGATGCCACTGAAGTGCCTGATGCCCGTGTACAGGCTCCTTCACGCAGAAGCAGGCATGTCTCTTAAAGCAAAGCTTCAAGACCTGGCACCAAATGTCACCTCAGCTCCTGTTGCCCCCAAATCCCTCTGCCCTGTCCTACCTGACTTCAGCCACTACTGGCAGTCAGCACTTCTGCTCTACCTAGAAGGTGGAGAGTAAAAAACCCACCTGTGCCCTATTAATCGGACACAGCCGTAAGGTTTTGGCACTACTTTCTACTTTGAAAGTAAGGAGGTTTTATGGCAAGATCCTCCTGCAGCATCAGGGAATTGGCTTGAAGGTCCTGGAGATGCCTCCTGCCACTGTGTTCCTACAGGAATCTGACATGCAACAGGAGAAAGCTGCTCCCTCCAAGAAAGCAGAGTATGCAAAAAAGATTTCCTGCTCTAGAAGTTGCTGAAAGAGAAGTACTTCAGTAATTACTTCCCCCCACCAGCCTTGCTACAAGAACATGCAAACCTCCTGTTACCAAAGTAAAACATTTAACCCCACAAACTTCCCTCCAGGTGACTGGGATGCTGCAGACTGATGGGTGCACAGCTGGGAGCACTGGCACTACAGCAATAACCTTGATAGAAGAAGTTGCCAAGCCCAGGACAAAACAGCAGTTGGACTGAGAACTACCAATGCTGAACACTGATAATCAAACAAAGAAGATCATTTCAAATTCAAATACATTTACAGACATAGCTGATATTTTGTGGGCTTTTGCCACCCAGGCATATAAAATTGGTGATTTTTACACTGAACTTAAAGAAGTCAGTTCTGAAAATTAGTTTTACGCCAAGAAAGTCCTCCCTGGTGATCCCAGAGAATACAATCCCAGGTAACTGATAGTAAGAAATTTAGAGCTGCTTTAATGTTTCAGCTAAGGGTCCTCCTGTTACATGGCTATTGACAAAGGAACTAGCAACAGCTCGTGGATAATGATTGCAAAGGAGAGTTTCAGCTCTCCATCAGTAACAGCGAACTTGTGCTAAAATCCAACTTAATAATCACCCAGTTACGTAACTGTAAAATCCCAAGCACATCAATAGCAAAAAACCCCCAAGTATCTGCTGAAATTAACAGTTAATTATGCAGTTAGTAGAATGCTGATACCAAATACTCTCTTTTGGTTTGCATTGGCATTCCAAAAGAGACAAATCACAGTTTAAATGAGAAAATATGTAATCATGCCTTTACTGAAATGCTTTTTCAATACCACATTCAATAATAAGTGATGATAATGTACACATGACAATAAATACTCTTCTGAAGCTCATCAGAGAAAGGTATCAACCACCAGAAAAGGTGGCCATTAGGTATCATTTCATACATTCACTATGCCAGGGCTCATTGTCACTTGCAGTGGTTCATCAGCAAAATTACTGCTATATTCCACATGCAGCAGCAATTCTCCTCTTGTGCCAACAATGCCTCAGAAATCAAGACTTTGCTCACGCTGTCATGCAAAGCCTGGCATTTTCTGGATGTCAGCTGAGGTTTGCCTTCCTCTCATACCAGTTTAGAAAAACTACTTCCTAATTTTTAGTTATATTTAACTCTATAGGGGAAGTAGCGAAAGGAAGCACCATGCATGTGAAAGGCATTTGGAGATTCCACCAAACAGCAGATCAAAGCAGCACCACGTTCAGACAGACACTTGAAAGGAAAAAACCTCCTTCTCTATCCTAGCCCTTCCTGCCAAGGAACTTGGAGAAGTGAAAAGACACCCTCCCAAAATGCTTGTGGATGTCCCACAGACATGCTGAGCCAATACTAAGAGAGCATAATTGTGCCAAGTTAAATGTATAATCACTGGGCAAGTCTTCATGCTAAAGTCATAAAAACTAACAGTCAAACCCTTTCAAACACATCACAAACTGGAAACGTCCCAGACCATCCACTGGGCCAACAGATGATCAAGATGAAAAAGACGTGTTTGAGAAACATCAGGCCACAGCAGGAAAGTTATCTTTGCATCAGTGTTCTCCATAAAAGGAGTCCAGGAAGGCTCTGCATCGGTCTCCCTTTTCAGTAAGCAACTGTAAGAACTAGCTTCAGATTAAAGTGTGAGTGGAAGAGGGCTTAGAAAGACGGGGGGGGGGGGGGGGGGGGGGGGGCGGGGGGACGGGACGACGACGGATGGAGATGGACAATCCACGAAAAAACAGTAAAATGAATAGTAATAAATCACCAAGACCAGATGGCATTCATCCACGAGCTGTAAAGTAACTTAAATATGGAACTGCTGAACTACTAACTATACTGTTCAGCTTACTGGTTACATTGCCCTTATAAAAGGCATGGAAGGTGACAAACGTGACTGATTTCTCAAAGTGGGTCTGGGAATGGGGAGGGAGCACTCAAGAGACCAGAAGCTAGTAAGTCTCATTTCTGACCAAAACAATTGAAAGAGGAGCATTAACAGATAAATATACTATAAGGGAAGAAAGCCAGCGTAGCTTTTGCAGACAGAGGTCGTGTTTCATGAATCTGTAAGCGTTCTGACGAGAGCACAAGGATGTTCTGGTTGATAGAGGCAACGTCTGTACGATGGAAACACTTCGCACGTGCCCGGTCTACCTGCATCCCATGGCCATATGGGGTGAGACCGAAGCAAACACCAGCCCTCTCCTCCTCCTCCCCTCTGCCCTGGTTTCCCCACCAAGGAAACTGGGGCACTCAGCTTGGGTACGGGCTCTAATACTGTCTGTCGGTGTGCCAGCATGGGTAATTACTGGTCTAGGACCTCCTCCACACTGAGCTTTGCATCAGGAGGTATGTGGGGATGCAATCATGGCAAAGTTCGGTTTTCAAGCTATTAAAAAGATCTCCTGAAAGTTCTTAAAGAGAGCTTAGGGAGGAGGAGGGCTCTTCATGGATTATTAGCAGCTTAAAAATAGGAGACCAAGGGCAATAATAAATGGACATCTCTCAGAAGTAATGGAGGTTAGCAGGGAAGTCTCACAGAGCTCTGCACTTGGGCTTGGGCTGAAAACTGTACTCATACATCATCCAAAAAAAAAATCAGACCTATGGAAGTGACAGAGCTTGCTGATGACTCCAGACAATGAAATCCAGGGCTGCCTGTGAAGAGCTTCTGAAAAACCTCGCAGTACTGTGTGACTGGCTGACAAAACGGAAGGTGAAAATCACTAATTGCAAGACAATGCAGACAGTATAATCATCTTCAACCCTACATACAAAATAACTGACTCTAAATTAACAAATATCACACAACAAAGAGACTTAAGTGTAACTTGGAACACATTTTGGAGACTTCTGTCTTTCGAACATGCTCACTCATTGTCTGCTAATGGTCTAAAAAAGCAAAGAGTGAGACAAGATGAGTCAAGAGCAAACCAGAAATTGTTATTTTGCTACTGCATAAATCCACTGTGCTCTGAACATGGCGTGTCAGTCCAGTCTCCTCCCAGAATTTTTAGAAGAGGCTAACAAAAGCACTGAGGGAGGGCATGAGGATGGCCATGGGTGGCAAACAACTGATACACAAGGGGAGATTAAATCCACTAGCTGATTCTTCAGCTGATAGAAGAAACTTTGGGACTTGATAGAGATCTGTAAGTGATAAATGGCATCCACAGGATGAAAAAGAATATATCCACTATTACTACAAACACAAGAATGAAGTGGCACTCCATTAAATTATCAGCTATCTGCTTTAGAAACATCTCCAACAAACAAATATGCATAATTAAATTGCAGAAGCGACTGCCACAGAACATTTTAGATGTCAAGATTATAAATGTGTTGGAAAAGGTATTAGGCAAATTCACAGAAGAAAGATACAGAAGGGTTATTAAGCAGAACTGTCTGAATGCAATCTCCCGTTCAGAAAGCACCTAAATCACTGACTGCTGGAACAGGCAAATGAAAAAGTATCATTTTACCCTTGTCCTGATCTCTTGCTTTCTTTTCAACTGGCCAGTTTTAAAGGATGAAAAACTGTGCTAGACGGAGCTTTCTCCTGACAAGTGTTCACATTCTTACAGATCTCCTAAAAACTACTTTATCTCCTCTTTTCCTGTACAGTTTCAGTTTCAACTAAAACACCCTAGAAATTAAAGAAGTGTTTTCAAAGGCATTAAAAGGCAAAGCCTTTAGAAATTTATGCAAAGAAGTCAAATCTATTGCTTTGCCCGACCACTGACCTGTTTACAAAAATGCAAAGTAAGACTTGGAAAATCTAGTGGAAGCATATTATATTTATTACGTACAGGTATGACAGTAATTCTTCAAAATTTCCTTCTGTGCCTGCACTGTTTTAGGGTTGGTATCTAACAGAATCCTTCCATATACTTTTCTAGATGGGAACTGAGCTGCACTTTATGAAAAAGTAAATAACAGTAACAATGTATCTTAGAAATTTACTGATAAAGACATCCACTTCTCATTGCGCTGACAGTTTAGATTGTATGCATGCAGTACTCCCCTACAAAATAATATATGTAAGCTAAAATCAAGCAGGGAGGAATATCAAGGAGTGCCTGCTGACCTTTTAACAAGATCAGTGACCACACACTTGATTTATTAGCAAAGAACGAACCCCAACAACTCCTATCAACAATCATTGTGGCAATACCAAGATGAAAATGTACCTAAATTTAGACACTACAGGATTAACAGATTGAAAAAGAAACCAAACGGTTAACAGGCATCATCCTGAAAAATGTAAATGGGGAAAAAGTAATCTTGTGAACAATAAAAGAAGTTACTTACTGGCTTTACAGATGATCTAAGTAATCATCCTCCCGCCCCGAGGTATATAAGGTTAAAAAAAAATAAATCTGCTGTTCTTAAAGATTCAGCTTATTTTATCACGTTTATCTTCCTGCTGTTACCATAGAAATCAGAATACCAGGAAGACTTACAGGCTTCAGCACCAAAAGGGCACAGAGTCAGATGTATCCTTGCACTGGCTTATGCACCAAATCCTAATGGCCCCAGCTTCTACAAGTATGAGAGGATATTAGGAACGTAATGCAAAGACAACGAACATGGTATTTACTAATAAAATACACATAATCAATAAATGCAGATTTTAAATAAAATCTTAGCTATTCAACTGAGCTATGTCTTGATTAATTTTATTTTACAACTTTCCTCAATGTTACAAAATCCTTTGTCCATTCACATCCCATGACATTATTAGCACAGAAACATCACAGAAATCCCCATGTACTGAAGCTGTTTCCCCCGCCTCTCTCTACCTCGTTTGCTCTACATCAACTTTCTCATTTGAAAAATGCATTCTCTATTTTTCCTCTATTGCTAATATCAACCTCTGACTGCTTTTACATTTTGTAACTTCACGCTTGGGGCAACTGCCAATGACACAGCATGAAAGATCCTGTCAATACTACATTTTTATTTCACTGAAATTTGTCTTCCACTTTAAAGGAAGGATTTATATTACTTTGCAGTTATCTTTGTTAATTTGTTAAACTACATTACATACATAGTATTATTGGGTAACTTAAAAATATCTGCAGTTGATGATTGAATTTTATAATGAAAAAGCCATCCATACTGCACTACAAACTAGAAAAGTGGCCAGTAGTGTCATAATTGCCCCAAATGGCAATAATGAAAGGACAGCCACTTCTTAGTTCAAAATCCATAGCCTGAAGCTTTGCCTTATTAGTCAAAAGCATCAACCAATATGTCAATTGGTATATTCTGCTCTTAATGTTTTCTCCATAATATTCAGTAAACTGCAGCCTCCACTGAAATGTTTTTACCGTAAAGACTGAGCTGTATATGAAGTAATACAGTAACTTCAGAGATGGAAAAAAGACGTTGCCAATTGAAACACTTGAGAAAACTGGCCCTAGTTTTACATTAGATTTTTCAAGTTCACTTTAATAATTCTGGGTACCTCACACAATATATAGTGCTGTTTTTATCAGGCAAACTCTCAAGTCTTTGACTAGAGTAAAAATCTCTGTAAAAAGCCAATGACAGAAGAAAGTACAACGGCCAAGAAATTCAGAACCTGCACATTTATGTACCTATGATTTATTCTTTATGCTGCAGATGCTGCCAGGAGGATCTGGGGAACTACAGGCTGGTCAGTCTGACCTCAATGCCAGGGAAGGTTACAGAGCAGATCATCCCGAGCACCATCACACGGCAAGTACAGGACAACCAGGTGATCAGGCCCAGCCAGGTGTTTATGAAAGACAGGTTCTGCTTGACTAACCTGATCTCTTTCTATGACAAGGTGACCTGCTTAGTGGATGAGGGAAAGGCTGTGGATGCTGCCTACCTAGACTAAAGCCTTTGACACCATCTCCCACAGCATCTCCTGGGGAAACCGGCTGCTCGCGGCCTGTACGTGTGCGCTCTGGGCTGGGTAAAAGGCTGGCTGGCTGGCCGAGCCCAAAGGGGGGTGGGGAATGGAGCCACATCCAGCTGGCGGCCGGGCACACGTGGTGTTCCCCAGGGCTCAGCGCTGGGGCCGGTCCTGGTTCGTGTGATCTGGGTCTGTGATCTGGGCGAGGGGATCGAGTGCACCCCCAGCGAGTCTGCAGCCAACACCCGGCTGGGCAGGGGTGCTGATCTGCTGGAGGGCAGGAGGCTCTGCAGAGGGGTCTGGGCAGGCTGGATCCACGGGCCCAGGCCACTTGTATGAGGTTCCACAAGGCCGAGTGCCGGGTCCTGCCCTGGGGTCACACCGGCCCCACGCAGCGCTCCAGGCCGGGGCAGAGCGGCTGGGAAGTGCCTGGGGGGAAAGGGCCTGGGGGTGCTGGTGGGCAGCCGGCTGGGCATGAGCCAGCACCGTGCCCAGGTGGCCAGGAGGGCCAGCAGCATCCCGGCTTGTGTCAGCAACAGCGTGGCCAGCGGGACCAGGGCAGTGACCGTCCCCCTGCACTGGGCACGGGTGAGGCCGCCCCTGGAATCCTGTGTTCAGGTTTGGGCCCCTCGCTGCAGGAGGGACACTGAGGGGCTGGAGCGTGTCCAGAGACGGGCAGCGGGGCTGGGGAAGGGGCTGGGGCACAAGTGTTGTGAGGGGCGGCTGAGGGAGCCGGGGTGTTTAGCCTGGAGAAAAGGAGCCTGGGGGGGCTTATCGCTCTCTGCGACTGCCTGACAGGAGGCTGTAGGCGGGTGGGGGTCGGTCTCTTCTCCCAAGTAACAAGTGACAGGACAAGAAGAAACAGCCTCAAGCTTCACCAGAGGAGGTTGAGATTGGATATTGGACAAAATTTCTTCACCAAAAGGGTTGTCAAACATTGGAACAGGCTGCCCAGGGATGCAGTTGAGTCACCGCCCCTGGAGGTATTTAAAAGGCACTTAGGGACATGGTTTAGTGGTGGACTTGGCAGTGCTCGGTTAACAGTTGGACCTGATGATCTTAAAGGTCTTTTCCAGCCTAAATGATTCTATGGTTCTATGACAAACCAAGAAAAATCAACGAGGCAAGGAAATACACAGCATGTTAATCATTTGGTGCATCCACAAAATACTGTTGAAATACTGATGCTGTACTTTAATGTAATAAAGTTTCTCAACATGGTCTCTCAGCATTACTGAACGCTTTCAGTATCCCACATCATTGCTATTTTACAGCTAGGTAAGTCTGGAACGGTAAATAATTTGGATAATTTTCCTAAAAATAGTACACAATTTTGAAATTTGAGTCTCTTCATAAGTCCCCAAGGATTTAGAAGTCTACACAGGGACCATGTAAAACCTAAAATTGAAAGAAAAATTTAGATCTGCAGGGGAACCCCAGCATCAGGGTGTCCCTTTGGTTTCTTTACACCAGCAGAAACCAACATGTGCCAAAAAGGCTTGACTTAATATTTGCCAGCAATGCCATCAGCAGGGGGTTTGCCCTATGGAGAGATGAAAAACTACCATCCCTCATCCTTAAAGGAAGGGATGGATAAGTAGGACAGACTGTCGTGAGGGATGCAGTTTCTGGCCTCCAGCTGGGAGGAAGATATGTGCTGGGCGTACAAGCCATGGCCCTGAAAGACAGACCATGTCCCACCACTCCCACTGGTTTCCCATGTCAGGGGAGCAAGGATCCCTGTCTGCACCATGTCTTGGCTCCTGCCGGGTTTCTGTTGGCAATGCTGCACTCATAAATGCTTTCTATCCCTTCCTGAGTCTCTGAAAGGTTGCCAGCTGATGCCCTCAATTGTATGGGTGGAAGCAGATACCTGGGAAGTTGCCACCACTAGCCAGCAGGACAGCAACTGCCTGAGCCTGTTGCAGAAATGTGAGCAAGGAGCATTCCTTGCCTTCCTCTGGGACTTAGGCATCTGACTTCTGCACTGCAAACACAAACTCCCACTATTGAAAGATTCAGATTATCACATTTCTCCTAGGTCCTAAACTGCCACGTCACCTCTTATAAAAAATGGGGACTCTTCCTTCTAAAGGACACAGCCAGACAGAAAGTCATTTTGGCTATTAGTTCAATGATTCATTCACCTAGTAAAGGAGAGACCAAGGGGATTTGTAACTAACTTCCCTACCTTCCAGGACCACATCTTAAAAATCAAGTTTTAGGCTATTCCCTGTAGCAAACAGCTCATTTTGCACAGTTTCAGACAGAATCCCTGAAAATAAGCTGGCATTAGAGAACACTGTATTTTGCTACTTCCCTTGCTTTGTTCTTGCACCCATTCCAAGCAGCACCACTCAGTCTCCTGCTTTCAACTGTGTATAATTTTACCAATTTAATGCTCTGGACTTACATTGTCCATACATATGCCTGCCTCAGGTTGAATTAGATTAGAAAATTTCAGCTAAAGTCTTTGGTGAAGTCTTAAGAGAAATTTTCTCTCTTCCTCAAGTTAAATAACAGCCATTTTTTTTTCTGTGGGGTTTCTGTTACTTTGCAGTAGGAACCTGAAATGTCTCAGAGCCTGCGTCTTGAATCAGGGATAGTCTTTTGCCATGTTTTAAGAAAATCTTCCCTGTTAATATGTCTCTTGTTCTCCCAAATCCCTAGATCCATTCAAGGTAAGGCTTCCTTGCCAGCAACAAATGAAGCAAAAATCCAACAGTCTCTCACTACATAATCCTGTATCATCCCAACAATTCATCCAACCTGATCGATACAAAAAGGAAGGAATCACACTGGAAAAATATTATGGGATAACAATAACTTTAAGGTTTGGTTATGGATACAGTCTTCAAAGCACGTACCCAAACATCTCAAACTATGATTTCACAAACCACCTCAATTTTGGAGTTTTCCAACTTCTCGGATTTGAGCTTGCAGCCTTAAGAACATTATTGCAACATCTTTTCAGTGTTATTACATATGCAACAGTCATCCTTTAAAAGTGTTTACCTGCAACAGGAATTATGTGGTGTCACATACAAGACGGTCTTTTAAAAGATTTACTGTGGATTAAAACTAAAGCAATATATACAGAGTACTAGTTTTGATTACAACCACTACGCTACAGAAGAAATGGATTAAAAAAATCCACACATACAGTAACTTACACAAACACAATATAAAATACACTGGTCTATTTTATGTCTCTTTTCAGGCTGTTTTCAGGTATTTCTGTAACCGGCTGGGCAGCCATTTTCTTATCCACCAGTTCATATCTTCACATTTACTTAAGCCAAATTAAAGCAATGGAATATATGCATGATCCATAAAGACAAACAGTACACTTAATTAGATACGTAGCATGAATAAATGAAGGCGAACAAATATTTCCAGCCTTCCATAAGCCTAACAGGAAATCAAACCACGTATTAGTAGGGAGGCATTTCACACTGTATTTATACAATCAAAGGTACATTTAACAGCTATTAACAACAGAGACCCTCATTTGTTATTCACTTTGTTTACAGGCCTTCAGAATAAGAAAGAAAACAAGATCATGTATCATGGCCTTCCAGAAACATAACAACTTCCTTTTATTCACAGCAGTTAAGAGTAAACGGAAAATTCATTTAATGTAAAACAAAGCAAGAAAATTTTGCTAATGCCAACCTCTACTTTCACTATTTTAAAACTATTCGTTGAAGAAAATGCTGAACCCTCTGGGCACCAGGGTCCTTCCTCATTACTTCTTACAGAGAGATGGGAAATGACCTCTCCAGAAACAATATAAAGAAATATCAAGAAAATCTTGGACAGGTGGTAACAGGAACATAACTCTCTCAAGCCAGCAGAAGGAAAAGTCATTTTAAAGCACCTCCCTAAGACCTGCATGTCTTAGGACTCCATATTTAGGACTAATACATGTTCTAAAATGCCAAGGGTAGTAAAACACTCCAAAAGTTGCACCTAGTGAAGCTTAGGGAGGTCTGATAAACCGCATGGCACAGAAATGAAGGCCCATGTTTATAACTACACACCATATTTCCAAGTCCATGGTACTCAGAAAGTAAAGGTAAGACTAGCCTTCAGTAATTCCAGATCAATAATTCAAAGGAATGTATTTTCAAAAGCAGGGATATAAACTGTTTTGTGCTTATCTGAATGCTTTCTACACTGAACTGTACTGGCTGACTTGTAGAATTCCAGTAATTCACCTCTGACCTTACGTCAAAATTGGGAAAAGCACTGCATCTCTTGAACTTGGAATCACAAAATAATGTAGCTTTGGAGGGACCTCTGGAGGTCTTAAGTCACCCCCCCCTGCTCGCAGCAGGGGTGATGTCAAAGTTGAAGCAGGCTGCTCGGGCTTTGCCTAGTCAAGGCTTGGACACCTTCAGAGACTCCAGGGTCTCTCTGGGTACATGCTCTGCTATTTCACCATCTCCTCATGACATTTCTTCTCCTGATCCCCAGGAGGCAGTTTGTTGTTCCAGAATTGTGATTGCAGCCTCTCATCCTCCCACTGCGCATCTCCATTAAGAGTCTGACTCCACCTTTTCTGCAACTCATCAGGAAACTGAAGGCTGCAGTTAAATCCCCTCTGCACCCAGCACGGTATTCCCCTGCCTGCACAAGCCCAGCTCCCTTGCTGTCCCAGAGAGTCCCTGACCACCTTAGACAACCTCTACAGGGCTCTCTGCAGTTTCTCAAAAAATTTCCTGTGCTGAGGAGCCCAAAACTCAGACTTCAAATGTAGTCTCACAACTACCACCCTGGGCGGAAATGTGAGAAACTGGGAACAAATGTCTCCCACAATTCCAATCGAGTATGAAACACAAGCGAAGTGAGAAACCCCCTTTCATTCCAGAGATGTGTCCATCACTGTTCTGAAATAAGCACTGAACTCCTACCCATTTACCTCCAAGGAAATTGCTTGCTTTGATTAGCTACTTCAAAAGCCCCTGTTCCGCATCTCACAGCTCAACACAGCTTGTATTAATTCATTTTTCTTCTCTTTAGAAACACCTGCCTTCTGCTACCTTTGATAGCTCTACAATGAGTACATTGTTAAATATGTAGATGACCAGACCCCCATATTACTTACGTATTTGATTTTGTATGTTATTATTTCGTACTCCATGACACTGCACTCCTTTTCCCAACCAGATTCCAGCTCAACCTCAGTATAATTCTGCAGGCACCTACCTTCAAGGCTTGCAGCATAAAACTCACAAAATGATCTCAACTTCTGGAAGCTGCTTCTAGCTACTGTATCAAGAATGCTAGCAATGCACATACACTTTTATTTGCAAGTGGGATTGATTTCCCGGTCCAATAAATTTTGACCCCTCGACTGACTTTCTTCAGATGAGGGGAAGCTGCTTCTCTGTTTGAGCTTTTAGTCTGCATTTCCCCAGGAGAACTAAACTCTTCAAAGTTCACATTTTCACTTAGCTTTAGCTACAGATACCTTTTCTGTGATGATCCTCTGATGTCCAAGTCACAGTGGAGGTGCTTTTGACAAGAAAATGGCTGACACTACATTTTCAACCAGTGAATCACCAATTCCTCCTCTTAGGTAAAAAAAACCCACCCACCCCCCACCCCACCCCCCCTCCAAACCAAACAATTCTACTTTGATATTGCTCACTGCTTTGGAACCAATCTCATATGCATTAATTATTTAGGAATTCCTAAATCAAAGAAAGACTATTAAGATGGACAGTGAAAAAGCGTCTTCTCCAAGAAAAACATTTCAGAATGCTTCAGGAGACTAAGTGGTTATTTTTTGTTCATTCTTTTCCTGTTTTTGTTTTTCTTCAAGAGCATCCATATCCTATTGATTATGTCTCATTTTTTACCTCTAGAAAAAACACACTAAACCTTCTGGGACAAGCATATCATGTGACCCCAGCTTGACTACCTGTGTATTTGCTTAAATTTTGACTTTACTGTCTCAGAATAAACACTAGGCAAATGGAACAGAAATTAAATTACACTCATCAAAAGCAAAGCACTAAAACACAAACTTAAAATATGAAGGAACACACATATTCAGAAGAAATAGTTCCTTGGTTGATCCTTCTTTTCATCTGAATGCATCATAAAAGAAGTTATGTTTCATTACTGAAAAAACATTTTGGCTTCTTTCATGGTTGCAAAGAAGGGTAATTAAGACTGTCAAGAAAACACATTGAACAGCTGTATATTGTTCACAAAGGCACCATTATATGACTGCTCTGAAAAAAACTGGCAATTTAAACATTCACATTTCCTAGAAGTTGGGTATTTTTCCCAGCTCCAGTAGATACCAAAACATGTTTTTTTCTATAAGTCTTGGTCAAGTATTAGCCAAATTTCAAACCAGCAGAATGGTCCTAGTTTGAGAACACATCCACATACATAAGGAGAAGTGGATGGCACTACCAAAGCCTCGCCAATTGAAAACAAGAATTTAAGCTACTTTTTAAGCTGGAATTAGCTGAAATTTTCTTAGACTGCAGGTATGCCTAAAAACCAAAGACACAGTAATCCTTCCAGCCTGAACTGAAAAGGACCATTAAGGAATACTTACTCATCGAAGATCAGGTCTGGAGCAAAATAGAGGAACTGACTGTTTGTATGTTTGTATGATCTCCAACTCAAGGCAAACGATGACAGACACATCCATGAATACTGAATTAAAGTGATTTGGTCCTCGAGAGGCAAGTTTCTAAATCCTAGAGATCAAACCAGAAAATAATGATGAACTACACTGTGCTCTACAAGGGTTGGCCAAACCAGTGCTGAATATATTGCTCATTATTTTTCTAGTATTAATGAACAACGCTCCCACAAAGTATATTTCTGAAAACACAAAACCATAATTTTTCATTCCAGTGACAAAACATGTTTTCTTCTAAAGAGGCTATTATTCAGAATGAAAGCTTTTAAAATATTGATCACACACATACGAAACAAACATTACATAAATCAAAAAAGCCAATGATCTTCTCTCAGATGTTCATCTCACACTCCCCTGTGAAGGTTTTCAACACGGCCCACAGATTAAACATGCAATTTGTCAAGCAAATAGTTCATTAAGCTAAAATAAAGAGTGAGGAGAAATTTCACCAAATGCCTTGTGGTCGTACCTGGAAGTATCTTTGCCCACTTCACCACCTGAATCATCTGCTTGCCGGCCAAGCGGTTTAAGGTGGAAAGCAGGTACTCTGCTGTGTCTGGCTTCGAACTGTCATACCCTGCATACACAATCTCCGGTTCAATGCTTTCAAGGATCTTAACAGGAGAGGGTGTAAGTGCTGGTGAGATAGCAGACATGTGAGGGACAAGTGCTGTGTTTACAGAGGGCTCAGTCATGGGCGCGATGTACGTCGTCCCTTCCTCGGGGCTCTGGGGTGGTGGCTGCTGTCGCTGCTGTGGCTGCTCCTCGTGCATCCCTTTCAATTTCCCCAACTTTTTGGACTTCCGGGCTGTGAAGATGAGCAGCACAAGAACTGAGTTAGTACAGAAAGCCAGTGTAACCCTGGCTTTACAGAAAACGGAAGCAGAAATATCATCTCAAACTTCTCAAGTGAAATAGATGCAGGACCTTAAGAAATACCCCATTGCCTGCAGCGTCATTACTCTGCAAAGAGGACCAGAAGACACATATAAGCTTATACTTATTGCTCTACTGGCTATTTTTGTGAGTGACACAATGTCCAGTATCTGTCTCCATACAGACCTGCGTAAAACATCCTAGTTACTGTGGTTGGTGCCGATTAAACATTTTAGAATTTTGTAGTTTTGTAGCTTAAATGAATCATTTATCACCTACAAGCCTGCAATTCACATTCTCCATTTCATTTGGTGACCAAAAGAAATCTCCCTGGCAATGCCTAAATTAGCACACCCGGAGCCCTCCTAAGCTTTTGCATCCTACTACCCACCCTGGCTGCGACTCAGCTTGAAGAAATACAGTCAATCAATTTTGAACAGCCTAAGCTAGTCAAATCCCTTTGCTTTTGCCGCTTTGATACTTCCCATAAGAGTTGTGTCCCCTTCTCTTGAGTAGTTCTGAGAAGTAACACTAAAATATTTACCCAGTTAAAGAAAAAAATACCAAGTCTTGTGTAACACCTTTCTCACTACTATCAACATTTCTCTTATTATCTGCCTTCCCTTTTCTTTTTTTCTTCAGTGCTACCCTCCCTCCTTTTCTTTACTAAGTTACTTAGAGGACAGCAACGCTAGTGCGCCTCCACTCTGCAGAGATGCCAGCCATTCTCTGTGGGCTGTCTTCCCAACTTTGCCATGTGAAGCACAGATATGGAAGCAGGCACAAACCCCTGCTCACACCCCAGCAAAATGATCTCATACTGTGAGGAAAGAATGGGAAATAAAAAGCAAGATAATTAAATTACAAAAACACACATAAGAAAGCCAAACCAAAAGCCCGTCACCCCACTTTTAGTGACAGGAAAACCTAACTAAAATAATCTTTAAAATCAGTAAATAATGAACTAATTTATATGTTTGCAGCTCTTTCAGAGTAACTTCTCTCAGATATAGTCTTTCTTATCTAGCTGTACACAGCTAAAATCCTTGTCTTGAATTTTATTCTCCTGTTTCGTGATTATTGCAACATCCCTTTTACCGGCATCAGTAATTATGAGTCTGTCTCTCTCCTACTTAGAATACTACTGCAAACACCATTCTTAGTCCGTGTCCTGTCCCAAGTCTATCTCCTCAAGGTTTTTCCCCTGTCATCAATTACCCACCCCATGCCCCCCCCCCCCAACCTTTCCTTAAATATAGTGCCTTTTCTGCAGTTTCAGGATCCTTTCTGGCCCATCTCGATCTCAGCCCTCTTCTCTTCTCCATTATTGCAACATTCATTTCCACTGTAGCTCAGCACGCCATGCCACTGCCTCCTGGGAAGTTTTCAACACGTGCTCTATGTGCTGTTTCCCACTCCTCCTACCATGGGTGCAGAAAACTCCCCACAAAGATCCACAGAACTACCTCATTACTCTTCTAAAAACTCCTTAAACCACACGTTTTAAGAAAACCCTCCTCAACGGCAGAGCTGCTGCTGCCCTGAGACCGCTGCTGACGATAGCAGCCATTAGTGTTTTACTGCTTCCTTGAAAGTGGGGCTGCCTGCCCAGAGCCGGCGGCTGCGCCTGAGCTCAGTGCCTGTGAGGCAGGATACTGACACCCAGGGTCCAGGACAATGCACGCCCAAGCGCAACAATAGCCTGTTGTTTTCAACACTTCCTTGCTGGGACAGTACCTTGAACTCTGAGGAGCTGGCTCATCCCAAGATCCAAAAGAAAAGCTTATTTGTTAGGGTAAACATGGGACATTGCTATAGAAAACAGGGATGTTACCGTTCAGACGCAAGATCTTAAAGGCGCCAAGCCAAACAGCTGCACCTTGACTATCATCTTCCAAACCTGAATACAACTCATTACTACTGCCACACGGATCGCACCAAGCCATTAAGCGCAAAATCCAAACACCAGTTTGGTGGTGTTTCCATCACACAATGAAAGGAGGATCTTCCTGGCTGATTCTAGCATTAACGTCACTCAGGAGATCTACAAACAACTTCAGAGATCCTTCTGTAATTTGCACCACTTTTCTTTCGGAGAGCTGGAAAGCATTTCATTAATTCACCTGCAGCATGTATGTCTGCTTTCAACAATTACTTAATTTCTCTGTGCCTGCAAACATCAGAACAAGTCAGGTGGGTTGATTTTTTTAGTAAAAGGGTTAGATATTCAAATAAAAATGTGCCAGATCTAATAAAATTTAGTTTCAAGTTCTACTGTTCAACTATCCACATATACTTAAAAACTTCCTAATTACCTGAAGTATTAGCACAGATTACACAGGGAAACACCGGAATCGCTGTGATTTGAGGTTATAAGGAAAACACAAGACAAGTATCTGTCAGGAAAGGTTTCACCGCAGCTGATTCTGTCTCAAGAGACAGGACAGACTAGAAGACCCTTATAAAAGTCCCTTCCAACCCTATTTCTTACTTTTCTATTACAAAACTCTTAAAAAAGCTCATTCAAACAATGAAGAACAACTGAAGGTTTTTTCATTCTCCGGTGCATCAAGTTACACCGATGCAGACATCCATTCTTCCAGATGTAATTTCCGTTCCTAGTACCCAGAAAGCCATTTTACAAAGGAGCAGCTGATCAGACATTTTGTTAAACAAGCTTTTTCCTCACTCTGCAGAATAAAATGGAGGGAGTTACAGGCAAAGCAGACAACACCAATAAATTTAATTCTGAAAAGTAAGTGAAAATGCTGCTGTTACCCGTTTGGTGCAGTCACATCTACATGACGATGTCCTAGTGAAATCACCGTGAGCATTAAATATAGTTAGCATTTATCTTAGAAAGGCAAAGCTGAACTTACACATTTTTCAAGAAAATAAATCCCAAAAGCAAAGCAAGGATGGCCAAGTTCAGCAGAATAATTGATGATGAATTAACAGAGCTACTGGCCACTGAAGAGTTTAAAAATAAGCCTGAAAGACTGGATAAAGATTAGTGTTTGCTGTTATTATTCATTAAGTTTTATCAGGCACTATTTTTTTTCCTGTTATCAAAGTAGGAGTGAAAGTGAAGAACTTCACATCTTTCATGTCTGCAGAGGCAAAACCCCAAGCATTCACACCATAAGCACACCACAATAAGAAATGTATTGGTTTACCTACTCCATCAAGTAGCTAGCAACACAGATAACTGATTACATATTTATTAAGACATAATTTTGTATCTTCCCTTTTCTACGAGTTTTTCATTAAAAGAAAAAAGAATTATACATTCTTCCATGTATAATACTGGCATAAAAATGTGTTTTAGTTTCATTTTCTTCCATTATAATGCCTTTAAAATGAAGCTGAGAAAAACATTACTGCTTGACAGTCATGTTTACAGTGAAGAAAACTGTATTTTTCATTGGGCTTCATGCCAGTGCTGTAGCTCAACTGGTTTGGTAACTCCCACAGAAACCAACAACTAAAGATTAAACACAAACTCTGAGCAGTATGCACTCCGATCCGGTCTTTTGAAGCTGCGTTTCACATTTGCTCTCTAACTGCAATACCAACCATAAAACCAACAAAGCCACCTCTGAATCTGCGGGTAAAAGCCATGTTCATCAGGACGGCCGCACGGAAACAGCCAAGAAGCAGCAGGCTCTCCACGCAGACCAAGGGGTGGGGCGTGCACGGGGCGTTTCACGTCGCAAAGCTGAAGTCTGAAGCCTGTTTGGGGTTGGGACAAGACTTGTATCCAAATGGCTGCACGGCCAGTGACTGCATATTATCTCTAATTGCAGGACTTCTTGCCCCTCCCCTGTTAAGCGTTATTGCAGCCAGGTTATTGTATTATAATCCCTGTATTTTTAAATCACCTGAGATAGACTAAGAGTTGAAGAAAAAGAAACAATGGTGAAAGCCACACTGCAGATATACCTAAGGTTAACACCTCAAATATCTGACATGACTTTTGTTGAGTAAGTATTTTACAAGGTCTTGTTATGTTGCAATAAAAATAATTAAAAATAAGATGAAGCATCTGAAAAGGCATATAAAGTTGGACTTTAAAAAGGCACATCCAGCAGACCTCCTCTGTAGCTCTAACAATAAATTACAGTATAACAGAGGAATAAACAAGCTACAAGTCTGACCACAAAGAGCAGTCCCCATTCCTCTGGAAGCAACAGGCACAGTTTTACCCAGACTTAGTATGAGCAGGCCTGTGTCCAACATTTCAAAGAAAAACCTGCAAATTCTGCAAAACCACGCGTTATTCCACATGCTTGGAAGACCTAAACGAAAGGAGCCCATGGACACCAATGCCAGCCCCACCTGCCTAGAAAGGGATGGTGGCATTGCTGCAGAGACACTAAGGAAGGCTGAGATGCCATATTAAAAGCAGTTTAGCACAGCCTTGAGCACCATTAAGACTGTACTGTTAAGCACTGTAAAGCAAATCAGGACCTTTCCCCTGCTTACCACAGCCTCAGCCTTATGATCTAGCAGAAAGACGGGACTCAATCATTTGAAAACAGCTGTTGGCAGGAGACTGGAGTGAATTCAGATGTGGACAACTGGTTCTTTAGTACTGGCCCTTCATCTCTAAGACTCCCGTCACAAAGCTGAAATGGGGAGGCCTGTGATTTCAGGATTGGGAGTTTTTGTGCTACCTGGAAAACAGAATAAGCTTCTGGTCATCTGCAACACTGAATGCTACTTTAGGTCAAATATCAGGATATTAACTGGATGTGACCCTATCGTACATTGTCTTCTGAGTAAGGTGAAAATCAGCTACAAATCTATGGCATTCCCAGTTTTTAAAGGTTAACTTTGAAGTTTTAGGGTAGTTACCAGGCAGGTAAACTACTATACACCCTTTAAAAAAATACCATAGCAAACTTACACATTCTATACAAGGTGGGTCTAGAGGGAGCTAACCTATACTCCCTTTGTCCCCAGGGGATATACACAAATTAAGTTATAGACTCCACACAGCCACGCACCTAATAACTATTTTTCATAGGCTCAAAAATAATAATTTTCATCATCATCATTGTTAAAAAAATGGGATCCAAAAAATGTCAAAGTGCTATCAACAGTAGGTAAAAGAACACATAAATATTATGATTTCACTCAGGAGCGTTATAACAGGGTAATATCTTGTTTGCAGAATTGTATCCATGCTCAAATTTAGCAAATGAGCTATCTAAAATGCTCTGCAAATTCATGCTAGCATCCAGTGCTCTAAAGCGAAATCTGAAGTTTAGAAAATTATCTATAGTTCTAGACAGAGTGAATTACAAGACTTGCAATGGTAATCCCCTACAATCAGGTGGTTTTGGTTGTTTTTAAAAAAGATGATATTCACAGCTTGTTTTGCTACCTATCAAAAACCAATTATTATTTGCATAGCTAAAGACATGATACAGATGACTATGGGCTTTATTTATCTCCAAGGTAAAACTCTGCCAGAGCCAGCACCAAACTGATCCTGACCCAACTGATCTTTATTCTATCCATGTTGCAGAACAACTTTGAATCAGTAAGTGATTACCAAAAGCACATTATAGGAACATATGCTACCTGTAGCGTAAAGCAGAGAACATCAGCAGAAGGAAAAGGAAACCAAAACGGACCCAGCACAGAACACAGAAAGAGATGGAGGTTTAAAAAAAGAGGTAAAGGATAAGAGAAAGTGGCAATATGAGTAAGTACATGTAAAAGACAAAGGGAGAAAAAAAATCATAATATGCACATCTAACAGGGTATAATTTGGGATTATTTCAAAGTACGTACAGTACTACCAGTGATCTAGGCAGTCTGAGGGCAGACAATACGCTGCAAAACAAAAGCACTCCAACCACCTTTACCTGCGCTGGCTCTGTACACCATGCCAGTGTACACCTGCATTTCAAGCACGTGAGCTGGTCCATCCAGGTCCCAACCTCACTACTTGAGCTCTGCGCCAGAGCTACAAACACCACTTCCTTCCCAACCTCAGCAGCTGTCTGCTTTCTGCCCTCCGCCCCACGCCAAATGCTTGAGGGCTTTCCTGCACACCCCTCTGCTGCTGCCTGCCTCTCCTCTCCAAAAGCAACCTATGGCACCTTGCTGCACCAGAGTCACCAAAGGCTCAAGCTGTCCATGCTCTCCTCGATGCAGCCGTAACAGCCTTTGGGTAGACTCTCCTCTGAGCTCTTACCAAGCATACACACCTGGTTGCTTGATTCCACCTCGGTACAGATAAACGCTCCATCAAAATGCCACTTTTTCTTCCTCTGAATCTTTTCGTCACGTTTGCCTGGTGCCTTTGCCTCACTTACTTCAGTGAGCTGACATCTGTTCTCATTAGCTATTTTACTGCTACCACAAATAGTGTTTCCCTTCCCCAAATCTGTTGTATCTTGACATACATGAAAATTGTGAGCTTGGTACAGACATTTTTTCACGTAAGTGTCTAGCACAATGGGTATGAGATTTTGCTGAGAAATTTCTAGATAATAATACAGACATTATATATATATATAATATATATATACACACACACACATGCAAATGCATGGAATAAAGTGAAAAGCAGTAACGCAAACAAGATCTTATAGCATCATCCCATCCCCTCTACAAAGTGCATTCAGGCATGCACCCTCTATTCTTAAGGGAACAAAGAAGGGAATAACCAAGATGAGATGCTAAAGCTTCCATAAATCAACGACCCGCTTTGAGAAGTGAACTACTGCTTTTCAGGCAGAGTTGTGGTAGCTAAAGAACCTCTAAATGTGAGCCTGAGTGTTACCCCATGCATAAGAGGAAGGGCCAGGAACAGATCTGGGAGACACACAGACAAGCGGATGAGTCACTGGTTTGACAAGACAGACCAAGGGAAGGAAGCGAATGAAAAGCATGGGGACAGGTTGTACAGGGGATGTAAAAGGAGAGTGCAAGATTACTTTATCATGTAAGACACACCACCAGAAGGACTTTACTATTGCAAAGTAGTGGCCTTCCAAGGGTGAATTCTGCAGTGGCATTTGGTATATGCTGAAGGGACCAAGTAGTTTGTCTAAATATACACAGAAAGGAAGACTGCAGCTGGTGAGGAAGAAAGTAAAGGTCCTGCTTTCACACAGCAAAATAAATTTTAAAATCTGTTTCTGACAACTGTGACCTAGAGGAGATAGAAAGTGACAAAAAAATGGTATCACTTGCTGTGAGCCTGAGGAATCAGTACAGTTTAATTAACAAAGCAATGAAAAGCTCCTAATTTCTTATCCTCCACCAGCAGAAGCAAGCTTTTACTGGAGAATAAGCTCCAAGCCAGTGATTGAATTCAGTAGAATGAAACGGTAGGCATGACTGAAATAATGACAGTTTGGCACTGCCAAAATCATTCACAACTGCTTACTAATTAATAGGTAACACTTTAATCTGACAGGATTGGACAGCTTAAAGACAAGGAATAAACACGCATGAAGTCTGATCTATGGGTATGTCACATTTTATTTGCCTTTGGTCAGACCCTGCAAAGATCCCGGCACATCCATAAATGTAACTCTTGTTCTTGGTTCACATTCATTTTTTATATTTATACCAAAAAGGGAGACACAGCACACATGAAAGAAAGGGCTTCGAATGCACGTTTTACCTATATAATTGTACACTATTTTCATTGTGTTCATGTGAACATATTTTGGTTCTTTATTCTAGTTGGATTTAAGCTACTAATAACACTGACTGTAACAAGGTAAATATTCCCTGCTTATTACTTTGCTTACTTATACAACAATTTCTGAAGTGTTTGCATTTTGTTTTGTTTGGAACAGATTTTAATATACTATGCAGTGCAATGCTGCTCCAGCACGGCACTATAAAGGACAGAAACAATATATGTGAACGCAGTTTATCTTCTTGCTTTGAGCAGGATCAACTATACTTTGCCCAACCCAGTATGTTATTTATCTCCAATAAAGGAAATTCTGAAATATCCCCCATCTTCCTCCAACATCTAACCACTGAGTTTTTCCCCAATATCTCCAATGTCACATCATTTTTTCTTGCAGTAAAGTTGATTTCTCTTCATCATTCCCCCAGTGGCCATAAAGAAAAACTTATCATTCCCATCCCCTCTTTCACACTACTTTTTGTATTGAAAGGCTGGTATCGTGGCCGCCTTAATACATTTCTCTCTTCTACACTAAAATAAATTGAGTTTCTTCAGCTGTTCCTTACAGATTTATGTTTCTTTCTAAGCTTATTATCCTTGTTCTTCCTTGGGCAGTCTCTAGCCTGTATACACCTTTCTTCAGGCACACAATATGAAATTTCAGGAAGGAAGATTCAGTTTAGATGTTAAGGAAAGCTTTATAAATGTAAAGGTCTGTGAAAAACTAGAATAGGTAATCAAGGGACAGAGCAGAGACTTCCACACTGGAGATTGTCAAGAAGAGAGATGTATCTATCGGGAAGGACACAGACACCACTAATCCTACCAACCACCAAAGGAACATAGATGACAATTTCATAAGCTTGCCCCATCTCCACCACCCTGACCAGCAGTGTTGAAAACCAGACACAACCATCAGGCCCGCACTTGCCAGCTCTGACAAGAACATAATAATGCCCAAGTATCAAACCACTCTTTCCTAGTTTTGCAGCAATTTTACATCGCTGACTCTGTATTTAACATACAATCATCATGCAACCATGCTTCTTCACTGCAGCCTCTATAAACAGCTGCTCTCAGGTATTTTGCTCTCGTACACTTCAACTTGCACTTCTAACCCTCTGCACTTTACCGAAAATGCCATCGGGTTGGTTTAAGACACTAGAACTGAAGATGCTTTTGAATTCTGATTCAGGAGAATTTCTACATCTGTAGATTTACATATTTACTTTCTACTTTATTATGCAAGTAATTAGTAAAACTGCAGAGCCAGAACTGACCCTCAACAGGACCCTACTTCTGATGTCCTTCCAGTATGACAGCAAACTACTTATTTAAAGTAATTACGTGACCACTTAGTGAGAAATCTTATGATGTTTTAATGAGAATTCTGCATCTCCTTCTGATCATACTTATGGCTATACATACAGACTGCTGAAATACAAACACCTACAGGGAGGTGGCACCTCATGACAGCACTTGCACACATCTCATGGAACAAACACTGTTCCTCTGCAGTGCGCTGGCTTTTGCATGCAGGATTCAGGACTGTGCATCCATAGCCACGGAGATCTACTCACAGGGATGGCCTTTGTAGCAAAGATAAAAGAAGCAGCCTTGCAAAGACAGCACAGAAGCCATCACAGTTGCCTCAGAAAAACTAAGGTGAAAGCCCAGATCAGATCTTGCATATTTTGAGGTCTGACTCAATGATAAAGCTCAGGCTACCTACTTGTCTGATGAGTGGGACAATGACATCCACAGCAATCAAGAGGGGAAGACACTGGGGAGTGTTTGGGTAAGAAACAGAGGGCATTAATCCCTTTTTAACCCGTGCCGACCTTCAGGCTACACATTCGTGAAGAGATAGCGGACGAAAGTGACAAAAAAAAAGCTGAGTTCCAATGTGCGTTCTACAGGAATATTTAGGTTGTCAGGGAAAATGTCTAACACATTTGCTTGTTTCGCAGCAATCTTCAAAGTGATAATTAATTGAAAAATAACAGTTTCATAGGGGTACTCCTCCCCGTGTGGGAACAACTTTTACCAAATGCCAATTAGTAGTTTCCTGTTAAAATCAAATCAAGCTGGTTTTGATAAAGCTTTTTAATGAGAAATGGCTAAAGTATGAAAATTTCCCCCCCACATATTTCATATAAAATCCCAAACTGACATAATACAGTCTCACAGCTAACATTTTTGGTATATAAAACTCCCTCTTGTACTTCTGCATTAATTTCAAAAGAAATGTATTTACTAAATATTGAAATCATGCAATAAACAAAGCCTTAAAAAAACTGACAAAAGAAAATTATGATGTTGATGAAAGCCAATCTTAATCAGCCCCTTTCAGATGCTCCCAAAACTCATATTATACTGATTATTTATTCATTCTTCAAACGTATGGCAAATTCAATGATTCTGGAGCTAAGCATTGTCTACTAAATGCATCAGTAGTTCTGACTATTCATCAAATAGATTTAAAGATTAGCAGTAAAATACCAACAATGAATACGAAGAGTAGGTCACCTACAATTGCAGTATTTGTCATCTACAACTCTAAGACATCTGCAGCAATGAAACATCAGCAGCTTGAACTGCTAACATTGGTAATAATTTGGTTAAAAACAAAGTTGGGGAAACTTTGGAGAACAGATTTTGAAATCTTCCACTGTACCAGACTGAATGCTCTTGGCTATGAACACTGGTTTCTGTCTTGTGCCAAGCGACAACCTTCTTCCCAAGACATCCATTCTCATCCAACCTTCTGCAGGCATTCCTCATCCAAGTCTTTTCTCTTGCTTTTATTTGGGTTGATACCCAATGCTAAGTCTGTTCCATAATTTATGCGCCCTTCACCCTGTTCACAACACTAAGGCAACTCGATTGCCCCCCATACAGTCCTGCAGGCATTTACTGCATGTGAGATTTCCCCTTCGTATTTACACTGGAGACACAGGTACTCAACAAGCTTTTCAAATTTTTTTCAAAAGCACAAATAAGCAAACTGCTGCAGCACCTCTCATCCCCTATCTTGAGTGCTCACACTTCCACTCCATGCTAAAGTGTGTGCCATGCTTTAAATGCCTCAATTTTGCTCTTGTACTACTATTACTAGAACACAGCTTGCTGCACTACCCTCTGCAGTCTTTCTGGCTACGCTGTAACACACTGCATTCCCACTTGTATTTTTCCCCAAGTAACAAAAATTTTGAGATACCTTGTCTTCTCATCTGTACCATTTCCATAACCCCAGTTTTTATCAACTCACACTTCTCTCAAATGACCTTATTTCTAATATGTTCAGTGGTGCTGTCTGTCCTTCATCTTCTAGAAATCATCCACCCTGCTTCCCGGAACAGCAACACTATCTGTGAAATACAAGCTGGCTGTTTATCTTCTGCAGTCATCTCAGACATATTTTTCACCATCCAGTTCATGGTTAGTAATTAAAAGAGAAAAAGAGAAGACTATAACCATGTTAATCTCCTGCTTTACAAACCACCCTGAACATTAGTGAAACACCCTGTAGTGATATTAACCACTTTTCCACGGAAAATGCAACTCTGCAGTACTACCCATAGGTATAATCTGACTCATGAAGCGGAGCACCTCTTTGTGACTGATAGCATGGCAAGTTTCGAAATTGTCCTGAACTTGAAGTAGTTGTGCATGAAATGCTGGTAATGCCTAAGAGTGGCACATGTCTCTCTAAGGTGTCTAAATGACATGCCTAAGTGTGCTGGGTTCCTGTGCAGACAGAACCAAAAGCCACACACGAGCTTCTTCAGCTCTTTCTTTCCAGTACGGTAACTGCACGGTTTTGAGAGCAGGAGAGTTGCCCCACATCAGTATCTTCTCTACTTCCCTACTGACAAATCCCCTTACAGTCCAGTTGGGGTGGATGGGTCTTGTGAGCTCAGGTTCTACAGTCTTCCTCCCCTTGCACCTTCTGTGGGGATATTAAGCAGGGAAGATTATGTCCATTACTAAAACATTAGTGTTGGGGGAAAATGGGAAAACTGATGGCAGGGAACCACAAAAGCACACAAATGACCAGCAATTTGCAGGAAGATCTGTGGTACAGGGTGGCTCAGGGGTGCTCCAACTGGTGCCTTCACCTTGCCTTCCTCTTTGTTGAACACCATCTTCTTGCCTGTTGTGTACTTCTAAGGTTTAAACTTGCTCAATGTTTCCTTCATAACCTGCTGTGTGTTATTCTTTCCACTAACATCAAATTCAAAGCCCGCTTTCTGAGCTAGGTATCCCTTCCACTTCTCCAACTTAGTGTAGCAAAACACAGATACTAAAAATGGAAATGCATGCACTTGGGGATCGGTGGCGGAAAAAGCAGGAAACCAGATTAAGAACAAAATGCAAGTTACTAAAGTAATTCTGAAGCAAAGTACATATGAGAGGACAAGGGGAAAGAACAACCAACCGATTCACGTGCTAAGACACAATCTGTGATTGAATAAATTTTCCTAGTGACATTACTGGATTAAACCACAGCTCCAGAGTCAATTTAAAACCTGCGAAGTGGCAAAGTAGCAGACAATCAAAAAAGCAACACGATGTCAGAAGAACGAACACTACTTACATAGTCTTAGCATCACTGCTGCTTCAAAACATACTGTCACACAGAGGACAGAGATACAGAATAGCTCATTCAATGAAGGTCAGTGATGTCAAAATCTCAAAAGTCTTTCTGCACATGGAAATAACATTTTAACTTTTTTTTATTAATTTGCATACAAATTATCTAGTTTAACTCCACTTAATATGAATTATAGTCTCGAACAGACCTGGGACAGTCACATGATCCATCCTCTTGCTCAGACCAGAGGCAACTGTACCCTCATCACTTCTGACAAATGTTTGTCTTCAATGATCGTTAAGACACACAATGACAAGACTCCATATCTTCCCAAGACCATCTATTTGAGAGCTTTACTGGCCTTCCTGTAACAGATACTTTTCCATTTCCTCACTTGCATCTTCCTTGCTGCTCATTACTTCTCGTCCCACTTTTCACAGACGTGGAAAACAAATCACCTCCTTTTTCGCTTTACCAGTGCTTGCTGTTAAAGCAACACTTGCCTCTGTCTTCAACTTTCCCTCCAGCCTTTTTTGGGACTAAACTATACCAAGTAATTAAATGTCCCCACCAGTCAAGTTTTAAAGACATCTGATCACTCTCATTACTCTGCTCCAGACTCTTCTGAATTGGTCCACAACACACTTGCAGGCAACTAACCAGTGTTTTAACAAAAAACACTACTGAGCATAGTGAGCCCACACTACTTTGTCCAAGGCTGTGTCAGGCATGGCAAGTTAAATCTTCACACCCCCTTATGCAGGTGGAAACTTGGTGAAGCAACGGCCCAGTGGAAGCTAAAATTACAAGTTTCTCCTGCTCTTACAGCTTCTTGCAGTGATGGGGAAGTGAGTAATGGAAACGCACCACCACAGACCACAGCAGGGAGGTTTCAGCAGGTCTTTGGTAATAACCAGCAGCTCTGGAAAGAGGAATGGGAGACACAGGCATGCTTTCATAGCAGGGACTACTGCTTTACTGTGGGGAAGAGTAAAAAGGATTTGGACTTAGAGCACTATGAAAGGAGGTATCATAATTTGGTGATTTAGGAAAAAAACAAAAAGCACCAAGAGCTGTATGCAATGCATTTCAGAAATGCCAAAGCATACTGGTCTGCTCCAGCACGATGAGACAAAGCAATGAACAGAGGTGTCATGGGCTTGCTTGCTTTTATGCATCTGTCTGAGCAACAAAGATAAACACCAATTCATTTCAGGATCCTCAGGAAAACAGGTTGTTAAATCTACATGTCCTACATGACATAGAAGTAGTGTACCAGTGCACAGGGAAAAAAGGGGGGCTCAGCCTTGGTCCTGGGGACTTAGGAGGCCACAACTTTATCTACCCTGGGAGCATCCTGGAGGTGAAAGCTGGAGCCCTGACAAGACAGAAAAGCTTAAAAACTCACTGGGACTGCACAGGGGATCCATGCAAGCCAGCCAGTGAATGCCTGGCAGAAGGCATCCAAGCAAGAGCCACTGCTGTGTATCAGTCAGACTGCCTAAGAGCAGCAAAAGGACAGAGATTTTTTTGCACCTGTTCTAGGAGGACCTAAACCTTCCTCTCAGAAAGCTGTGATCGCCCCTGTCCATTTTGCGTATCGAACCAAAGCAAGACACCACATATAGAATATGAACTGCTCAGGAAAGAGCAACCTCTGAGCCTGTACAGCAAGCACTGCATACTGCTGAAATCAGACAAAAGCGCACAGAGCCTGCATGCACAGTGCTGCCACGTGACATGAGGCAGGCTGGGACACGTACTCCCAGCAGGAGCCCAGAAAAGTTGCAGCTCCTTTGCGAGGCTGGCAACCAAGGTTTTATGCTGTGAATGGTATGATGGAGAGTCCAGTAGATAACACAGGGAAGTCTGTAGTTCAGCAGACCCGTGCCAAAAGCCCGAAAGGCTGCTCCTGGAGGAAAGACAAACGTTGCTGGCAGCTGGGTGCTCATCAGAAGGCAGAGCTGAAACCAGCAAAACTTGAAAAAACAGAGGACTGAGAACATGAACCTGATTAGGAGTTTGATCAAGGATTGCTGGATGCGAGCTGTGTGCTTTTGGACTACTGCAGTGTCTTCTTGATCTGCCTTCACATATGAAATAAAATCATCAGCAAAATGCAAATTACAAGGACACACTTTCAATACTGCTTTTTAATTGATGTCCGAGAGATTACACTGACATTACCAGCCTTCTTCAAAATTCTGCATTTTTAATCATCATTCCCAAATAGTTTCTGAATAGTTGTGGCAAGTGACTGTTCTGGTAATTATCTACAATATTCTTGACGATGGTCCACGCTGAAAGGTTAGAGGGACACATCGAGAGCAGGGCAAGAGCAGTATCTCGTAGCATGGAGGAAGGAAGGCGCAAAAGTAGGAAAAGTTCATTGCTCGATTAACTGGCTCCTACAAGATCCAAAACAGCAGGACTGATTTTTATTTTTTTTTAATATATATATTCACAAGGCATGGCGTAGTGGTGCAGCAACAGCAGCGCCTTAAGAAAAACTGACCCTTACACAGGCAGAAGGATGTCCTCTTCTGAAGAGTCACTCACACGGACTCCATGCAGCAACAGGAATTTCCCTGCTGATCTCTCTTAGAAGTACACCCACAAGACCTAACAAAATCACAGCATAAGGTAGCATGGTTGCAGGCTACCTCTTAAGGTTACATTACTCATTTGGGCTCAATACACTGTACGTGCAAATGAAAGTAGGAAAATCAGTGCTTCACTGCTAAGAGAAAGCATGGATTTTAACATAATCTCTTAACTTGATGGATTTCTACCTAACACAAATGTTATCTCAAATCATCACACCTAGAAAAATACAAATGTTCTTTGAAACAATACTAATGATAACCTAGACACTGGCCGGTACCATAACTAAGCTGTCCAGCTAAAATGTGAGAAAAATTGACAATATGAGGTTTTGCTTCACAAAACCCACAAACAATTTTAATATACTGCTGTATAATGGTAAAAGTCTCTTGGAAGAGCTGACACAAACCTAGCTGAATGATCAAGTTAAAAAAAAAAAATGACCACATTCCCTCAGAAGAAAATGCTACATAATAAACGCAAATAAAAATGCAATTAAAGTTAATGGGCATTTCAAAATACTTTGCAGTTAAAGTTTAAATGAAAAATAAAAGTTAACCATATATGTACTTAAAATTGCTTCAATTTGTTACACTTAGGGTTGTTTTTTTTCCTTTCAAATTTATGAAACCTTGGTTAGTTAGAAAGTTGGTAGAATTTTTTGAAGAAAATAAAGAGGAAAATTTTTGCTGTATATAAGTTTTTCTTTGTTTTCAGTTTTCTAATACTCGTGGGTTTTTTCCTCTTCCTTTTCTCCTTACTGCTTTTTCTTAAAAAGATAGGAACAATAACGATATAAACCACATAAGCTTCAGTAACTGAAAATAATACCACATTTTTAAATCCCTAGTAGTATGAGTTATTAAACAGAAAATGGAAAGCTGGGCAAAAAGGTGAAGTACTGTATCTTATTACCGATTCTCTCATTTAATCTATTTTTCAGATTATTGAAATATTTTGATGTATAAAAAATAAGGATATCTGCAAGTGAAGACTACAAATTACACACAGCGTCTTGTGCATGAAGTGCCTTACATATGTAAATGTATGCAAACCCAAGACTCGCATTTCACAGGCAGTTTCTGCAGACAGAGTGACGAACTATGCAATTTGCAAGGTGAAATCTATTTTATTTCCCTTTGACACCTAAAGGGTACCTTCAGCAAGCTGTTTCTCACTATTGTGGGAGACCAGTACTGGTAAGTCTTGTCAGTATTTTACACGGGAGGAGACGCAGGAAAGGGCTGCAGTCCTACATGGTACAGACCCCTCAACACTTTTTTGTCCCCTAAGCATGTAGGGCACATCACATGGCAGAAGAGGGATCTTCTTCAATCACGCAGCAGAAGAGGGAGGGATGCCTGGTCACTAGGCCACATCAGAGTGGCAAGGACTCACCTGCCAATGAAAGGGGGGGTGTAGGTCCCCTCAAGTCACATCATATAAAACATTTCGCTTCTCCAGGCTTCAGCGCAGAGCATGGCAAACAGCAGGAGTGAAAACAGGGGGCTCTGTGCTCCCCTGGTTGCAACACAGCATCCCAGGCGCTGCTGTGCGAGCCACTGGATGCTGCTGCCTTGCTCATTCAGCTGGTGGTGGCATAAGAAACCATGCTGAGCACCAGTGTGGGACTGGGGGCTCTCACCACACACCCACACCCCCCCCGCCAGGTGCTGCCATGGGGACAGACATGATTAAGAAACAGCAGCATGAGGTGGGAGTCAAATGAAAATGTCTTCTGCAGAAGTGAGAGACTCAACAAATCTGATCACAGCGTATGCTGGAAGAAACTTCACAATTCATGGAGTCATTCTCGTCCATAATTAACTGAAAATTAATTACAGAATCTCAAAAAGAGCATAAACTAAAAATGGGCCAGCATACCTTCATAGTGCAGTTGCTCACTCTGAATCTCTTCCAATAATTAAGTCTCACATATGTCACTGGAGTTTAAAAAAACCCAACAAAACAACAAACAAACAATGATTCCCAAAAATGTTTGGGGAGTCCTACTTGTCGAAGGGATATGTCTGTCTGCAGTGTACACACATACTCTCTAGAAATGAGGAAGATCAATTAACATGGCGTTTGGCAACTTCAGCTTTGCAGAAATTACAGGTTGCAGGTGCTTTTTATAAAATCAAAACAAAAACTGAGACAAGAACATAATTAGGTAAATTATTTGCTGACTTGATGAATAATTTTCTAAAGATTATTAGAGGAGCTTGGAAAAGGCTTCAATTTTTCAACAAACAAAAGGAGAAGATAAACAATAAAACTGCCAAATTAATTTGGTTGAGCATTCATGAAAAGGTGTATTTTGTATCACTGAATTATACATATTACACAAAAAGCGCTTAAGGTTCTTAAAGCATGGCATGCTGCCATACATCAAAATATTTTTTTTTGAAAAAACATGTTAGCATACCGAGAAGTAGAAACTATGCCATCAAAACAAACCTGTAAAACTCTGACACAATAAACAAAAGAGAGAACATTTTAAAATTACTGAGAAAGAATATAATCAAAAGTAAAAAACCCAACAAAAACCAACACCAAAGAAAAAAGATCAGTAGAATAATTAGAGATTGTTCAAAAATGTGCTGCAGGAAACATGGAAGCTCTCTTTCTGATTTCCAGTTTTCCACTACAGAGATTAGTATCTTCAGTAACAGTAGGAAGGGAATCACAAACTTTCAAATTACAAAATTTGCTTTATAAACCACCTACTGCAGTAACTGGGAAGAGCTGGGTGGCAGCTTGGGACCTTTCATTCTCATCTACAGACAAGGAAAGCTGCAAAGGAGAGTCAAGTTCTTTTCCGACCCATGGAGACAGGACCTTGTTCCCTAAAGCAATACTTCTTCTAGATCAACTGGAGGGGTTTTTTTAAAATTCTTATTTTTAATTAAAAGATAAAACATAATTATGTACAAGTGGAAAGAAATGTCCATGACTTCAGCAACTTGCACACATTTCAGACCTTGAGCTATGCTTATGACCCTTTTGCCTATCATCTTACTCTATTTCTCATGAACCAAACACATAGGCATCTCTGACACAGTTTGGGTTTTGTGTTTACCTTTACTTCCATTTGGAGG
Source organism: Falco rusticolus (assembly GCF_015220075.1). NCBI lineage: Eukaryota > Metazoa > Chordata > Aves > Falconiformes > Falconidae > Falco > Falco rusticolus. The sequence goes on along the minus strand of NC_051187.1, from coordinate 111,854,372 downwards.
GCAAGAGTTTAGATTAGATCTACTGCACAAAGAGCACAGCACTGTGCAGTGTGACTCAGCTATAGACAGTACTATGCTGCAAACAGGACTTAATTGCATTTATAAATCCATTTTCCTCCAGCTCTTTACTGATCACACTGCCTAAGAAAATACTTGCACATTTTGCCTGTAAGTCCAAATTAGAAACAGGTAAGAGTCCATTTTTATCAGAGTAATGTATATTCTTGGCAAAACTAGGCTCACCACATGAAACTGTAAGCTGTGATGTATCTTCATAATATGAACATACTCAAGCGTGTTCAAGCTAATTATGAAAAAATGTTATTTAATAACAAACCTTGGAAATTTAAATGAAGAGAAAATTACTGGTTTCAAATACGCATTAAGACCTCTTCTTTCCATTTCCACCTCCCTCTTTGTGATGATCTTCACTGTATCAGAAACCCCCTGCAACAGCACACGGAAGCTCCCAAAATTAAGTCTGAGATGCTGTGCTGCTCCACTGTAGACGCCCAATGGAAAGCTCTCCACTGGGGAAGAAAGTGGCCTAAGGAACAGAAGGCCATAAGCTACCAGTATTTCCTGCCAGACAGGGGCTCGCTCAAAGGCTGAAAGGTCCATCGGCATAAGGTGGCAGCCCTTGGGGCCCTTGAAACAGTAACACTGTCTCTGGGCTGCAGGCACTTTACATCTCTCTGGCAGTCCTCCCCTCTGCCTCCAACCAGGCCCTTCTCTCCAGGACCATGCAGAGGGCACCGCATCACACTGACATCCAGAGCCGTGCCCCTACTATACCTCATTCATGGCAGTGATGAAGGACCTGCTTGTGCTAATTTAGCTCCTTTATGTGGCATAAAGGGATCAAATCAGGAATGAGAATTTCACCTTAGTTTCTCTACATGAAGAAAATCACCAAAACAGTTAAACAGCAAAGCTCAACCGCACGCCAGCTGTACACTGCACAGGCAGACTTGGCCTTCTAGGTCATTAAATGCAGATCACTAATTATAATTTCCAGCAGAATACCAAGCTCCAGCACAAGGGAAGATTTTTCAATGCATTCCTCATTTACAGTGTTCCAGCTAGTAAAAAAAAAAAAAAAAAAAAAAAAAAAAAGCAAGCAACACCCTCAAGCAAAGCCTACCCCCTCCCTTGCTTTTTGCAGAGGACACTGTGTGATCACGTCCTTTGAAACACACCAGGAAATCACAGTGATGAACTCATGACACTGCAGACAAAGTGTCATGTGTTGCTGATTCAAAAGGTTATCAAGTCGGATGGCAGCCCTGTATTTTGTTAGAGCGCTAAGCACCCGCGCCTGCCCAGGAAGGCAGGCTTGCAGGAGCTCTGCTGGTACCACACAGGGCATGGCAACGGAGGATGCCCTGCACTGGCTGCTAGCAGGCTGCAGCAAAATTTACAGCACTCCACAGAGATGGGCTTCCTGCTCCACATATGTTTTCAGCATCATTTTTTGGGAAGAAGGAGCTACTACCATAGAGCTCTTGTTTCATCAAACAAAGGTGCTTTTCTGCTTTCCTTGGTAGATTCAACAGTGCAGGTCAAAATCAAGGGAAAGCCATCAGCCCATAGCATGCCACAATCTGGCCCCGTTTTCCTTTGGGAAGCAGAAACAATGGTCCCAGGGGGCAACGCAGCACCTCAAAATTAGGAAAGGGGTTGAAAGAGGCTTAACAGGGCTAGTCATCAAAAAAAAAGTAAGGAATGGCTTGCTTGAGTGTTTCTGCCAGGGGACAAGCCAGAAAAAGAGAGTCTGGGAGGTAGAAAAAGGTACTAGGCAGCAGGCAGAACCCAGGATTTTCCATACAACCTATGAAAGACAAGCAGCTAAATCTGTCTGTAGAACTAAACTAAGCTACTAGGAGAACAGGTCCAGGAGGATAAAAAGCAAATTGTAAGATAGGACACAATTTGAAGGAATTCATGTGACTGTGTCAAGTTTTCTGGAACTGTGGAAACACTCCATGGGAAGGGTCACTCTGCATCGAAGGGAAGGACCTGCAGCAGTATCCACACCCTCGTTCACAAACAACAAAATAAACCTAAGAGTGGTGAGAAAAAGTGGTTTGTAATACAATTTGCTCAGGTGATGACTTGAAACAAGATGCCCAACCGAGGCACAGCCAGAATTGTGTAGACATTGCAATGGAAGAATTAAAACAATGAAAAAACTATTATATGTTTTTCTGTCATACTGTTTTCAAAGTAACTTTGATAATTATTAAGGAAAGGTTTTGTCTTTTTGTGATTGGTACATGAACAATGGAGGAACAACATCAAAATTACTGCATATCCAACCAGTTGCAGAAATAAATCAATATAAACGTAGAATAAGCAACCAAAGAGTTGAGAGGTCTCACTATGTGTGAATTTGCTTTCATGATGGTGTAAAATGTTTTTTGCTATTTAAGAGAATGCTCATCACCAAAAAAAAAGCATGCAATACTTGAAACCCTAACACTTTCAGCTGTATGAAATTCCACTAAAATTACTGTCATCATAAAACACCCACTTTTCGTTTTTTGAGCCATAAAATACATATCTCTAAAACCTGATTTAGAATGACAATAGAGTTTATTAGCTATTAAGCACTTATTCAGTATAATTCCACCTTAAACTTTTGAGATTATGCAGCTGCCAGAACTATAAAAAGGGTGCACATTTCCAATGTTTTTGCCTAATCAAATTAAGAGACCAAACTATTAATATTCTGCTTACCTCCTAAATTCATTCCAGCTTGCAGACATTTCTGTAATCGACAGGCTGGGCAGTTCTTCCTCCGAATCTTATCAATTATGCAGTCATTCCTTCCCGCACACAGGTAATTGTGCTGTCCTGAATGAACCAAAACCAAAATGCATTATTAGAGGATGTATTTACATAATTCCAATTTGCTCTTCTCTGTCGTTTTGAAGTCGTTTTGAGCTTCTTATTAATGCAGACATTCCCAATCTCATTCTCTAGCCTTTCCAATAATCTTGTACTATGAGCATCTCTTCTGTTTAATTTGAGAAAGAGTTTCGGTGCATCACCCAAGAGAGAGAGCTCATTACTTCTTTTTAAGCAGGATTGGAATTTTTCTTTTTGCGACAAACAAACGATTGGTTTGAGCTTTTTCAAATCTACTTATACATGCCTCATCACAGAGCAGCCTGACAAGTCTTAGTTTTGGTAAGAAACAGAGGGCCACTCTCATGCTAAAGAAGTTCACAACCTAAAGCAGAAAAACAAAGTACAGGTTAACTTTCTCAATATACCCCACCCTCTGCGACCAGTTCAGAGTGCTCGATTTCCGATTTACTCAGTTACCTTCTATATAGCAGAAGGTTTCTGAAGGGTTTACCAACACAGGCTTGAATCACAACTGTATTATTTCAGTTCTATAAAGCCCCACAGAAGCACTCCCGAGGAGACAGCAGGTATTTAACACACAACATTCAGCAGAAGGGAAATACATGGCAACCAGGGAAATAGGCTGGCATTTAACAACTTGGAGACTCAAAAGGCATTTTGCTTTGTGGGAAGAACATAGGTTGAGCAAACACACACAGTGTATCAGACAAGGGCACTATCACGTGGACTTTTCAAAGCAAGGTACTTGAATCTGATGTAGAAAAATAAAGGAAGCCACGAGGGGGGTGGTGCAGCATGACAGAAGATTATTTTAGCTGCCTTGATCCAGAGGTGGCACATGGACATCTGGGATGAGCAGAACAAATGGTTTACAGCAGACGTGACAAAAAGCAATGCAGAGGGTTTCCAGAGGAAGGAAGAAAGGAGAGGACAAAGCACACAGTACAACAGACTGTAAGGCAAGCTGCAGGATTTGCGAGCACGCACAAGAAAACAGTCTTGTGTAAAACACAGCAGCGTGCTGTAGGCTTACGTAGTGGATGCTGTAAGAACTACTGAGCCTCAGGGACAGGCATTTTGGACATAAGGTAAGAAACTCGTAACTCCTAGTTCCTAACCAAGATGTCTGAAATGCAAGGTAGAGGGGTAAAAATTCAGATTGCCAACGCAGTACCACAAACCAGCAACTAAGCAGAGAGACTCCTAAACACATAACGAACGAAGCAGGCGAGATGTGCAGAAACCCAAGAGTTGTACAAATAACACTGACGCCAATGACTGAAGCAGGCACCAGCCACGGGTGGGGAGAGGAAGCCTGGGCAGGGCTCAGAAGTAGGGCTGCACTGAAATGCGCAGGAGGTTGACGTGTGCAGGGAGTGGGAGCAAAGATGCAGGCTTGATAAGGGGACAGAGCTGCTGTAGGACAAGAGGTATAAAATACGTTTGCCAAGATATTTTCCACAATAAACACATGCTTCCTAAGGGAAAGACAAACAGAATATTCACAGGACACTGGAGACCTGGCTTCTGGTTTGTTCTCTGTCAGGAATTTGCCTTAGAACTTCAGGTAAGCCATTTTCTATCTCTGCATCTGAAATCCCTTCACCCTTAACCAACGTTCAGACTGAACTGAAATTTGGGCTGTTTCCTGTATCTCTTCACCGAACATCTCACACAAAGAAAACCCATCTTCTTTGAGTAAGCAGTGTTACTCTAATATCACTCTCATTTAAGTAAGGTACTGTAATACCACAAAGGTATCATCATATAGATAATGCTTTAGATGTTTAAACAACAAGCAGATGGGCAAACAAGGGTTTTTATTAAGGGACCTTACCTAGCACTGCGACACAGATGAAAAATAGTAAAACTCAGGCAAAATAATTCATGAATATGAGCTCATGAAGTTACATCAGGCATAAAATCAAGTTGTATGACATAGTGACAGCACTAGTATCTATCAGCTGGTCTTTAAGTAGGCCTGCTAAACAACAAAAAGATAAAATTCTCAGCTAATCACAAAATGAAAACCTGCTTATCACACAATGTTTATTTTATGTCATATATATATAAACCAGATACACATGAGAAATATCAATTTAATCCCCATTTACATTTTTCCTCTGTACTGACTTGAGCACATCTCCTAAAGAAATATCATGCAGATAGCATGAAAATAAAATTAAAGTAGAAAACAAAAGTGTTTAAAATAATGATATAAAGATGGTTTATATGCCCTTACAAATACTGGTATACTATCTTTTTGTGGGGCAAGGGGAAAAATGGTTATTTTCTGCTAGGAATGCAAGTATGATTGCTCAGTGCTCACACAACGTCCTTTGTACATCACAGAGTACTGCAATACCATTTTTAGGCTTCCACAGGCGGGTGCAGGCTATTAATATGACAAGTCAGCTCTAACGCTGCAAAATGAACCCCGCTGCAGAACTACCCTAAAGGCGGTTTGTTCTACGAAATTTTACACCTGTTAAGTTAACATTTTTCACTACTGCTTTCAAAAGCTAATGGGTTTACTAGAAAGAGGTTAACGTTTATGTATTCCAGGATAATTACTTGGGTCACATTCTTAAATATTGTGGAAATGTTTATTTGATTCAATCACTATCACACTGTGACTTCCTAAGAAATATTCCCACAACAGCAGAAGACTTCCGCAAGTCACCCTTCAGATGGTTTAGATAGCCTGCAATTATTACTTTCTGAACTACCTACTCTAGACCATATAATTTCAGAAAACATAACAGCGAATATTCATCAATTTTTGAATCATGCATCTCTGAATACTAATGTACGGTACAAAATCTGTAAGCAGTTTTTCGAGTAAGCAAGGCAAAAGTCCTTCCAAAAAGCAAATGTCTTGTATTTTTTTTTTTTATTTTCTAAAAAAAATAAAATAATGACAGTTATCTTAAAGCTTACATTAATGGAAGCAACTTGAAAACCATTAAAACACAGACTGGATCAGCATTCAGGCAAAGCCTCTATGTAGAGTGCAGCTATGAAATAATAACAAACAGGGTTTCAGTTTAAAGTTTATCATCTATGGTAAAAGAAATGCCTTCAGAGTTCCATGCAATCAAATATGGTACCTTTCAAATAAAAGCAATTTTGTCAAATAAGTTAGTAAAGCAAAGACACTCATAATGAATCAGTATGTTCCATTTGTGTAGCATGAGCCTTGTTCATGCCCCTCAACTTCAGAATCAAAACAAAAATCTACACATCTGAAATTGTTGCAGCTTTCAAGACCTCCAGGGCTCTTCAGGATCTCAACAAGGTGAGGGAGACAGTCCTGCAAAGAGGCTGATGTTTTTGTGGTGCTAGCTCTCCAACTCCTTCAAGACCCCTATTGATCTGCTTGCGTAGTTTGTGTTTAGCTTAATCCAGCTGTTCCTTTTATCCGGTTTAATCACCCACAAGTGGGCTGGAAAGCAACAGAGTAGATATTGAATTCTCATCCCCCATGTGCTAAATGCGTTAAGATGAAAGTAATTTTTACATATGCCACCATTAAGTTCACTTATACGAGCTAATTTCTGCTCCATCTAAAATACAGAGTTACAAAAGATGCCAGGAAAACTTCCTGATCAAAATAAATAGTTAATAGGTACTACACAGTTACACACTAAGAAACAGAGATCTGTCCTATTCACAGCAGAGCCAGAGGAATATTTGAGTTTGCACTTTCCAGGTGCACTTTTCCAGCGACACAATTGTCGCTACTTACCACAGAGTGACACATCCAAATGTACGCACAAAAATACATCAATATTTCCAACTCTCTCACCTGCAAAAATTCTTTAATTCTCTGCTTTTATAGGCTTACAAAAGAAAATAAACCCAAAGTATTAATGAAATTCAATCTTCCCTCTTTCGACATTTTCTTGAACAAGCCAAATTCAGGAGTAAAGGAGGGGAGAAAACAAGCTGTTCTTATTTGGCCTATGATTTACTGCCAAAATGAGGCTGTAGCAGCAGTTGTGCCTTTCCCCATTTTAGAACTCCAGCACAATGATTGAGCCACTGGTCCCAAAAACTGCCTCGCTAAGATGAGCTCATGTGCAGAGCACTGCTACACTCTTCAAGGGGCCATGACACTTCCAGACATGTAAGGCTGCAATAGGAATGGGGTATAGATATTTGTCAGTAATATTTCTGTTACTGTCTAAGGCAAAATTAGAAGATTACAGAAATTTGTGAGATATTCCACGTTTTATCTTCCTTCTAAAAATTATTTTTTCTCCCCAGTTTTTGAAGTCTAAGTCAGGAACTGCAAATCATTAATGAGCCTTCTACATTTCTGCTGTCTTGTTAAAATAGCAACTACTATGATCAAATGTTAAATTTTGTAAGAAAAAAAAAAAAAAAGCAGCATAATGCTGGAAGAGGATCCAAAGACTGTTTAATTCAAGCCCACTCATGGAAGCATGACAAGACTAGCTTAACAGTTCAGGGAGGTTGTATATTATTTTTTCTTTCTCTAAATTTGTCTTAAAACCTTCTGAGGAAAGGTATTCTGCCACTTCCCTATAAGCCACGTGATTAGGCTAGTGATTAGCCAGCCTTGAAGCTGTGGTTTTCCCTTTGCATTTAATCCAAACAGGAGTATTTTGCAACTGAGATGAGATGTTAGCACTCCCCCTAAGACATACAGAGCAATAGATCACCACCTTCTTACAGCAATCTCATGGCTATCGAAAGATCTTTGTTTGCCATCTCTGCTAGACTAAACAAATCCAGTGCTCTCAATCTTTCCTCATAGGTCATGTTTTCTAAATCTGTTGTCATTCCTCTTACTCTCTTTCCAGCTTCTTTCATAAAAACAGAGTGCCTGAAAACAGGTGCATTTTTCTTGCTGAGTTTCACCATCACTAAGGCCACTAAAATGGTTACTTCCCACATCTTGCACACAACAGCTCTGCTAATGCAATGCTGCACCAGATCTGGCTTTTGGCAATGGCATTAGGTTGTTGATTCACGCTCGCTTGCATGCCACTAATGCCCAGCTCCTCTCCTGTGGCACTGTTGCTTTCCACATATTCTTTTCTGCTTTTACCTGGGCAGTCAACTCTCTTTTTTCCCTCTGCTAGAGCTCTACGCCCACTGCTACATACCCTGGGAAAGGTAAGGGAAAAGTCTAAAAGCCATTCTGGGTACAGTATCTGAAACTGGAGTGTGCTTTAGGTCCCAAGACAAAGACATGATTGAGGAAGCCTAGCAAAAGGACAGGAAAGTGAGAAAACAGGAGTGGCAGGTAAAGACCCAACAAAGCAGAAGTTTGAAAAAACCTCAACTTATAAAATAGCCTCTCACTGAAGCACATCAAAACACATGTAAAATGCTCAAAATTTCCTTCTTCCTCCATAATGAGAATTAATACTTTGACTCACAAAATCGCAGGCAAAGTTGTCTTCTCCCTGCAGGCTGCCAGAACAGCCAAGCCTTCTTCCAGGGTTTGAAAGGAGCTCTGCCTTGCAGGTCTGTACGTTGAAACCAGGATCCCTTTTGCAGCTTTCTGGGCTGGACTAAGGGCTTAGATTTCTCCATATTTCCCAAGCACGAAGATTACCTCCATGATGACAATGATACATGTAAAAAAGCCTTACAGCTTGGCACCTGCTTGAGCAAGCATGTGTAAGTGTTAAACACTATGACCTGGGCATCCTTAATGCAGGGGACTCCACTAAAGTTCCTCTTGCTGCTCCTATCAGCATTTATCAGCATAACCACCCATTTTACTGAAGTTGCTCCAGATAACAGTAGTGAACGAGGGGGAGAAAAAAAACCAAACATCTGGGTTGAATGGCTGTAATTCTACATTAAGTTTCCCTCAATTTCAGAAATGTTATTTACTGCTCAACTCTGTCCTTTTCCTTTACCCACCAGCCTGTCAGACTGCACAAAAGCCAGCCCCTGCAACTCCTCTGACCTGGGCTACAGACCTTCCCTGCTGTAGGAAAGAGAAAGAAAACATGCTGCAGAATATCATCACGATTTTCTAAGGGAAGCCTCTTACCTCAAGATTATCTGGTCAGCAAACAGAACCTCGTTTTTTCTGCTTTCTGGTATAGCCCTAATGAAGGGCTTTGCGTCCTACAGCAAGAAATCACATCATCTGCCCATCCTAACCTCTCATTTGTGCTCACTGAGCTATGTGGTATGTTCCTTTCATCCAGCACCAAAACCTTCACAGGTTTTGTGAAATTGATGTTATCTCTGTAATCTACATTGTTATCTCTGTAATCCACATAAGCTCTTTTAATTGATAAAAATAATAATAATAATAAAAATACTCCTTTTAATGGCCAGTGTATAAATAAAATTACTGCTAAGACTTGTCACAATGATTTTCCACATACAGAAAAGGATTTCTGTTTGACACGAGTTGTATCATACTATCAAGAAACAAACAGCATATACCCGAGGCTTTTATTTCACCATCTGCAGCTGATAGGTACTCTCAAATAAATCAGCACGGTAAGTACAACGATGAATCTCTTTCCAAATTTCAGTTTTCACAAAGCCTCTATTTCTTTCAGTTAAAAAAAAAAAGGAAAATGCCTGCTATTTAATGGAAATCAGAACAGCATTTTCATTTAAAAGGTCCATTTGCTACACAGTTGAGGGCGCTTTTTTTTTTTTTGGTAGCAGTTGACAACTGCCCAGCAACAGCAGCCTATGTTTGCAGTCACTATTTTAGGCTACGTCACATGTCAATTACATAACCTTGTTTTACTGCTCTTGAACTGATTCGAACAACCTGGGAAACAGATTAGGGCAGTCCCTCCCAGCTGGCCATCCGCATGCGACCGCAGGACCCGTTCCCCCTGCTGCAGCTCCCAGGGCTGCAGCCACAGCAAGTCCCGCTCTCCCCAACTAGTTACTTATTGCTAGACCCGAGACATGTGATAATTAACTTCCTCAGCTCTGTTTAAACCAGTCCAGTCTGACTATGGTAAACCTGGTTCCTCACACTGAGATTTATATGTAATGCAGAATAAGCTTATAAATGCCACAGACAAGGTACAGAACTTAGATATGAATATTGCCCCTTCACTTTATATACAAACCCCAAGCACTCTCTATTTTAGATACTGAATCTCCGGGTTTCCTAAAATTCAGTCTGACTTCAGTATCTAGCTCCCTTTTTATTCCACAGCTTCATTAATCTGCCTGCATCATTCCCAGACAACACGCTTTTCAGCTGCAAAGGCTGTATCTGACAACTGCTGAAGCCAACAATATTGATCTATTAACATTATTATAGCGCGTGCTTATAACATAGGTATAGTCCAAATCCTCTGAAGCGAGAATATAGAGCTTTTCCTCCTTCATGATAAATTAAGAGGGTTAATTAAAATTTGTTTTGATTTTGGCAAATTCTTCGCCACATCTGGGATATTTCCTGCTTGCTTCTCATTCTCAATTACCTTCTGCTACTTCTAGATCCAGGACATCTTTCAGTGTCTTTACCCTTTTATATTACTGGATTAATTTACCTACCATTTTTATGATATTTTGGTAAGCCTCCTTACTTTCTACTCCCCCCTCCTTTTTCTTCAATAAAATTTATTTTCTAACCTTCTCCTTTATCTGCTTTCATCTTCAGCCTTTCATTCCTCTCCTGTTCCACAAATGTTTCTTCAGTCTTTTCATTTACCTTCTAAATATACTATTTCCTCCATTCAGCCAGTAATAGGTGATTCATAGGGCACATTTACACTGCAGTCAAAGGTATAGCTACAGTTCGTTTTGCATACCCAAGCAAAGTATATTAAAACTACTTGGGACACAGAAAAAAAAACCAGTCTCCACAGCATCATTTTCTGCAGGGTCTAAAAAACCCAGTTAGGGCTCTTTTAAAAGCACGGGTGCATCGGTTGGTGCTCAGATAGCAAGTATAGTCTACGAACTTCTGCAACACAGTATTCTTCGAAATTTTCTATGTGCTTTGAACCTTGTGTTTAACTGTTATTTAATGTTATAATTAAACACTGTTGACAAAAATATTCTAAAATCCAGTGTGTTGGCCTGTGATCACCTGATCTTCTTCCTCTGTCTAATCTGAAATATGCTACTGATTCTTACTTGGCATCCCAAAGAAAGAGCTGCAGGTTATCCTTAGGTGGTGATTACGTCATGAACAATGACTTAATGCTCTGCACATTAACTACCGCACACGGTTTCTCCCAGAAAGCCAAAGTCTGAAAGCACAGATGAACTACCAGTGCTTCCTCCAACAGTGACTGCAGACACAAAGCTGATTCCCCTTTTTTCCTGGGGGAGGGAGCAGGGAGGGCTGTGTCCCCTGATGCTTTATATAAGTAAGTTTTCAAATTGCCACACTGTTACGCACTCCCTATGCGCATCTGAAAGCACAGACCCCAGAGCTGTGCCAATTTTGACATGGAGACTCTTTCCTGCTCCTTCACCTTCCCACAAAACTCGCTTTCACACTGGGCTGGGACCATGTTAACAAAAATAATTGGTATGGTCTGGTGATCCTGGCAAAGGAGACGAGAAGTTATAAAAATGGTTCTCACTCACTATTTTAAGCAGACTGAAAGGGCACCGATGAGAGGGATCAAGGAGAGAGAGGAAATTTGGCAAGGAAGCATGGGATGTTGCCCAAAAGAGGCTACTATTTTCTGCAGGAGAAACCATCCAGCAGGGATGAAACCTGTTAACAACAGCGAGACAAGTGAGCAAGAAAATACATGTAAATATCTCGTATTTGAGGTACATGTGTGCGTTTTCTTCTGCCATGCTTAAAACATGCTGCAGCATTTTGAAAGCCTCTCCAAGTGTGTGCCTGGTACTCCAGCTGTCCCATTATCCACAGGGGCTGAGCCACCAACACAAGATATGCCCCAAACTGGTACCAAAACCATGCCCAGTGCTCTCACCGTTATCTCCACAGAAGAGACAGAGTGCATACCAACCAACCACACCAACAGGTGGTCACGCAGAAGAGCTGAGGCCTCCTCAAATCCAGAGGAGCTAAGCAAGCTTTCAGTTCAGCATGTTGGAAGTCTAAACACGGCCACATGACTTATTATGCAGTAATTCCCTTTTATGTGGTCAAAGAAGTGCTGAATGATACTAGACAACACAGAAGAGGAATAAGAAAAGTATGTTATCTGCAAAGCATTTCTGATTCAGTGCAATCACACAGCATTGGAAATCTGCTTAGGAAGAAAGGCAAGGAAAAAATATCTGCAGACACCAAAATAATCCTATTATCGAGCTAAATAATTTTGTTTCTGTTTTGAAATTAGTTTTCAGTTCAACTGCTTTTAATTTTAGATTATAATGGATAGAGTAATACAAAGAGTGAGAATTGGAGCTTTAGAGGATGTTGTTTTGACAAAATCACACTTCCAATATTTTACAGTATTTCCTTTCAACTGCAAGTTTCCAAATTTTCATTTTGGTTTAAATTTTAACTGAAGACTGATTTTGAAGTCTCTAGACGCTATTATCTGCAAAGTAGTACATATGATAGGTTTATAAGAGATCATATTGCATGCATGATGTCTACTTCTGCTTTCCCATGCTAAAAATCTGATAAGGCATTCTTGACATACTACAAATTTCATTGCACTTTAATGGAAAATTTCAATGTACAAGAAATGGCCTAGAAAGACTGGAAAGCCTTTTTAAAAAGCATCATGCAAAAATCTTAAACTGGAACCAAAATGCCCTGCAATTTTTGCTAATAAAAGTGGTAAACTGCTCTGTTACCTTTACATACATGATGTAGTATCCTGCTTTACAATTAGCTCACTGTTGCAACTGGATTTCAGGAAGTACACAGTGTAAAATACAATTTGTGTGAAATACCAAGTTCATTTAAGGGAATGTTTAAGAGGGTGTGTGTTGGGGGTCTTCTGGAATGTGGAGAACTAATTGGTAATGTAAGGATTTCTAGCTGACTCTATGGGCTCCCTAAGCCTTGCTCCTTCACTGAATACTCTTCTGAAAATACTCACTTCCGTAAAAATATACGTAAGCATATATAGGGCTGAAGCCTGTTACACTCTAGTCACCATTTCAAACCACTTATTACTCTGCCCCACTATCCTACTGATACATTCAGGCATGTATCAAACTGTCATTGTAGTAATCATATGGAACAGGTGAACTACAAGCTAATTTCTATTCTCATAGGACAGAGAGAAAAATCAAGGTATATTGCATTAATTCTGTGTTTTGCAACTCCATTTTATAATTTGCAATTCTGGGCCAACTCCTTCAACGAGATGCATGCTATTTATATAAGTTATAACTAAAAAAATAGCCAGTTTGTTTCACAAACTTTTCCCAGCTCTTGATCTCAGTGAAAATGTTGTTCAACTTTTTTTTTTTTTAATTAAAAAAGTAGCTACCCTTTGGTTTTTGCAAACATTTGGAAGTTCAAGTCTTCTACGCTCTTGCATTTAGCATGCTCAGCAGATCATAAATTTTATTCTGTGTGAATGACACATTATCTTCAAAGCATATTTTTCTCTTGCAATTTTCATGTACAGTTTACTACAGCTCAGACTGGAAATATGCTAAATTCATAATAATGAATATTATTATGAATAATATCAACAATTTGTAATATTGGCAGCACATACGTTGACAAGTATTTTCCTCTGGAACCCTGGTCAGTAATAATTTTCTTTTAAAAGCTGCAAGCAATACCATCACAACAGAGACTTTTAGCAGAATCTCTTGAGATCCCAAACACAGAAATGTTGACCAAAGTAATATTAGATGCTCACCAAAGTGAACTTAAAGTTTTCTGCATGTTTGCTAGCTTCTTTAAAAGGAGTTTGTTTCACCCTTTGAAATATGTACATCTGCCTATTTATTTTCTGCATTTTTCTCTCCATTCTCTGTTATTCCAGGTGATTCTGAAGAACCAGTCAAAAGAAAGAGGATGAGGGGAATAGCAGAAGACTTTATGATTATAATGAAATTTCACAGTACGTTCACTGTTGAAATACTGTAACAATCTAAAACAAGAAGTGTAAATTAAGTAACAGAAAGGGTATTACACCAATGATGATAGCTATGTTCATCTTTAAAGGGATGAGAGGGTCTTTCCAAGCACCCCCTTGAAGCAGGTGCAGAATTTCCAGGCTGCAGAGCCACGGGTCTCAGCCTTCTCCACCTCTGGAATTCAGGTCAGCTCTGTCCACAGTCCTTCACAAACCCCTGAACATGACAGGGCAACCCTCCCGCACCCCTGAAAACAGCTACTTCACCCTTTGCTTACTTGTCCAGCCTCACAGAGCAGCAAAACCACTGAAGAATCAAAGCTCCATCTAAACATCCCAAATTTTATTGGAGATCATCTTGAAAGTGACACTTCTATGGCCTCCTTCATGCCAGGCTGCAGCACTGGCACCAGGATTACCTCAAAGCAAGAGCAAGGTTTGCCTTTCACTGACAGCTGTCACACTGGGCACCAGACCCACGCCTTCATTACTGCATCGTTTTATTAGAAACTGCAATTTGCTTTGCCACAGAACTAAAGTAGTGATTTTTTTACACTGGAATCTTCCTAGGTCTTGAACAACTAAAGCCGTGTATGACTCAGTCTGCACCCAGCATTTTCAACATCTAGGAAGTTAGCACTGGGAGTTAAAAATAAAAAGAAAAGGTAATCTTCTAAAGCACAGCATTTTTTTCAGACACATAACTCATATGCCAGAGTGAGATCTTGAAGGGATCAGGCCTTTCCTTCATTACAAAGGAATGGATATTTAGGTAAAAACTCATATGCCAAATTTCAGCCAAAATTGTGGTGGCCACTGAAAACAAAACTGAAAAAAAGAGACATAGGACAAGAGAAAAAAGTTATCTAGGGGCATAAATATATGACCAAGGCATAAATAGAATTATTCCATTCTACTTTCAAAGATCATTTTACCTAATCAATAGAATTGCTGTTTCAAAATTTGTTTTGCTCAGTGAAAACTAAGAGACAATTAGTATATAATTTATATTCAGAATTCACCCCTAGATTAGGGTAACTGCTCCTTCATGGTATGTTATCCTCACCACTTGCATTCAATACTTTTAAGAAAAGCAAAACAAAACCCTCAGTCTATTCATATGTAACTTCATAAGGCGCATGTTTGAACACAGATTTGTTTACAATTCTAATTCAATTTTCATAATTAAAATTCTGGTAGTATGAAGCAGATTGAATTAATTTTAGTTTCCTGCAAGTAGCTATTTAATATAAAGTCATGTGAACTGAAATGTCATTGCTTACAAGAACTGTATGAACGGTATGAAAATCCTTTGGGTTAACCTTCATAAAATACAGCAATTTTCTCATTAAAGTGACAGAAGGTAGCCATTGCCAATGCTCAGTCTTTTCAGCACCAGCTATCAGATCTAAAGCTTGCAGGAGAGGTCATTGAGGCAAATGGATGATTGAGGGTGATGGTCACTTAGTGTAAAGCCACTGTATGAGCTTAACCTCAGTTTCATGTGGCTGACAAAGTATTTTTGTATTCTGTAAATGGTGGGTTTCACTACTGGCATCAAAATCAATTGTTTTATCTTTGAAAAATGATAGTGACTGAAAGCAACAGTCCACTTGTCTGAAACGTGTTTTGTAAGTAAAAGTGATAAAATTTGAATCAAGAAAACTGAAATTTTATTAAGGTCACTAACATTAGAAACCTGATCTGCCTTCTACTTATGCCAGATTTCAGTGTGATGTCGTGCACCCCAATTTATAATTATAGTGGATAATCCAGTCCTATGCTTTTCCTAAGACATCCCAGATTCCTAGCTCTGTTTTGCCTTCTTCAGAAGTAACTTTGAAACTGCTAGGCACCAGCATGAAAAGCCTCCCTGAAAATGTACACTCATGTCTGAAAACGCACAAAGAAAAGATCAAAATGAAAATTAAAAGCAGATGCGCTTTATGTACTAAAAGGTTTTTCTACTTCGATAAGTGGATTATAATGAAGTGTGGCACCATGTTTCATACAATTTATTAATCCCATCCCACTTATTTACACTCTAAAGCAGCATAACGATTTCAAAGTTGGATCACAGCCAAAACTCACACAGAGAAATAATTAAGAAGTTATGTGGAAAGATTGGTCATTGTTGAGTTTCAGGGGTTTTCTAAAGAGACAGGTTGACTTTTAGTTAACCAGAAGACCAAAGATGAAGTACTTGTAACACAAGACCAAGTGCAGAAGTGAACTAATTTTTGAAAGGGAATAGATGCTATGAAAAGATAACCAGAGCTTGACTTGCCCTGCCATTACAACCCTTCTAAGCCTGGAGAAGCTGGCACAGAAAACTTCTCTAAGCTACTGCTGATGCAACCAGGGAAACTACATTTTTTCCAGACAGCACCTATCCCCTGGTCTTGAGGTTACCAATCAAGCTACATAACTCGGCAAAAAAATGATAAGAGAATAAAACAAAATATTGCTGAAGCTCGGAAGGCATGAGTTTCAGGAGGACAAAGAAAAGCTGGAAAGCAGAGCATGTAGGTCATGGTGGGGAGAGTGTTATGGCCAGGTAATGCCTCTGCAAAGCTTCTCCAGCCTCTGAAAGAGGGCATTCTGTCCCCACAGGCTTTCTTGAATGGCTTGAAGGTCCACACTTGCTCCTGCAGTAGTGTTTTTGGCAAGGCAAAGCTGAAACTAGTCCAAGGGTAAAAAGCCATTTATACCTGTACAAAGCAAGCAGAAGACTCTGCAGGGTTGGAATGACAATGCTTTACCTCTATTTTACCCAAGTTTAGATGTCTACACCAAATAAAATGGGAAATCAGACTGTAAGTGTAAAAAAGTGCTGGTTGGCAGTTTCCTCCTGGGTACAGCATACTCCTTCTGCCTCTAGGAGCACCCTCACCTCTTGTATTTCCAAGGTAATAG
Organism: Falco rusticolus; assembly: GCF_015220075.1. NCBI lineage: Eukaryota > Metazoa > Chordata > Aves > Falconiformes > Falconidae > Falco > Falco rusticolus. The sequence goes on along the minus strand of NC_051187.1, from coordinate 111,837,573 downwards.
TCCCTGAAAATGTTGAGCCACTCAGCAGATCAGGAATACTTTAAATGGTGAAGTACAGAGATACGGAAATACTGTTGGAGATACACTCATGCAGGAAATGTATTTTATTTAGTCACTGATGCACAGCGCCCAGTTCATTTTATCCACTACATTTCTCATCCACTAACCTCTCTCTCCTTCTATTCCTCACCTGAAAAAATGGTTTATACAGTAAGCAAGAAGTCTAGAATGCTGTTCATTGTTATTATTTGGCAAGATTTACTTGATGAGAAGACCCTATACCAATTTTGCCATTAAGACTTTCTACAGTAAACTCCTACTGAGGATAAGCCACTGCCAAACACAGTCAGTTTATCACACTGGGAAGATCAGAGTATCAGAGGGACTACTGCTTATTTTCATCTTTTCATTGGAAGCAGGAAGAAAGAAGGAAGAGTTGTCAGTGTAAGTGTGGATAGAAAAATAATACAAAAGGCTGTACAGAAATTAGAAGCAAAGACAGGAAACAAGCAATAAAATTGCAGTTCGAAAAATGCTACTGCATGTACCAAGGGAGTAATCCAAAATAAAAGAGTTAACCACAGAGCAAAACCAAAGCAAAATTTGGGAAGCATCAATGTTGAAAGACACTTAGGAATAAGAGGATAATCTAGATGTAGGAAGCAATGCGGCAGAGGAGAACTAAGCACCAATAACACCTCTGGCTCCTTCTGCAGGAGCATTACACGGTGGAGCTGGCTGGCATGGCAGTGCTCTCTTTATGCATTTCTTCTGCAGCCACACCTGGAATATTGTATGCAGTTCAGGCACTTCATTACTGGAAGATATAAACAAACTGGAGGAAGTCCAGAGAAGTGGAACGGAAATGATTAGAAGCCGGAGGGAGTGATTTACCAAGAAAATTTAAAGTAGCCCTTTACCCGCCTGTAACTTCTCTGATAATTACAGACGGGAAATGATAACAGCCTAGTTCAAGTCTCCAGTCACGTGCCTTAAAAGCCCTTTTGCCTTGGGCACTTAAGCATGTGCCTAGTTTTAAGAAAAAAGAGCACATAAAGATTTTGACCTGATGAAGAGAATAAGATTAAGTAAGGAAAAAAATTTAGGCTACATACCAGTGAAATCCTCCCGGGAATGAATTGTGACTAACTGAGCTACCATAGAACATGGAGATTGTATTGCCTGAAATTTCACATTTTATTGCTGATAATGGAAAGAGTTATTCACATATGAAGTTTATTTTCCATGAGACAACTGGACTATTCAATATAAAAACCGCTACCCACGTACACAAGTCTTTGCCACAAACATATAGCACCAAGTTACCTTGCCCAGGTAAAGAGACCTGACAAGCAAACATTTTTACCCCGGACTGTGTAAGCCTGGTGGAACAGTTCTGAAAAACAACAAATGATATCCCAGCAGGGAAGTAACTGGATTCTCCTAGCTCCTCATGCACCAGCATTGCTGGGAGGTGATTTTTAGGAAAGTAGCATTTTATGTAACTGTTGAGCAGTCAGCAGAGCTCTACTGAAATACACTTTAAAAGTCATGTAGAGACAGCCAGAGTGTGATCTAGGGAATGGGTGACTACCACTCACATAGGTTTTGCATGCAGTCTAGAACCTACCCACCCCCCTCCATCCACCTCCCCCAACCCCACCCCCCACCCCCCTCCCAAAAAAAAGAAAAAGAAAAAAGTAGCAAAGTCCAGCTGCAGGCAGCCTGCAAAACAGCTTGCAGGGATATAGCTTGCTATATAATCACAAAACAACATTCCAAGCCAACAGCCATGTCTGAGCACATAGGATTCCCAAATCCCTCTACTGATAGACAAAGCCTCTGAGAAAAGTTATCTTAAAGGTAACCAAGTGCCCCCACCCCAACCCCGTTCACCTAGCTTGTGCTGAAAATCATTTCTTGGTGCTCCAAATAAGGAAAGCCCATAGTTCCACACTGGAGAAATACCCTGGTCAGATTTTTAGCTCACAAATGGGAAAAAAACCCAAAACATACAGAAGGGGGAGACCTGGAACAAGACAGAAGTCTGCAGCATTTACTGGAAAGTCAACATTTATCACTAAAATTACGTTGGATATGCATATCTTAATAGCATGCTAGCCTAGGCTTTTGTTTATATAAGTAATGCAAGCTTTATGTTGTAATTTCTGCAATATTTTTATAATTCAACATTTACCTGCAACCTACACTTAGATTTATGAGAATGAGATAAGAACTGGCACAAAGCCAACAAGTCTCAGCTTCAATGCATCAGTGCCTTGATTTTATATTACAATTTTTAATGAACTTTCCGCAGTACAGTTCTAAAGGTTTGGCAGAAGGTAAAATGACTGCATGGTTGATCACTGCTTTCACTGCTTACAAGGTGGTATCTATAGGCCTCAGAGTCCTACTCCAAGGACTTTTCCCCCCCCCTTTCTTTGTATAGTACATGCCAAATTGAATCTGAAAATTAGATGAAATCTGTCAAAAACCAGATTATCACCAGTAGATCTTGTAGGACTACATATAGTTAAGGTTGCCTGACACTTTTCATTTTAAGACCTCGTTTTCTGTTGCTGGTAACTTTACCACACATTAGCAGTTAGGGCAGTTAGGGCTGAAATTTTCCATGTTGGATGTCTGCCTCAGGCTGAATTTTATATTGCAAGTATAAGAATGTATCAGCTAGAAATACTAAGCGTAGTGCAAAGTAAGCTCGTGAATAAGGGTAGGGAGAAACATGTTGGTTTTCCCCTGTGTTACATTTTTCACAGACATATTTGAGAAGCTCAAGAGCCTTCACACTTTCAGACAGACCCTTTGAAGCATCACTGCTCTGATACCACAGATGTGCCTTTTGCCATCTCATACATTATCACTTAAAATTATAACGGATCACAGTATAAAACACTGAAAAGTTGCAGTTTGTACGTGATAAGATTTACAAAGGTTTTGGTGGAGGTTGCCTGCCAACCTCCAAAGTTCCCTTCTGCAAAGAGCATGGACCAGGGTGGAGGGTCTGAGCTGAGCTTGTACTCCACCCATCTCTTACACATGCTTTGGCATGGGGACTCCATGCAGAAAATCCCCATCACACTCTCAGGACACGGTAAGAGAAAAGCTTGGAGGGAAGAGGAACAAAGCACAGGTTGTGAGAGCAAACAGAACCACCAGGGGCTTAATGAGGAGTTCTGGGAAGGCAGCAGACTTGGAAGGAGAAAGGCTCCCAAAAAAAAGCAGTGGAAGGAGGAAGGAGATGTAGGCAGTGGGATACTGGAGAAGCTGGGGAAGAAGGCAGTGCAGAAGCTGATGACTAAAGCAGAGAAGAAAAGGTCCAGAGGTGAGTGCTGGCCAGAAGCAGAAGGGGCACGGGGTGCAAATGGGTGGTAACTGGCTAAATAGAAGCAGCTGAGAACAGAATTATTTAGGGGCAGGAAGTCAAGACAGAATCTATCTCTACACATTAGGGCTGAATGCAGGAAACGGAAGTCAATGCCCCTAGAAGATGGCACAACCACCTTTACAGGGGAAACTGAAACCAAAAGAGAGTAAGGCCAGAAATATTAAAAGTGTCTACTAATGCATTGAGCCTGACTGTCACTCCCCCAACTCGGTTCTTCTGAGCGTTCAGCATTTTTGAGACAGACTGCTTTCCAAGGAGGCTCACAACCCCCTGGTTGGGGTACTGGTCTCCAAGTGAGGCAGTGGCTGCCAGCGAGGCAGCTGGAGCCGCGTGCCAGTGCTCCCCTTTCTGCTGCACACAACTCCAGCTCTGCCCACAGAATTTCCCACCCCCTGGGGCCTCATTTGCTGAGCCTGTCTCAGGGGGTGAGCCCAAAGCAGGCCTGGTACCACCTCTGCTGCTCTCTGTAGGCATGGGGAAAACAGCTGGTAGCAGCCACAGAAAGTTACAGATGCAAGGAAGAGCCCAAGGAACACTGTTTGGCCCCCAGGTTACTTCTATCAGACAGCTACATGGCCTGACAGTGGTCCACCAGGTGCTGCACCAAGGGATGGATGACCCACATGCATCACTTCTCCCCCTTTAGCCTGCATGATCCTGAGAACAAGACATTAACAGCAGCTCCACAGCATCTGATGTGCTGAGCTGGTACACAAGAGACTGCAGAATCTCCCTCATAACCTGGAGTTCAGCTTCAGGAGTTCAAGTAAGTATTTACCTTAGAAAATTATGACAACATTGGCTTTTAATTTATGTTCTCTGCTTTTCTAAAACTGTGTAGGAAGAGGAAATAGAGCTTTAAAGTCCTAACCACTAAGCAGAGCAGCTCTGGAGGAGCAGGATCTATGCTCCCACGCCTCCTGTGCAGTCCAACCTCCCACCACAGCTCTGCCTAGCGGGCAGAAACAAGAACACCCTACAGCTGATGGGAGGTGGGGCATATGCTGTCTGTCCCCCCTCAGCGCACTCCGCCCAGCCCGTTCAGGCAGAGGAGTAACTCCTGCCCATCTTGCCACAGGTGCCCACTGGCCGGTGAGGCCACCCACCACGGCAGCAGCTAGCATGATGCCCCATGTACATGAAGCTTGCACAAACTAAAACCAGCAGTAAAACTACAAAGTTGAGGAAAAAAAAATAATTGAAAGTGTCCTTCAGCATCAGTTTGTGAACCAGTTTCATCAAAACCTGTAACTATGGCAAACTGTGGCGGTTTCTGTATCCGCACACAGAAATTCAACTATGACACTTGGAAGGGACATGGATTACTGAACCATCATATAAATGTTTGTGCTGGGGAGCTCCAGTGCTGCATCCACCTATTACATTATGGCTGTAACTACACACTCCTAAAACAGACAGACTGCTAAATCGAACAATGTTTTCCCGCACATACGATTACATCGACTTTAATTAGTTAACTGGTTCAGTGGTTTTGATTGTTTCGATTGGGTAAACACGTGACATGGATTGATCTATAATTAAGATGAACTTTAAAGATAAGTGTTCATGTTTAAGTGGTGGAGTGGACACATTTGTTGCTGCCCCAGGATGAAGGAGTAGAAGTACAAGTTGGAAAAGATCGTCTCTTTGCTCAGTCAGTGATTGCTGACCTCTGTTTTTCATTATTACAAGGAAGTGGTCAGTTAACCCTCATCATTAAGCAGTAAAGCGTGACAGAGAGTGCTGATTAATGTGCTGCTCACAAATACGGTCAGGCACGAGGAGAAACCCACGGCGGGTTTCTGGCAGTTTTAAATGGCCATTAGTTATAGTTGTGCAAAATGAAATTAACCCAACTAATCAAGCACTGAGAATCCATGGTTCTGCTGAGGGTCAAGGGTTCCCAGGAAACAAAAGGTACAGTATGCTTACATACCACACACACACACACAAAAAATAATCCTGACAGGCTGATTAATGAAAATTAATACATACAATAAATTTGACCAAATAGTGAATAAACATAATACCTGCACTGCACATATTAACTGAGAAGTAGTCCACAAAGAAATAAAGGGAAGCAACAGACTGATTTCAGCTGTCACCAAATTAACAAGCGGTCTTACTAAAACGTGCTACAGAATAGCTGTGCACTAGACCCCTGTCCCCAACGCCCTTTCTGACTGCCCTCCTCTGCAGGCTCGTTTGCTATTTTAGCCCTTTCTAGACTTAGCCACACGACCCCCATCCCTGTCCCTTAGGATGAATTCTGGCAGCGCCTGGATTGTCATACGTATTCCTCATGTTCTCAAATGGGTTTGCTGTTTGTAAACCCTTCTATCAGACCCAGAATGCTGAGGAAGCACAGAGAGCAAACAGTAAAAGCAGAGGAATACACAAGCTAAACATACACACAAGCACCAGCCAGCTCATTCCGTGACAGACAGGATGGGCCTGAGCACCAAGAGCTTTTCTGAGCAACTTTTTCTCTCACTTTAAATGTAATGTTCCTTTATTAGCCTTGGTAAGATGTCCCACTTAAGACATTACCCTCCATGGCTGGAACAGGAGGAATGTTTTTACCGTGGCTGGCTCTGTGATGCTTTCTGGATGCCAGAGGCCCTTCTCCCCTCTCTTTTCTAAACACTTGTTTCTGACTTCAGATGGAATCTTAATTTGTCCCACATCTGAACGGAAATAGTTTAATAATTTCCCTCACTTCTTCAGTTGAGAGTCTTCATTTTAAGTGAAGCCTCCAAGAAATTCACATGCATACTGATCTTGGTTTACATAATCCATACAACACACATGCATATGGATTTTGGAGTACCCTCACCTGCATTATATAGCAATACTTTAGATCTGTCTTTGCCTGCTGAACCTAAGTGGGCACCTTTGCTTGTAGAAGTGCACATAGCATTTCCTACTTTTTTTCCTTGGTGGCTTATTGTTCTTGCATTGTCAGCTTGTTATTGAAGACTTCAAGGACACAAAGAATGGTGACAGTAACAAGGCCTTTTTCCCACTCTTAGTGGAATGGTAATAGAAAATATAGTAAAATGTGAGAATGGCAATAGAAAGGGCTGAAATTGCCTGACTGCAACACAGGCAGTTCCATCTGACTGTGAGGAAGAATTTCTGTACTTTGATGGTGACAGAACACAGGAGTAGGCCGCCCAGAGAGGTCATGGAGTCTCCTTCTCTGGCGACATTTAAAACCCACCTGAATGCAGCTCTGTGCAACCTGCTCTAGAAGAACCTGCTTTAGCAAGGTGGTTGGACTAGATGGTCCCTTCCAACCCTGAACAGTCTGTGATTCTGTGAATTTAAAGTCAGAAAGATGATACTGTCCTTCAACTCTCTATTTCTGGAACATTTTCTAACTCTATGGAAAAAGGGATGCTCAAGTAAGCAAATTTACCCAAGTACTGTCCAAAAACCCTCTGCTGTTCAACCTTGTTCTGTATTATCATAGAACTCCTTGAACGTGTACTAATACATACAATTTTGCTTGTGCTTTTATGTCCTTCACTTTCTCATAAGCTTTCCATGAATTATCTTCCATTATTAAACAGTCAGTGAAAGATCTCATTCTTGTCATATTTCCTCTTCTTACTTTTAAATGAATAATTAACACGGAATAACTGGTAGCTATTCTTTCTAAACATCTTACATGGAAGTGGATTCCTTCACAAAATAGAAGTGAAACAAGAAAAGATGCAGCTCGGTGTGACCACTGTATCCAAATGCCAGCGTTATTTTCCAATACCCTAATTTATTTTATAAACCTGTACGCAGTGCTGCTGTACTAAAATATACACATATCTACTGTACTTGACAGACTGCCTGCTGCCCTACATTCAGCAGAGTACCTGCATGATGACACTGCAGAAGTATGAGAACATGAAATATCACTTTTAGTTCTCAAGGCTCTATAAACCACTTGAATATCTAGAGTTCAACTGCCTGGTTGTGTGCACCTTGCACATGAAGTCATTAACAGCCACCCTCCCCCCAAACAAATGAATGTACAAGCTGCTAAGTTTCATTCTACAATATGGTGCTGTCACTGTAGGAATACCATCTTCCCCTTATTACTAAAAAGAGTGCAAGTAAAAGACATAATTTTTAGATAGGTTAGTGCCTTTTCATTCCTTCTTTTTTTTTTAATTTTATGAATAGTTTAGTATGCCAGTGCACACAACCTAACTTATTGTTATTTTTTTTCCCAATAGTCCATCATTATCATTCTGTTGCACCAGAGAAAATTAGCACCTATCACTTACATAATTTCAAGCAGTATTGTTAAGAGCGGAATTTGCATGCATGGTATGGTGTATAGGCTAACACAAGTCCATTTGCTAAGTCCACGTGGTAAAATGGATGAATAATTGAATGCTTAGCTCTAAATATATAATTATTCTTAGAAAAAAAGTAAGAGCACAAGTCTGTGAAAATACATATAATACCCATCTACAGCTAAATACCCTAGACAAAAAATACCCTTTCAGAAGTGGAATAATACAGTTAGATTCCTAAAATGTTTATCGAAAACTTGCATAAATGCTCAAGTTTTGAAAGTACAGGACTACTGCACTTCTTCCCCACAGGCATTAGCTTTGAATCAAAAACATTGTCCCAGCCTAAGGAAGAAAAGGCTTAGCAGAATACTTGTGCAGAGCATGCAAAAGGTCTGTAAACTTTCAAACTTAAACCAGTTTAAATTGTTCCTGTTAAGAAAAAGTTACAGCTCAGTTGTTCTGATCTGTTCCCACACACAGTATCATACAGTCTCTCCCTAAGAAAGTAACATTACCTTTTTTAATATCATCCATCACCCTGCTCTGTAATAAGCATTGCTGTTCTGACGTTACAAGAACTGTTTGCCATATGTCTACTTCCAATACACAATCACATTAGTTACTTCTCTACACGTAACAAATGAGGGAGTGAGCTTTGCAACAGTAAGTACAAAACATCAAGTCCAGTCCTTTTCTGTATTGAGTGCAACATAAACCAATTTCCAGATGAAGTAAAATAAATAGGTGTGTACAAATGAGAAAACTATGCTCTATTTCTTAAGTCTGGTAGTAGCCTGAATGCAGATATGCCATGAACAGGAAATGAGTGGAGAAAATTCCACTGTTCTGGATACACTTTTCAGCAAGAATCAACAAGGATTAAAGACAATGAGACAAGAAGTATAAATCTGATACAGCTGCATTAAAGCTGATAGCAATGACACCATTTCTGGTAAAAGTGTGAAACATTAAATTACAAGAATTCAAAATACTCTATCAGAGTGGTCAGTAACACACAAACAACAACGCCTTTTGTTGGCATCTTGCATGAACAGTACAAAACTTTCAAAGAAACCAAACTATCTTCTAAACACCAATGTTACACTGTTTTTCTGTTTTATGAGTATCACATTGTGTTTTAAAAATCACGCATCTGTCTTTCTATTGCAGAGGCTATTTCCATTTTGGTATTTTTCTCACCCTGTGCCTTAGAAGTCAGCTTACATTCTAAATCTCTAGAATAAATTTCTGAAGTATAACCTTTCCACATTTATTTTGAAGCATTTATTTAGTCCTTCTTCAGGTCTTGTTTTCCAGGTGAGAGGCATTGAGTAGTTTCAATAAACTTAAAAACCTACTGTCTTGAACAGTAATTCCATTACTGCTCATCGTATGTACCACTAAAGAAAACCTGCGGATAGATCTTTTTAAATACTATTATTTATTAAATGAGGAAAAAAAAATACCTGTTGGGAAGCCTGGGAGTCAATCTTGAAAGGCAGAGTATCATTCAGACTTGACAGAGCTTTTAAGTCTGTCTTTCCCATTTGCAACCACATATTAACTAGCAGCGTGACTCAGCGGGAGATCTTCATTAGATCCAGGCAGAAGCCCAAGCTCCTCTAGCCTTAACCAGGCTCTCAGAGGGTAACTCTTGGCTGTTTTTCTCCTGCATTCATTCACTTCCTTTTGTCTGAGCTATTTACTTTTCAAGTAACAGATTGCAAAACCCATCAATGTAAAGCAAAGCAATTTGATGGAGCAAAAAATGTCAGGGATATTTTCTAGATGAGAATCAACTAAATCAAAAGCAGATCATTTTGCTTTGAAAAGCAACAGTAGAGGGACAAGTCTGGAGCAAAAAAGACAACCCTGGGAGGAGGATGATCAAGTTAGGAAGCATATAACAAATGGTATCATGGCTACACCCACAAGCACTGAGGTAGCTGACTCACATCACTGAGAGAAAGGTAATGGTAATGGAATGAGGCTCCTGAGGACTAAAAGGACGCAGGTGACACTTCTGTCTTCAAGAAAAGCAAGAATACTTTTTTTTTCCCCCATGGTGAGGATGGTCGAACAGGTTGCTCTATGAGTAGTCTTCTGAGATACTCAAACCCCACCTGGACACAATGACAATTCTCTGTGCAGGAGGGTTGAACTAGATAAATCTCCAAAGGTCTCTTCCAACTTCAGCAATTCTGTGATATATGATAATGCTTTCTCATTCGGACAAAGTTAATCCACACAAAATTGTGCTCTTTTCATAAACCTATGTACATTAGCAAAGCCTTTTATAGTCCTGAAGGCACAAAGTGATTAAGGCATACCTTCCATAGCAAAGAAACACTATACCCAGTATTAGATGAAGTTTTACACAAGGAAACTTGAAACAAAACAGGAACAAAAGTATAGCTTCTAAAAAGAAAAACTGTACTAAATATCTGCAGCGTATTTAGAAGAGACGGTAAATGAACCACATTGTAATAATACATTTCTGTCACATGTACAGAAAACTTATACAAGTGTATAGGTTCCAACTGAAATATTAAACATGTTGGGATGTACTGTGTGAACAAAGGTAAGGAAGGATGAACTTGAAGAACCGTAACGTAAACCCCCTCTAATGAAAGTATCAGTATGTACTAGAGAAGCTAGATTACAATCTCCCCAAATTTACTTCAGTCAAATGGTTTAGGCACAGCTCCGAAGACTTTGAGGCACCTTGTCACTATTTTGCTGCAAGTAGCTTTCCTAGGAAGCACCACCACCATCAGTATCTGGCATGTGAACCACCACCTAGGAACCTTGCTCTGTTTGCCATCACTGAACAGGTAAGAACCCTCAGACTCCCCTGCACCTCAAAACCTGAATAATTATCCTCACAACCAATATATAGAAGTCTTTACATTATGTTTTACTTCTACACCCTTGGTCCCACCTTGCCCAGACCTCTAGATTACCCTGGGGACAATGCTGATGATGATTTAGGATGAATCAGGACCACCAAGTCAAAAGGACTTGTCCTTGGAGTCCACATTTACATGCTACCAAAACCACAGTACATAAAGGATTATGGAGATTTAAAGAAAAAAGAAAAGAGGAGAGAGAAAGTCAATGCCTGAGGCAGATGAATGGTGCCCTGGAGAACTGGAGTGCATCTCTTTTGCCATGGACTTACTCTATAATAATAAGCAAGAAAAATCACTAATTATCCTCCTTGTTTCCTGAACATTCAACTTAAGATCCACAGTCTGATTTGCAGTGCTTTAAGTGATCATAGCTGCAAGTAAAATCAATGGGAACTGCACTTTGAACATATTAAGTGCTATAAAACGCCAAGTACTTCTGCCCTCTGAGGTCCTAAATATCATAAATCATGAACCCCAAATCAGTGGGTATGCCTGAGCCTAATCTGTGTCTTAACTCCCCAGCTGTAAAAGAGGGGTAATAACCACTCATCTTATCTTGTATTGCAGGATAATTTAAACAATATTAGTGAAGCACTTTGATATGATAGTGATGAGCACCACAGAAAAGCTCTGCAAGAAATGAGTAATTATGTATTCTGAGCAAGGGATGAACAGTAATCAGCAGTGAAGGCACAGAACTATACACTAAGCAATGAGAAGAATCCAAGATATTGAATAGCTGCTCATTAATTGAATGTTACCCAATCTGTTCAATGAACGAGGCAGAGGTCTAATGGAAAAAGTTGTAAGTGATTGTGTAATTAAGGCAGAATTAGAAATCATTACATGTGGTATAGATTAACAAAGTCCAAGCAGGCCACTAACATTCATTACTTTTATATTTAGTTGTGATTTTGCAAACTTCATTTTTTTTCTTCCCAACATATTTTTAACATATCAAACTGAAAAAACCCCAAGCAGCTCAACCCCCCTGACAACCACTGCTATACCTAATGTAAGAACCCATCAGGAGCAGAAAGGAGCAGGAAAGGACATCATAATCTCAAGCGGCCCTGACACTCCAAACTCTGAAACAGGAGAAGAAAGGGTCTGTCCTGCTGCGCGCGAACAAGATCGGGACATCAGCAAAATTTTGCTGTGCAGGAACCACAGCATACACGAATCCCAAGCACGTGCTCTCAGCTGCTGCGTGCAGAACCTAAAGACAGACTTTAGGCTTCAGCTACACCTACATCACACAGCTGCAGGTGATGCACACACTACAGAGAAAGCTCACATACTGGCCACTCCAACAGCTGCCCAAGCCTCTGCACCCATTCTGCAGCAAATACGGAGCTCCCTGTTACTACGTCAGCAGTTCCTGGCAGCCCTTCACCTGACACCACAGGAGACTGAGCAGAAACCTGCTTGTTTCTGCTTGCTCTTAGTGTAGACAAGGTGCATAAAAAAGCCCCACACCATCACTCTTGAAATAGGTGGGAACAGAATAACTGAACCACATTCCCATTCGTTGGGCAAATCAGACACGAGAGATGGCACCAAAAAATTTTATAGGTTAAACCCAGGTAATAGTTCTATCTTTACAGAATTTCCTCTCCTTAAATAATAAAGAACTGTGGGATTCACAGTTGACCACGAGCCATTATTGTTTCTAAGAAACCTGACAAATCCGCCTCAGTCTAAGTCTAGACTTCAAACCGAACACAGGCACTCACTCCCAACCTTCAACAACCTAAAACTGTGCTGCAAAAAAAGGCTGAAATCCTGGCTTCTTTTAAGGCAACGGGAGATTTGCCATTACCTTTTCCCACTCTATTTATATCTGAGATGCTAGCAGATGCCTTGTTCCCTCTGTCTATAACAGACAGATCTGTATGTACATTTTATCTCATTTTTTTTGTCTGGAGACTGTTTTCCCACCCTCTTATTTAAAATGGGATTAGGAAGTACAAAAAGATGATTTGTTTCTGGCTTTATGTATTTATATATTTATTTTGAGCTTTTATCTATTTAGGATTTCTTTCAGCCACGAGACTGCAAAATTCCCTATCTCTAACATCGTTTCACTGAAGGCACCTTGCAGGATTATCCCCTTCTGGCTCTTAAGTAGTTAACCTGAGACTGGAAGAGCCTTTTCAGGCTCTAAAAATTTTCTGAACCTTGAGCATTGTTGAAAAGAAGTGCTATTTGCTACTAAAAGTTAAAACTATAACATTGCTTCGATGGGCTTCCAAGGCTGGTAGATAACAGCATTTTATGAAGTGGTATCTCTTAAAAAGCAGTACCACAGCTGTGAGAAGCTAAAGCATCTGACTACGGATGTTTACGATACTTTATATGCTTTATGCTATATGATGTGGAAGGTCTTGTATATATATTTATGTCCAATTGCAAGCTCCAATTTGAATATGTTTATTCACGCTTTAGTTATCCATTTGCAGTTGTATTGTGTTAAGCATTAAAAAAACCCACACCCAGCAACACAGTGTCCAAGAAGCCAGACCAATTATACTCCAGTGACAGGAATTCTCAGTAGCTGGGCTCTCACCTGACGGGATTACTAGAAAACATAACCAAGCATGAGGTCACCTGATGGGGTCTGGGAGTACCTGCAAAGGCTTAGCTGGATAGGATGGAGGTATTTCAAAAGGACTTCACTCTTCTGAGCTTTTTTCTGAACTCAAAATGAGAAAAGTCATTGTAGGACACAGACATTCATCTGCTACCACAAATACAAAACAACTCTGCCTCATGCAAGAACTGAGCACTTTTCATTGATTTTTAAAAACTGAAGTCTTGTATCCCTGTGAAGATCTGGTCATGCACCATCGTTACAGGTGGAATATCCTAGAACTGTATTAGTTAGTTCATCCTCTCTTTTAGTACTGCTACTTCCTTCAGTTTTGGAGTCAGATGAACTCTCAATTCCTACCAGGATGCACTATTAACCAAAAGAGATCTCTTTGGCTTATCATTTACTATCACAGATAACCAAATTGTTTAATACATCCATTACTTCTCTTACACTCCATTTCAAAGCAGGTACTTAAGTCCTTCTGACTCCTTTCAGGAAAGTGCTCCTGAAAGTCCCTCTTTTTGGTGGTTTGCAGCCTTCTCAAAATATCAAACTAATATAACTTTTACCCATTTGCTCTTATTTCAGCACAGTTCTAAGTTCAAAATAAACTCTCCTCCGTCTCAGTTGTCTATTCCTCAACTGTGAAATATTTATAGACAGCAATCATGTCCCAACTCAGACTCTTCTTGGGTAAGCTAAAAAAAGCTAAAAGCATTTAGTCACCTGACATAAGATACATTTTTATTTCCCACATCATTTCAGGAGCTCTCCTCATGTGTTTACCTGAGTCCGAATCAAGTCTCAATCTGTCTTTAACATGCTGGTGACCAGAAGTATGCACAATACTCCACATAAGCATGCCCAACATCATTTGTACCATGATGGTATGAATGCTTCCCCTGTTTGCTTGAAATACCTGATGCTTCTGTACACACTGATTTTGCATAACTACGTTACACAAGTGGCTCAGCCATCTTGGATCTATTAACTAAAAGATGAATTTCACAGCAAGCGCCCTGTCTACCTTCCCTATGTGGCATACGGGAAAAAATCCATTCCTTTTTAAGAAAAGATAGTTGAAGTATTCAAGAAAACACTAGACTAATGGCTGTGACATTTGAACTTTCATTAGCCAGAATGTTTGTGGCTACCTTAAATCAGCATGCATTCACAGGGCCACCCCACCTCTATGAAGACTCTGATCTACTGGAAAGTTACCCTGTGATGTGTTAAAAAAGAAGACAACTGAAAAAAAAAAAAATACTGCAACTCAGTTCCCTGTCACATCATAGTAAGAATGCCAAAAATTTCCCTTACAAGGATGTAGAAGGTAAGCACGTGAAAGCCTGTGTTGATGCTGGAATTTGTGTCAATGGAAGGTTGTTACCCAAGATAAACTAACCTTACTACTGCATGTATGTTCCATTTACTGCATATTTTGCTTGTGCAGGCTGGCTATCACATAATGAATGTTATTATTTTATAGATGAAGCAGTCTAGAAATTAGTATTCAGAAAACAAAGAATGAAAGACAAACAGAAGAGTGGAGGAGAATAGTTGTACACAGACCTCCCAGCTTATACGGTAAATAACAGTTACAATCAAAAAAACTGTGAATGCTGGAAAGTCCTGGGGAGGTAAGAAATTATTAATGCTTCTGGAAAGGCATGGATGTGGATTTTTTTCAAATTATTTTCTTGGCCATTAACCAACGTTTGGTGCTTTGTGGCACTGCAGCTGTTAAACTCCCCTATTCTTTGCCTGTTTTAAAACGAAGACACTCTATCACCTAGATGGTTCCCAAACCTACCCCCTCCTTTCTGAAACACAAACACAATATGCTTGCTCTATTAGCATTGCCATCCACGTTTAACAGCATTTATTCTTGAGCATCAGTTGGAGTTTCTCATGCAGCCCACATATTCCAAGAAGCCATAAGGAAAGCTCTTAGTCCCATTCTACCTCTCCCCAGCTTTAAGATACTCAACTGCAATACATGCTTCATCCTTTATTAATCTTTTTTTTTTTTTTTTTTTGTGTCACTTCTTGTTGCTTATTTCTCTCCCCCTTTCCCCTTTTTAGGGTCCCAGTGCAAATCTTTCTAGCTCCTTCCTCCTACCAGCCTCCTGAACTCTAAGGTCCTAGTAACTAAAGCCAACCAGGAGCAGGAACAAAGACTTCATTTCACTAAGCAACACTGCCTGCCGGAGCAAAACCCAGGAAAAGTCCTTTTTATTTCTATGAAAGCATGGAAGGCTGGTGGCAGCTTCAAACCTACGATGACTTAATTATTTAAATTTTATTTTACACCTATTAACCATAGCATATCAAGTATGAGTAGCAGCTGCTACATGAATTTGACCATCTCACTTGCCCTCGGCAGATCACCCATCTGCTTGCTCTTCACCTAGTATTTCTGTTTGATAGGTTGTAAAACAGATTCTTGCAACAGGTCAGGAACAGAGTCAACTTCAAATCCCACATAGAAATTTCTATGAAAACATATGGACATCTATACTGAGTGATGTCGAATTTAGAGAGGCCACTGACCTTATGAAAGTGGATAAAAGGAAAATTGCAGCCTGTGATGGAAAAACACTGACTCCATTACAGTGAATGAACAGAAGAGTGGAGAGCAAAGAACTGTATGTATAATTAATTCTAGTAATACAGACCTACAAAATTCATGGCTGCACACACTGCAAAATGGTGTGGAAAAAGCCCTTCTATAATGTATCCATTTCAGCTTCTACAGCATTAAAAAAAATTGCTTCTTTAAATGATCAATAAGGTAAACTTTCCTGTTCACCAGCAGTGTTTTATAAAAATATAAGTTATGCTAATGAGACAAATTATTCAAGAGCTACGTACTCCAGCATTTAAATTCTCATACCTTGGTATTTTTTTCGCCTCAATTCAAATGAAAAAGTCTAGGAAGCACGCACAGAGGCTTTAGTTTTTCTTTATTTTCTAGTGGGGTCTAGAGCCTTGGGAAGTTCTTGCACTTGCACTCATAGGAAGATTACCTGTTTCTGAAAAAAACATGTTATGCATAATGTATCACCTTCCCTCTTGTGTGGCCTTCTAGAAGCAGAGCCTATAGAGTACTTTCACAAAACCAAAAAATTATCGCTGGGATATTATGCATCTGGCCCACTGCTAAAGAGATGCACAGTGCCTTGCAATCCCTCATGTAAAGATGAGTCTCTAGAAGGCTGTTGCCTCCCTTTGGTTATGGTAAAAATACTGGCCTTGGTGCTGGGCAAGGCGGACTGGGAGTTACGCCAGGTGACTGGTGGGTTGGACCCTCAATCTCGCAGCCCAGGTTGTTCTGTTCCTGTGTTTTCATTGCAGCCTGGCACAAACATGAAGAATGGTAGTTCTTTTCCATAACCCTGTATTTGAGGCAACCTTGGTTCCCACCGCTGTGCCAAGTCCCTGCAGATTGCTATACAAGAAGTTTCATGCCTTCCACTATTGAAGCGAAGTCTTGGACAGCCTGCTGTTCAACCACACAGCAGAGGCAGGATTCCTTTATTACTAGGCTGCTTGCTGAGGTGCACAGCACATTTACTATGTCCAGGAGGCCATCAGATTAGACTTTGAACAATTTCCTTCAGCCAAATTTCTCCCTACTTCAAATAGGCATACAGCAAATGTTCAGGTGAAAAAGAAACGCAACCCTAGAAATGTCTTTTACTGTGACTGTGTTTCTACATCAGAGGTGAAAAGAGATCTATGTTTCTGACTTAAAATAGCAGAACCAGCTTTAAGGCAAACCTCTTGGAGTGGAAATCAACAGCAAAATCTGAAATGTATTGAACATCACGTCTTTGTATTTAAAAAAAAAAGCAAGCTTCCCTATAATTAGTATGATATAATTTTTTAATTCTTCAAGTAGCCAAAAATCTCCCAGCAAAATAACTGGAAGACGATGGTCCTTTTTGCTGTAGTCTTTAGTACTATCTGGAGATGAAAAAATACCTTCCTTTTTTCTTACCTTCACGCCAAAGAAAGAATGAAAGATTAACTTTAGCAACTTAAGAAGTGGTAATAGATTTTGATTTAGGACAGATTACCTCATACTTGTCTGGAACTTAAACAAACGAAGACTAAAAACACAGAGCATACGCAAGAACAGCTGTGATTTCTGACTTCAAGCCTGTTACTCTCCTTAGAGAAAACTGGTTCAGTCGAAAAAGAGAAGACAAGACTGGCCAGGTGCTTTAGGTTCCCTCACAGTATAGTGTATTTTCAGCATATGACTCTATTAATGATCATAAATTAAAGTTTAAATAACTTCATGATTAGTCATATCCATAATTTAGAAAAGCATACGCTGTAGTTATCCTAGGTAAAAATGTATTATAAATACAAATGTCTTAGCTTTTGCCGTGACACCATTTATCGACACTTTTATGGTTAAAAGATTTTAGTGTTTGCAAGGCAGATCAAATTTATATTAATGACACAATCACATTTCTTCATACCAGACTCCTGTTCATCAAGTCAGTCAGCAAGAAGTTCATGCTTACTTGATATCAAAATTTTGCACTTCAATAATTTACATCCCTGTAATGAATTCCATCTGAAATTACTTTTGAAATTTCACCAATAAACCCATTTTAATACTTTTTTTGGTCTACAGTTCTCCCTCTCATAAATTCATTAGACATTTCCTGCAAGTCCCCGATCTAAGATTCACTGGGTATACAATTACCAGATATATAATTCAAAATACAAGCTTTAGTCTCTTTTATTGTTGTATACTTTTTAAATTTCAATGCAGTTTTTCTTTTCTGTTAAAATACCTCTGTTTTATGACATTTCAGAGGAGCACAAAAGAATTAGCACTCAAAAGCTGTTCAAGGCCGGCTGACAATGTTAGCAATTTAGGCAAGACCCAAAGAGCTGGATGGTGTGCAGTGGCCCCTCTCTCCAAATCCCCCTTCTCTCTGCTGCCATGCTTTTGGACACAATTTGTCTCCCCACTTCATAGAATGCTTTGGGTTGGTAGGGACCCTTAAAGGCCATCTAGCCCAACTTCCCCCTTCAACTAGATCACTCGCTCTTTTCCTTCCATTTGCACAGTTGCTCTCTCACATGATTGCCATCCCACCATATCTTTTGAAAGACTATCAGTATGTAACTTTTAAAATTAAATAAAACATTAATTTAATCAGTAGAAACTAATGACCAGAAGTGTCTTTCCCTTGAAGGAGAAGAGTTGCTCCATTCAAAGACAGCACAAACTGAAACACAGGAAGGTCTGCCTGAACACCGGGAAGCACTTTTTTACTCTGAGGATGACCAACCGCTGGCAGAGGTTGCCCAGAAAGGTTGTGAAGTCTCCATCCTTTGAGATATTCAAAAGCCATCTGGACATAGTCCTGGGCAACTGGATCTAAGTGGCTCTGCTTGAGCAGGGGGGGTTGGACCAGATGACCTCCAGAAGTTTCTTCCAACCTCAACCATTCTCATGGCTCTCTGAAAACAGCACCCACTGTAGCCACTGTATTTAATAACAATTGGAAGAGGAAGCTATTTTTGAAAGAACATAATTTCTCATACCACTTTCTACTGAAGAACATTTAGCGAATCAAGTAAGAAGTGTGTGTGTGTGTGTGTGTGTGTGTGAGATAAAGTGTGTAAAATACAACTGGAAAAATATTAATACATCTTTAAGAAGTCTATACTCATAATTTCAGAGAAATGGTGAATGAAACTTGAAGGACTTCTATTAATTTACTACAATCTTTTAGAGAGGGAACAATTAATTTTTACTCAAATACATTACCCACCATATTTATATATTCCCCAGAAAGTTGTTTTTATGTTCACAGAGAGTGTTTTACTATTTTCTTTCTAATAGAGACAAGACTGCAAATACTTAAGTGACGAACACAACTTTAGCTCAGAGCTGAGACAGGTTATGACCAGTATCTACATTTAAGGTAGTTCTTCCATTTTATTTTTTATTTATATCATGCACAGAACTACCATAGTTTTAAGAACATCCTCATGAACATATGATACAGATTAATTGCTACAAATACTTCATTTAAAATAGGAAACCTCAGAATGGGGTGTTTTATTGAGCATATACCCAACTGAAAAGTTTATGCCAACTCCAGAAAAACATTTAGTTATTACATGATTACCTACACAAACTTTTATTCAGATGGATAGTTTCAGCATGTTTGCAGCCAAAATGTATATTCTGGTTTTGCTATGTCCTTCTGTGGCTAATACTCTACAATGTATTTTTATGCATATATACACACACACAAATATATACATATATAAATACATAAAAACTGAAAAGCGCAAGCCAAATGTCAGTGTTTGCACGACAGCAATGCTACTGGTAGCATCAAGAGCTCAGTCACGTGCATACCAAGCAAAAGTCTATAGACAGTGTTCACATACCACTGGTAGGAACATGTATGTCAATGCAGTAATTCTAAAAAATATCTTTTAAGATAAAACTACTATCTTCAATTTTTAGGGATGACAGGGTGGTTTTGTCTTTCCTTTCTTGAGGGTTTTTTTGCTTAACTTATACACATTCAGTAATTACTAATAACTTCTAGCTACATTTTAAAAATGTATTTCTATGCCTGATTACAGAGTAATCAACTCCTAGTAATTTTGGCTTCTGAAGCTTGGAAACGTAGTCTTGATACTTTGTTAACTCCTCAAGGGAATCCCTGGTAATTTTTCAAAAAAATTCTGTAAAGCTGGATAAGGGTATCCATCAGATTATGTCAGAAAGCATATCAAAAGAGAGGGGCATGGTAAACGCAGATACACAGTACCTTGAAATTACAGTGATTGAAGACTGGGAAGGAAGCTTTCCTGGAAGGCAGGACAGTAGGGAGACAACAAAAGGTGCTGTTACTTCACACAGTATGTGCAGGTGTATGCAAAACCTCCCCATGACCACCACAACAAAAAAAATCCTTACGGTTCAGAGGCCAACTTAGACATGGATGTCTGAAGACCCATCCATGATGTGGCATGGATATACGTGGAGGACATAATTCAGTGAAAATAAGTAAGGTTTTCCAGTTCATGTACTACATTAAGTGACTAAAAACTCAAGGAAGAAGTTAGGGAATGAAGACATCAAGGTCAGCTATTGCACAACAGTAACAGAAAATGCTTTTAGAAGGGGGAAACCTCTTCCGTGTCCTTGTAACTTTGCAAAGTCCATTTCAATTAGATTAACACTTTTGATGATAGATAGATAAATAGATTGATAGATATTACATGAGGTCTTGACTTCAATGATGCATAAGCCCTCCGGGTCTATTTAACAGAGAGCTAAATCCTTATTGCCATCAGCAGCAGATTTAATAATCACAGAAGAAATTAATCACATCACACACTACCTCACTCTTCACAGTGCACATGCTGGACACCATATTAAGAGCCTACTTTCTTCCTTCTAGGTTTTTCTTCATGGAAATAAATAAGTAGGTATCGCCTGCTTCATCAGTGGTTGTAAGAACATCCACTCATCAGCGAAGGCTTCAAAAAACCTATACAGTAGTTATATCCTTTGATTGTCATTAACTTATTCTTTATCAGGTATTAAAAACTTATTTTTTATCACTCGAAAAAGTTGCTGACAAATACTGTAAAGGTCAAACGTTTTCTTTCACCCTAACAACCCAAGTCATGGAGAGGCAACGTTGACCTGAGGTCCTGTAGCACTCCGAGTGATCCTACCTTCTTTCTATTGAGATGCCCAGGAAAGACTAGCTATACCATAATTAACATAGAATACTGAGATGTCAGCAAAACACTCCTGTGATGATAAAGCTATCAAAATATAGTCATCATGAAAGTCCTAGACCTTAATGAAGAAAATTATCTCTAAGTAAAGCACCATGATCAATTCCTGCTTCCTCACCAACTTCTCTGTTGGTGAAAGACGAAGCAGAGTTGAAAGCCTTGGAGGTACCCACAGAGAGATAACTGACCTGAGTCAATTGTACTGTCATATAAGGCTGCCAAAACACAACAAGACAAACTTATTCATCCTCCAGTACAGGAGAAGCAGGAGTATGTTTACATCTAATGTATCTGTGTCCATTAAAAATTACAAAAAAATACTTGGAGTGTGGAGAAAAAATGTGACTGAGCAGTGGCATGAAGCAAAAGAAAGCATGCTTTAGAAGGTGTACAATGCAAAACACCTTGGCATATTCTACATAAATTATACCACACATAACTGAAGTTCATTCAAATTTTATTATTTTTTACCCAGAATAACGCCACAGAACAGAAAACACATAGGAAAACCTACATGTGCACCTGTGTGTATATATATATTTCTATTTAAAAAACCCCAAACGCACACGTATTTTGCCTTTTCTTTTTTAACGATTTTTGTGTTTTCTTACCTTCTACTGCTCTCTTGAAGAAAACTTTACAGCTGCCACATGTAACCACCCCGTAATGACATCCAGATGCCTCATCTCCGCACACCAAACACACTTTGGAAGGTCTTGAAGATCCAGTTGATACACTTCTCAATGAAGAGCTGGAGTTAAAAAAAAAAAAACAACAAAACAAAACAAAACAAAAAAAAAAACAAAACAACAAAAACAAACCAAACAAAATAGCTATGAATATTTCAAATCACACTGGCCATAATGCAAAATTCAATTAAGAATTTATAACAGGTATATTGCTCAAGGCACCTAACAATTAAGAAACCACAACCCTTTCTGGCAGTGCCTGGCTGAATACATGAATTGTTTTAATTAGTAAGTGCAATATTTTTATTGTTTGTTTTAAACCACCCATAATATATCAATGTTAATGTGAGAAGTTACCACAAGGGCAGTGGAATTTATTGGTAGCAGATGATTACAACTGAAAATAAACAACAAACAGACCACTCTGGACCGACCAGATAGCTATAAATTTTGTTTCTGTTTATTTGTTTGTTTCAAGCTTTTAAAGCTAAGTAATACCTCTAATAAAGCCACTAAGACCATTTTATGAAGTAGTGCAGAAAAGTGGCATGCACTCTCCTGTCCACATTCCTGCTTACCACTACAGTGGTCCTTAAGCTTATAGCTAATATTTCTGTAATTTAACAGCTTGCTTCTGAAGTAGTTTTGAAGCCTTTTTACATTCTGCCAGTGCAGAAGACCCTTCCATGTGACTGTAGGTGCCAGAGAAGCAGTACCAGAAGTTCAGAAACCATTCTGAAATTTTGCAGGCTGACGCACCTTGCAAACCCAGATTCAGACATCCACTGCCTTCTTAAAAGACAGGGCATTTCTGTTGCTGGGTCTTTTTAAACCATAGCTCTCAGAAAGTATCTTTAGGTAGTATTTTCCACTGGCAACTCTAAAAGAGCGCTCTTCAAAAACAAGTCACGTTTCATGATGCAGTGAGTCTCCTCCCTTCCTTCTTCCCTCGGGAACTGGAAATGCCACTCTAATGTAATCGGCACGCTCAGAGAAATGTGCCAGATACTGAAGGAGATGAAAGATTTGGATCCCTCCCACACCTCCGGCGGGCTGGGGAGAGTCTTTCCTTCCACACAGCCTCTCTTCTCCAGGTAAACGTGACCTCTTGCATTTCTTCACACCTTATCTCTCTGAATGCTGCCAAACAACTACAAAAACAACCCCCAAAGACTTTACACTTATGGTGAAATAATTTGATAGTTCAAATTGCAGGTCACAGGCTATTTTTCGGTCAGTCATTGGGAAACTAATTTCACAGGTAGTTTTAATTCAAACAAGAAAACCAGCCTGCTTCAGAAATTTCAAGTATGCACCCTTTGCCTTTTACCAATTTTCTGTCTTCCTTTAAAGAGGTATACAGAGGCTAAGTGATTTATCCAGGGGCACAGCACATTTGTCACTCCAGATCAAGGACTGCAACTCTCCTGGCCTGCAGCTTTGCTGTAACATCAAATCTAAATGTCTTTTTAAATGACAGCATTCAGATGCTAATCAAAATGTTCCAAATAGTATTCCTGCTCTTGTCTGCTCGTTAGTCTGTTAGATTTACTAGTTTTAGTCCTCGTGCTATTTATACTTTCATTACATAATATCACGCTACTTGATAATTGCTAGGTGATGGCATTAGCTCATCTGTTAGAGAGACAAAGAAAAGCCTCACCAAATCTATGTTAAAGTTCTGTGTCCTCAAGTGACAGTCCTACCTATGTACATTGCATTAATCTACCCCTAAGGAAAGGTACCTTCTCCAGGATGTGCCAAGACTGTGCTGGTATTTAGGTCTGCGTTTGGATTTGTTTAGGCAATGAATATGACTTCCCTCTAGCACATTTCGTACTGCATGAAAAACGTTAAGCCTTTCATTAAACAAAATTTTTTAAAAGGTGTCTGTTTTCTAGAGAAAATGTCAATAACCTGGAAAACTAACTCCTTGAAATTTTTTGTTCTTTTTTTTTTTTTTTCATGGCAAATGATGGTATTTTGTCTGAGAAGGGAAACGTTTCAATTCTGACATACCACCAAAATGTCTTGGGGCATTTGTAATTTTGATGCTGCATGTTCCTGATTCTTCATAAAACTGGCAAAAATTTTCCTAGTCTTTCTACCCTGAAAAATACAGTTTTTCTTTTCAATATCAAAAAAAGGTAGTTCTGTTAGAGAGCTCCTCCTGTTGAGAAATGGTGGTTTCCAGGGTACCACAGCAGTGTGCGTGTTTTATTATTTACATATTTACATATATATACACTCATATACATACACCTCCTATTTATACCTACTGTCATATATACAAGCATATATTATTATTAGTTGAAAATAAACTGTCATGTAGGATTTGCTGAATGTGGGAGAGCCTTTTTTTAGATACAAGTTTAGACAAGATATGAAATTCCACTTAAACACAATTATTGGGTAAAAAAGGCCAGTGAAGACACATTGAGACACCAGTTGATCGACGATTATTAAATGCCTACCTAAGACATAATCTATAGCATATTTTATACAGTGCTTCTCTAAAGAAAGGGCTTGAATATAGCTGAAAGGTGAAGGTACTGCTTGAACACAAAGCATGGATTCAACTACTCAGCCACAGCATCTCAGGTGGAAACCTGATGTTCTGGAAAAAAATCTAATTAGATCCCATACATTCTTTTAACCAGTTTAAAAGTGGAATAGGTTAAAACACAAATGAGGTATTTTCATTCTTAACAGCAGTATCCAACATGGAGCAGTGCTCAAATACTTCATTGCAAAGAAACATTGATATTAGCTGTTGGTACTTAAGTCTCCTCCAAGTTGCTCTATGATTGCCTTATAACGAACAATGTTTGGCTTGTTTCTAAAAATGTCTTATTTTCTCTTTTACCCACGCTACACCACAGTATTTGCCAATTCAAAATGCTGTTATATTGCCTTATACAAAGATAAAGTGGTGTTTGTACATACTTGCAAATAATAAAAGGCTGAGTCCAAAAAATATAGTCAAATCATATTCCTAAACCTCAGATTAAGTCATTCTCTCCATGGAAGATTTTCTTTCTCAACAAGGCATGCACGGATGGTTCCACCTTTTCCTTCTGAATCTCTCTTACGTTCAGCCTGTCATTCCTTTCTTAGCGACTTGTCAATGGTGAACAAGATCTGCATCAAGATCTGACTGCTGTGCAAACTACCTCTCTGCTCTCATTTCAAGGCCAAATATCCAGTGTTAATGACGGGGTTTTTTTGATTTTTTTATTGTTTTCACCCATTTAATTTATCAGATTATTGTTTTTATTAAACCAATTATTTATCAGTACAGCTCTATATCCTGTAATATGTATAGGGAGGAACACTGCACTAGAAAACCCCACCAGCCTCGCTGGAAGTGCTTTTCATGCATGCTCCAAGGTAAATATTTCCTTTTTCATTCATTTTCCACAGAAATACCCTATAAATTTATATTAAGTAATCCTAATGTAAACTGGTATGTGGGAAAAGTAACAGGCAGATAACGCTTAACAGGTAAAAATTAAATGTTAAATTCGGTTGATTATAATAGATATATACATTAATTTAATTTTGGTTCTTTTTTGGAGCTCAGTTTGATTTTTTTTTTGGCTCCAGATAAGAAGTTTTAATACAATAATCCAGATTACTTCGGTAATACCTCATCCCCTCTTCAGAAAAATACAAGACTCTGTCCAAGTAAGAATGAATACCATACAAAAGATCAGGAACTTCACAACTGACTCCCTGGACAGCAATTAGCCTACTGCCAAATATCTTATTTAAATGACACACTAAATCTAATGACATCTGTCGGCCACAGCATGACTGAGCCTTAAACTTTAGCCCAAGCAAAATCACTGTGTTTACACATTTGTCCAAAACCAAATTAGAGCTTAACAACTATTGCTCTGATATTTAACAGTGGTTGGTTTTTTTTTGTTTTGGTTTTTTTTATGTTTTTGTGTTTTTTTTTGTTTTTTTTTTTAAACTTTCACACAGTGCACTATTGTTGACCCGGAAATTTCCTTGTAGGTAGCAACCTACTCTCAATATAAACTTCTAACTGAAAACGCAAGAAAGATGAAATAATGCCACAGAGCTGGCGACTCTTCGCTGCTTTCAGAAGCCAGTGGTTTCCATAGGTTGATCAGGTGTTATTACTTTCACGTCTATTTCCAATACAAAGGAGAAAAAAAGGAAACACATGCCCCCATAGACACACGCACTCTGCAGGATTCAAATACAAGAGATCTAACAGAGCATATATATTTTATCACAATGCTTTTACAGCCAAGGGCAGCATGGAGCAGTTTAACAATGCCAAATGTATCCTCCAAATGATTTGTAAAATGGTTGCTTAGATGGCTCCACGAACATTTGTCACGTTGTAGGGTATGTGATTAGGAATAAGCCTGATTTATTATCCTCAACAGTGCAAACGCTGGCAGCTAAATGCTGACCTTGACTAGCCACTGCCATCAAGCTCATTTGTGTCTCTGCAAGTTGGCTTTAGTAATAGTTATATGGAGAATTAATTAGAAATAACAGATTTTGTAAAGAAGAGTCAATAAACCCACAGATAATCCAGCATTTTAAAAGCTGATTATATAGGTTATTATGCTTTTCAAACCAGATGTCATACAGGAGCACAGTTTAAACAAACGATGCCTCTCTGATGATAAAATGAAGCACAAGCCACAACATGAATCCCGAACTCATTTGTTCCAAGCACTTTTTTTTATTATGAGATCTAGATGAGTCCTTTTTAATTCCATGTCAGTGACTTTTCTTTTTCATACAGAATTTTTCTGGTAGTAAAATAAACAGAAGGAACCTGGGTACACTTCAATAAATAAAGTTATGTGAAAACAAAGGTAAAAAGAAGTGAGATCAGCATCATGTTTTCACCAAAAGAAAAAAACAACCCTTTAAGAGGAAGAATAATCAGGAGATTCAAGATGCAGAGACTGCCAGCATCTTTCTTCTACCCTCTCACCTCCTTTCTGAAGGGCTGTAACCTCCAGCAAGAGATGTCTTGTACTGGGGACGGGCACACAAAAACATGAGTTAGCTTTGCACATATAGATACTGAAACTAACCTTTCTGTGGCCCAAAACAAGAACTGTGTATTTCAATGGTATTCTACAACCATGACACGGACTGTCTGGCTGAGCATGGAGACCGGAGCTTCGCCCACTTTTCACACCCAGGGAAGCTCAGATGGTCAGGAGACGGCCAAGAGTTGATCAAGAGCCACCCAAGAGCACTCAGCACCACCGCGCCGGTCATGCCACTGCAGCAGCCCACCTACGCACTTGGCCCTCACCAACCTCAACGCAGCAGGCCAGGTGAGGCTGCTCAAGGGAGACAGGAAACTCCTACACTGAATGACAATACAGCTCCTCGCTACCCGGCACTAAAATCAAGAGACTGATTCCCAAGTTTATGCTACCCTGCAAATACACTCTCTTCCCCCTTCAAATAGTGCCCTGAATTCTTCCTGGTTTCCACAATTAATCTCACATATCTAAGTGTTTCCTTTGACTCATCATTTCTCTAGCAGCTCTCCTAGTATCTTCCTTAAACTCATCATTCACTCAGCCATCACACTAGATAGCATAACGACCTCCTCTTCACACTACCTGCATTATTTTGGTGCGTGTTCACATAGAAATAAAAATTTCACTATCCAAAATAACTCCAGTAGTTATTTAGAAAATGTTATACTGGTCAAAGTTTTCTAATAGATTATTTGACCACTATCCAATGATGCTGGTCATGCCCTCCACCACCCAGATTTTGCTCCACACTGTGAGTTTTAACTGTCAGTACTAAGGTTTGATCAGTATCAGTTTTGCCTTGTGTAGCCCAAAGTTTTTTAAAAAGTTTCACTGCAGGAAGACACCCTGGCTCTCTCTTACAACCACTTGTATGAAGCAGATTAGCAGACTGGAAAATGGTATTTCTTAAATGTCAGACTATATAAACCAATCTTCTTGTCAGCAGACCAAGAAAGCACAGAGAAGTGAAAAGGTGCAGAGATGAAACGATCAGATTTTCAGAGAAGGTGGCAGTCACATGGGACTTCATGAACGCTGAGCTAAGGAAAGACCGCTGAAACCAAACCAACCCGAGCCTCAGCAGCAACACTCCTGCATGCATGCAGAACACCGACCCTCTGATGTTTGGCAGAGGAATAGAAATTGCTAAAAAACTTAGCTGCAAACTCTGCTGGGTGAGTTTCTCAGGGCGTTACCTTGCTCCTATGGGGATGAAGACACACTACAGAAATGGTTATGCTCCCTTGGATAAAACAACGGGACTCACAGCCGCTACCAACCCTTATACCTGCAGCCTTAAGCAAAAAAGGCTGAGATTCTTTTTTTTTTAAGACTAAACCTTAAAAAAAACACCCACCAAAACTCCAAAAAACTTTTAAGACTCAGAAATCTTCAACATGATCTAGTATTTTAGGAAAGCTGTGTACTTCTGTGCATATTATGGATGACAGACACCAAGTGTAACATCCGAAGCAATGCATATTTACTCTGACATCTGGAGTATTTTATCAGTCCACAGGTAATATAAGTGGTTAGAGAAAGAATTAGGTTTTTTCTTAATGTCTTCTCTCTACTAGAATAATAAAAATTTTCAATGTGAAATATTCAGGAAACTCAATTAAGGAAGAAAAACAACCTAGAAAATAGTATTTTCTTTTGTTATAAATAAATTGTTTTTGCAACACCCCAAACTTCAGGACCCTGAAGCTCTTACATGCATTACCATTCACTTTTGTTTGCTTTGTTTTAGTTAATGATGAAGAACTCACACAGAGTCCACTATTATTTGCTGTAATTTAAAAAAATGGACCAGTGTCTCACCAAAATAAACTTATTTTGCCAGCTATGACTTTGAAGGTATATTTTTAAGACATTAACAACAACAACAAAAAAATAACCCAAAGAAAAACCAGCAAAGCCAGAAATTTCAGTAACTGTGATACTACATTTAAAGTAGTGTGCGGTTTTGGTTTTTTTAGTGTTGTTTGTTTGTTTGTTTTTTAAGCACAGAGGTATTCTGTTCCAAGACAGTCAATTCCTTGAACTTCAAACACTACAACCCTAATACAAATTTATAGCTTACAAAATTAATCCAGTATTTATACTTCCCCCCCCTTAAGAAATGCTTAGTATGATGAAACAAGGAGGAATCAGAGTGGAAAGGGAATTTAGTTAAGAGAAAGCAAACTGAGAAATCAAATTATTTCTTTCCTCAGCAGCTCCAGCCTTCACATCAAATTACTCTATTTAGCAATGCCTAAGGCTCACACATCACACTTTCATACCTGGATCTTAATTATGGTAACAAGCAAACTCTGACATGCACTGATAACAGGAAAAGCTCCACCCTTTCTCCTAAGCTCCCCCAAATCTAAAAAGATTCACTCAGAATTTTAAAAACGCATTTAGATTCCAGTGTTTATTCTACAAATAGAAGCTGATGGGTGCTCCTGTGCTGTAGTCACCAGCGAACAGGTTCCTGTATTTAGTTTAACCTTAAGGCATATGTTGATTTTACAAAACGAAGCAAGTGTACTAAGCTCCTTCAGTTTCCATTTACCTTAGTGGATGCTGACAGGACCCAGCATTTTCCTCAGTCCAGCTGTAAGCCTTGACTTTTCCTTGACCTTTTCAACTGAAATCTTTTGGTAACAACTACAGTTGGCTATCCAAATTTTAACTCAAAATATTCTGATGACTACAGAAAAATATAAACTTAAGCATAACCAAAAGTTGTTCTGGTGGACTGAAACGGAGGAGCTTTTACCTCCTAGGGAAATAGATCTACATTTTAGTCACTGATTTAGCGATCAGAGACATATAATGCCCTCCTAATATCCCTCTGCAATGCACTTTTCTCTAACTACTGTCACAACGTACCAAGATCCAGCCTCCCTAGGGAAATAAAATATAATTCTTCTGCGGGTTTTTTAGTACATAAATATAGTTATCTACTGAAATGGAATGGTTAACCTAGATGGGAAATTTCCTATCAGGAGCAAACCTCCAACTTTCGGAAGCCAGAGAACAACTGTAAGCCTCACAGTGCATCTGCTTTAACTTTTCATATTTGGTCCACTTATAGAATTAGTGCAGTTTAAATGCATGCAGTGTTGTTATTTGTGCTGCTGATTATAAATTGTGATGTATTGTATAGCAAGATAAGGCAGGAACAGGCTATCTGGAAAATGATCTAGTTAATTATTGAAAGGTGGGAGGGGGCAGGGCAGGGAGTTCATTTAACTCTTTCTTTTCCTGCACCTGCTCACCTGCCATGACTAAGGAGAGAGACACAGATTTGAAAATTTTATTTTTTATAGCACCATCTCATCTTCCACCACTGAAAAATATGTAAACTAATTATGCCTCCTGATCGTTCTTGTATGAGAGCACAGTAGTGTTTACTTGGTGAGGCTCTGCATGGTCAGCAGTATTTTAAAACTACATAAAATGCAGCAATTCAAGTGAGGTTCACCTGCTGATGGGAGCACCATTGGGAAATCATTACCATGAGGAAATGCAGGCAAGACAAGACTGTATGACCGTTTTGCTATTTTGAGGACTTCTAAAACAAAGAAAAATTGAACAAGCAAGGAAGAAGAAAAATATACACAGAAGCCAAATGCAGGGAGATGCTACCAGGAATAAGAGCATCTCTTTAAAAAGCCTCCTCTTGTCAAAATAAATCTCACTACTTTTTTCAAGTTCTTCCCTCAGAATCTAAACAAGCAACTCCTAAAACCACCTGCCTTTGCTTGAAAGCTTTATTTTATGAAACCCTTATTACAGCAACATGAAATGACATTGATGACCAGAGTATTGATCATTTTCAACCTTAAGAAATGTCGTTCTGTTGCAGAGACAAAAATCTATCTGGTATGTCTGGCAACGGTTTCATCCCATAAGTCCTAAAAGAATACCTATATCAAAAATAGTGGTTTATAACAGAAGCAGTATGGTCCAGTCCTACATACTTTCCTATTACAAAATGTTTGCTTTATCTTCTGACTGCATGATATGCTTATAGAGAAAGCCACCACACCATTAATGCCCTAACCACACAACAGAAAAAGTTTACAAGAGTTCTGTAATCAAATTAAAAAAAAAAGAGTTCTGTAATCAAATTAAAAAAAAAAATCATAATAGCAAAAAGTAAATGAACTGTCATCCCCAGTCTACTGGGGATTAAAATGCCACAATTGAAAAACCTCCAGAGCAACCACGAAACCATAGGGAAAAAATGCACCAAAGTACAAAAAAAAAAAAAAAAAAAAAAAGGTTACCATGGGAACAAAGGCTATTTTCCAACTTGTCACATAAAAGCCCCAGTATGGCAGACCTTTACTCATAAGAGCAATCCCACAGGCTTTGAAAGGCAACATGTATAATTATTGCTTGAGCTAAAAGAATCTAATGGAGGGATGAAGAGGGGAGGGTTGCCCTTTCAACTCCCTCATGCCCCCTCCCATCCAACAAGACAAAATTAGTACGGATGTTGAAAGTGTATCAGCATTACAGTGCCAGTGTATGCTATGTTATAATTCCACATAGAAACACAAAACAGAAGTAGGAAAGTCTGCACACTCATCTAAACTTCCTAAAGAAGGTGTAGGGAAAAACGGAAGGCAACAGACAGCTCACAATTTAGTATGAGTTACCAAAGCAGAACTGAGCAATAAGACTCAAGCCCGTAAGCGTATCAGAGAAATTCTTGACACAAAAAGACTTAAATGTCTTGCAACATGCAGCAAGTTCTGAATGCAACTGTAAAAGGAAGGCTGGAAAAAGAAATCATCTACTGAAGATGATCTTACTAAACAAAAGGTTCCTTAATAAGTTTAGGCACAGAGCTTTATGTTTTACTGGAAGTTTCCAGCTTGGCACTTGTTTCAGATGATACAGTAAAAGCCAAACTCCAACTTTACCACCATCTCCGATTAACAGGTATTTTAAAAGGCAAACAGTCACATTATTTTGAAATATCTTCTGTGACTTCTAAAAACACTATTTGAAATAACGAAGGCTTCATTTTAACTAACATTTTTCCATTTTAAGAAATTCAAGATGTTCACGGTGTTTTCATTCATACAATTATTACTTGATACAAGAAATAAGACGACTCTTGCAGGTCTAGGTTGGGGAATTACACAGACATTGGGGTAGTTTGCATATTTGTCTTTTCCACATTACTGGTTCCATCTTCCCAAAACTAGAAGGTGGAAAAGCAGAGTGATTTCAACTTCTATCTCCTTTACTGTTCCCTTCTTGTTGCCTTCAAGAGCTTTTGCTACTTTTTGACAGTGCAGTAAGAAACCCAGTTGTGATGTTTGAGGACCATGCAAGGGTCAGGGCAAGGAGAATATGCCTGTGTTGAGTAGGCAACACAGGGCAAATAGATGCAGAATTCACACCTATCAGCTTGTGGGAAAAGGAGAAAAAACAAAGAAGGAAAAATGGGATAGAAACAGGTATTTAGGCAGACCTTCACGTGACCAATGAGTGGTGAAGCTGTCCCCTGTGCAACAATTCCTCATTCTTCCAACTGTGGCTTCTTTGCCTGTGCCTATCTAGAAACATCATCTAGCCTAGGACTCAATTCCAAGTCTCTGACTCTCAGGATGCTTACCAATGGTTTGCAATTGGATTTCCTCCAATACCTTAGCAAAGTCTTTAGCCATCATTTCTTCAAATACTGTATCTAATATAAAGGTGCCACTCTAACGCTAGTGATAAAGAGTTGATGCTTTGGAAACAAAACAAAACCCAAACTCATCAGAAAACTAGCTTTAAGTTATACATGGGATTGCACACCTAGAACGTGGTTTTCAAATATAACCTGTATGTTATGTTTCTTCAGCAGCACACTCAGAAACTCCTCTGTTATTGCACCCTGCAGGCCAGCTTCCCACAGAGGATTCTCTCAAGTTTTCACAGAGTATTCATCAACCAGGGTGAAGTAAGAAAAACACTCCCATTTTTAGTTCAGTGCAAACAAGTAGCTATGCAATCCTCTTCCTACCTTACCTTCAGGAGGCAAACCCTGCACAGCTCTAGCAAGTATGTAACTCCTTGGTCCAATATGACTAGCTGCTGGTAAAGGGTTCTGCGGTACCGTCTCAGAAAATATACTGATAGAAAATCTAAGTTTTAAAAGTATTCTGATCACAGACCAACCTGTGAATTTTGGAACAGTCTTCTCAGGCTTCATATGTACTTGTAAAAATTGTGATTAGCACGGGACATGGCAAGTTGCAGTTCCAGTTCAGACAGGGACATTGCTTCCACTTGTCCCGCCTCTGCTACACAATGACAATTCACAGAGATACTTACTTCTACATTTATACCAAGGTACAGTATAATCACTCCTGTTGGTGGCAATTTGGTGGAAATGGCAATGCTGATTACCACATTCATTTGTACGCTTCAAGTCCCTCTGGTTTTCCTTGCCCTTAGTTTATGTGAAGGGTCAAGCAGTATGGGCCAAAAGAGAGATACATTAATGTGTATTCAACAGCCCTATTTCTCATCCTACTGTTGTAGAAGGAATGAAGATACTCTTTTCATCCTTCTTCCTAACTTAGAAAGCCAGGTAAGCTGAAGTACTGGGGGTTGGGGGTTGAAAAGAAAGATGTGAGCCACCCATCTTTGCAGAGCCTTCCTCTCTTCGTTTTCTCTCTTGCAAAAGAGCTGTTTTGAAATGGACACATAGAAAAAGATGTTTTGAACTAATTGTCACCATCCCCAGTCAGAAAGATGCTGCATAACTGCATCCACAAGAACAATTAGGGAACAGTATTACTAGAGCACCTGATTTCATACCTCAGCATACACATAATCTGCATGTGTGCAAATGCACCAACTGCACTCATGCTGTACAGTCTTGGAGTGATTGAAAATTTCTAGTTTTACATACCTCTTGGAGTTGGACAGAATTATACCTACTTTAGACACTGGGAGGTAATGACAAAGGAACAGTTAGGTCATAAACCAAAACAGCATCAGATCTTAAATACAGTTGTTCAGAGCTTACCACATAAGTCAAGACTTTAGAGCAGAAGTACTACTGAATCTTGGAAGACAGGGATTTTAGAAACTAGATGCACAATTAACATCCAAGAATCCTTTTTAAAATCAACAATAATTACCTAATAGGAAATCTTTGGTCTCATTAAATAAATAAAAATTCCATTGATAGTCTGTAGAAGGTAAAATCAATTGCATGCGTATTTTTAAAATATTCCAAACCCCAAATCCTTTCAACACCCCTTTTCCTATTTTTACAGCAAGTTAACCACTGACATGTAATACAGTTATACTGTATTAAATAACTATAGATTTTAACTTTTAAATTAATTAAAATACCCCTCCATTATATGTCAGAGTGACAAGTAATAGCCTGCTGAGTGCCATGGAAAATTTTGGTCAAATAGCAGATGAGGGCTGCAATCACTGACTGATACCTAGAGCAAAGGCTTTTGGTAATTCTCCCACAAGCAATCACGATTGCTGACAAAGTTCAAATTTGTCTTGACAGGATTGTCAAGGCAAACTAGGAACGTTCACAATTGCAAGTCAAAGAATTCATTTTTATTCAGCTGAAATTCACTCTACTGCTCACATACTAATGATACACAGTACTGTACCCACCACTCTCCTTGGTTCAATAGCTGAAACCCATATAGCAAAGACTAAAAGAAAATGGGAGTATTAAACAAAACAGACCAAGGAAGTTATGTGCTGCAACTAACACAGCCATGGTGCCCCTCCTAAATCCTTTGCTGCATACTGTCAAGACTCTCTTGCAATATACAGCAGGCCTTCATTTTGGAAGGCAGCTTGCATTTAACTTCAGCTGGAATAAAGAACTGGTACAACAATTAAAAATACCACCATCCTTCCCATTTCAGGAAAAGGATGTTTAACTGTTTACGCACAAAAGCATGTTAGAGGCAAACTGACAGTTGAGTGTGCATAATTATATGCTTATGCATAAATTTACACAATTTACATAGTAATCAAGGTGTATTGCAGAGTGAACAAACATTATTACTTGCTAGGCCATCACCCCCCAGATCTCATTTATGCAGCCTGTCTGTGTCACAGACTTTTCATTTTCTATAGCAAGGACCACGATATTTACATTCATTGTCAAGCCACAATATTACCCACGGACACAACAGGTCCCACACAGAGAACAAATAAAACCAAACAGAAAGAATCTGATGACACACATTCTTTACTCTGCTAAGCAATTTTATAGAATCACAGAATGGTTTGGGTTGGAAGGGACTTTAAAGATCATCTAGTTCCAACTTCCTGCATAAGCAGGGACATCTTCCACTAGACCAGGCTGCTCAAAGCCCCATCCAGCCTGGCCTTGAATTTCTGCCTATCTAAACCAATCTGCTTTCCCCTTCCCCGCACCCACCAAAATTATTTCTGCTATAAACAGGTGTGCAATATGCAGAGTAAGCACTTGGGGAAGAAAAAAGACAACTCAACAGAGAGCAAATTTTGAGGACCCAGTGTTTCAAATGTTGCAGCAATCACAGTGTAACTTAACCTTATTACGTGGGTGGAGGATCCAAGAAGCCCCTGTCATCCCCGCACCTTCAGGTTTCAGGCCACCTCACTCCCTGCAGCTCCTAGTGTGAGAGCCCACTGCAGCCACAAAGTGTTAAGAGACTACAACTTTTTTCTTACTTTCATTATTTGCTTTCTGTATCCCCAACCAAAATATACAAAATGAAGCAAGTGCTGAGCTCCAATGTATATGAAAACTGTTTTTACTGGTTTTTTTAATTGTAGTTATTCAAGAGCAGGCATAATGAAACTTCTTTTCCTGAAGGCTTCCTCCTTCCTGCTTGCAACGTTTAGTAGGAGAAAAATGCAAACTATCACCTCTCCTCAAGTGGGGGCACTAATTGGGTGCTCTCTCCCATGCAGTCACTTATTTTAATGGAACTGGTAAGAGATAACAGCTAAAATTGAAAGAGGTAATAGCTACCGACTGTCAAATTTAGTTGAGGTTGGCTGACATTCAAAACTTGTTAGGCGGGAACACACAGACAGCTCAGTTACATAAAACTTAATTTCCTCAGTCTCTGTCTAGGGTTCTGCTGGATTTGTGGCCATAACCAAGAACTTCATAGGAAAAAGTGCTCAAAAAGCTATCATCTCTTTAAAGCTCTGGACCCTCACACATACTCGTGTATGTGAAAAGTATCGTCTCCTTGCTTAAAGCATGCAACCCCCTCAGAAGGGCCTGCCCTTTGTCCCCCTGAGCACCTCCAAACACCCCGGGAGTCCCCACAAACCTTTCTGATCCTCCTCCTCCTCGTTCCTCCAGGTTGCCCCCTCTCTCCCTTTGGTGGCCCACAGCCTCCGGTGCCCGCCTGGGCCAGCACCCGGGGGTGAGGGGCTGGGAGAGTGGCTGGGCCACGCTGAGGGGAGCCCGCGGCCCTGCCGCACCCTCTGGGCCTCCTCCGGGAAAGGGGTGGGCAGACCCACCTCGTGACAGGAGTTCAGTATTTGATTTAGTTCATTCAAAACTGATTTACTGTCAGTGAAACCAGCAAATATGAATCTCATTTGCAGCCCTTGCCCCAGCTCACCTGAATTAAGCTCATGGGGAGCGGTGCCGCCATGCCGCAGCCCACGGCTCCCCCTTCGCGCCCCCACAGGGGAAGCCCCGCTCCTCAGTTTGAAGCCAGCTGAAGGCTTGGGCCCGAACAGGTCAGATACAAAAGGAGTATGAAGCAAAGCAGTAATTCAAAGCGACTGAAGCAAAGTATCCACTTCCTCTAAAAAGAGCAGACACAAGCGGGACTGTGGCGTCGCACATTAGACACGGTGCCGCCAACAACGCCTGTGCAACTCTGACATTCTTCTGCATGCCTCTGGAAGAACAGTCTCCATTACGGTGATGAATTAAATCCTGCTGTTCTGTGTAGGAAGACTTCACTTTTTTTTTTTTTTTACATAAGTTGGCAAGAAATTAACCCCATTTCTGCAGCACATTAACAGCTAGAGATACTAACCTGATTCACATATTTTTGTTTTGTTTTTCCTGAGTAATGTGTTCTAGTTTTGCATATACCTACAACAGTCTAGTTATTGAATCTGCAAAAGCTTGACCACAGTGGATAGTGGATAGTGTCATGGTCTTTTGTGTGGTTTTGGACTCCAAATGCAGATGTTCCTTGAACACATCCTTGCAGTATTGCCTGCACTTGCCTCAGAGCCATTCTGATTTTAATGAGTCCATAGAAAGCGGCTTCAGGCAGCACACAGTCCATGCTTCTCTCTGAAAGTTTGTATCTGTGCTCCTCTATCTACAAAAACAGTGTTTCAAAGCTAAGTATTTGAAAACACTTGTAAGAACTTGACACCTAAAAATCTTTTGTAGGCCTTTTACACCAGCAAGGACTCAAAGACCATCCAAGAGCAACTGGTTAATACTTGGAAGAAACAAGGCTGCTACCCAGATTTCACAGTCATACAGAGGAATGTTAATAAAAGTAAATGCATAGCAAGCACTTGTTTGAAGTTCAGTGCTTCTTTCATTCCAGAAACACTGCTTTAATCTTGCAAATGCGGCTCTGCCTTTTGCTATCCTCTTCCGTGACTGCGTTGTCAAGCACAGGGCTCAGTCAACATGCTGCAGAAGTAGCAGAAATTGCCTACAAATGTCAAGCCTGCACTGTTAATGCGCATGTTTTCTAGCAGAGCAAGGCTGAAGCAGGACCTCAGGTTTTCCTCATGAAAGTGCTCAGGCCAAGCTGTTTGGAGACTGAAGACTCAGTCCCTCCTGGCTCTCAAGCATTTGGGATCCAAACTACAGTTGCTGGCAGTGTGTGGGCTAGAGGTTATCAGCTGCACGACCTTGGATTTGATGCAAAAATTGCTGAAAGTTGAAAATTCCCCCAATCCAGTAACATGGCATGCAGTGTCCCCTACTGCAGTCTCCATAAATGTCAAGAAGCAGTTCTGCCTACAAGATAGAACGGCAGATCAGGGTGGAACAAAGCCTTGCTTCGTGGCCTTCCAGCTGCTCTTCCAAAAAGCTGCAATGTTCTGCCTTGACTGAAAACACTTGCCAGAGTTGCCTATTCAAGAGCTTGCCCAAACTGCTGAACTTTGCTGCAGCCTGAAGAAACCCTTGAGATTAACAGTATTACAGGCTTTGGTTTACTTGACGAAGACGATACACAGGCCTTTATTCTCAGCTTTTCTATTTCCTTGGCTGCAAAATTGCATTCACTATTCCTCAACCAAACCAAACCTTAGGATCTGCCGACCATTATTCCAGCAAAGGTAGAAGTTTCTTCTTCCTGAAAGAAGTGAATGATTACACCAGCTTCCAAAGTATGAGCTCTATTCATTTTGTAGAGTTGAATCTCTGCACCCTTGAACTTCTGAGGAATCTTGTCCTTGACGGCTGGAAGTGGCTGTGCCTTTGTGAGGCCAGGTGGTGCCCTCTGACCAACTACTCCAGCAGAAGTACCACAACGGCCTGCTGCCTTTCTCTGCAGTATTTACAGGATAGATGCAAGAGTGTGTACTATTTTGCTGCCAGCTGCCCTTGGGTGGGTAGGCTGGAGAACTTCATTTAATGCTTCGTCAGAGATGCCAGATGGACATTTTAATAAACTGGTGAGGTGTTCATGCCACCGATTTGGGATTTCCTTGTAGCTGGGCTCTCACCGTTTAGCCATCTTGACTATGGACTGATGCAACACCACTGAATTTACAGCACAGACTACTTGTAAAGCAGCCACAGCTGCTCACCTAAGTTCTCAGGCCTTTTCTGCCATTACAGTTACAGTTTAAACCAATGGCAACCCTCCAGGTTTTTGCAGGAACCACTCATGCAGCCACAGCAAATTCATGCTGGCCACAGCCAAAGCATAGCTGATAAGCTTTTACCAGGCAGCCACAAATGCAGGCTCCCAGGGGCTGCCTGTTGTCACTGTGACCTGTTGTCACTGTGATAACTCCTTAGAAACACTGGTCCCAACTGGAACCAGAAGGTATAACAACTAAATAAAAATGCAGGAAAATGACAGAATAAAAGTGGCTTTCACAAACACTGTAGATATTGGTTAAAGCCCCCCCCCCCCCCAGCAACGTAACTGGCTGTGCTCCTTAAGGCATTTACTAGATGCTTTAAAGTTACTATGGTTGCATGAACTAACCCAACAAACTATGATACAGAGGGAGACTAAGTCGTCTATGAATGAATATTGATAAACTGCTGATTGTTATGTGCCATAATTATTCTTAGAGCATGAGGTCACAATCCTAAATTATGAAACTGCTGAAATAATATTTTTTAAGTTTCATCTTTCCCTTATGCATAAAAATCTCTGCTAAGCCTGCAAAATCTTGACCTCAAATTTAAGGACATTATGCTACTTTAATAAATTATATAGAAGGCTTGACTTCTGATCAAGAAAATATTAAGGCTTGGGTTATTGTATTTTGCATTATTTCTTTACTCATTTAACCTGAAGAGCTTTCATTAAAAATCCAGTAATTCAATTCACTGATGTATTATTAACAAAACTTGATATACATATTTAAATTCCAATGCTGTGAAAGAGATGACAGGGATAAACTATATACTGAATAGCTGAAATTCAGACATTATAAAACACATACTTTTATATAAAGCAAGGGTTTCAAAATTTTAACTTAAGCCTAAATTTATTTTAATGGGTAACATGTCCTAAAAAAAAAAAAAAATGTTTACAGAAAAAAAATCTGGATTACTTTGGATGCTGTTGTCTTAAACAATTACACTTCAGCTTTATACTTAATTTGAATTAGATGGGAAAGTTTGTCAGTGTCTCCCATTCCTCTTCAAAATCTGACATATTGTTGCTGTTCCTGATAAGGCTGCAGTGCGTCCATTTGCATCATTGAGAAGTTATCCACCACAACTGTTACTCAAGTGCACAAGTATGGCTATTGCTGCAATTAACTATTTATGAGCTGTTCCACTGCTCTAGAAAAAGTGCACCGCTATTAGAAAAGAATTGCTCATTAGAAAGCAGCCTGTTAAGGTATTTTTAAATGTAACAATGCAATTTCAGTAGACATACATGCATTATTTTTTTTAAGGAGAAAAGGAACAGAAGCATTTTACTCTGGAGCTGAGTGGTTTAAAACTTTAATGAAGAAAGGATTTAAGATTGTATTATAGGAACCAATGTCTCATTGACAGAAATGTAGTTAAGTCAGTCCAGCTGATCTTTTCCATCTCTTATTTCTGTGCCCTTTTTACCCTAGACTTGCATATGATTCCACTCTCTCGCTGCACAGAACCAGGGTGGGTGCAGTCTGAAAACCGGCGGGGAAGCAGGGACTGGGTGCTGCTTCCAGGTGGTTCCTCCTGTAAGGGACAATCTCTCCCACAGCTTCCCTTTACATCCAAAAAGCTACTGGGAATAACCCTGCACTCCAAATCTGAAAATTCTCCTCTCTCAATTGAAGCAGAAAAAGAAATTCTGTAAGTGAAGAAGTGGCAAAATTATTCTCTTCTGAGTATGCTAAGCAGATGGGTGTGGCAAACCTGTCCTGGCATAACTTTATCAACCACTGAGTTGCTAAACTCTTGAGAGTAGTCTGAGGTACTCTGGTTATCACTGATAGTACAGAAAGATTACATGTATCACTTTTGTATTACTGCAGTCCTCAAGGGTTTCAAGAAACGCACACATATAAAACAGTCACTACGACTTGAAGCTGTGCCCTTCATTCTCAGTTTTCTGCAATTTCCTTATTAAAAGTACCCAAGAAGCCATCTCATCTGATACTCTACCAGGCAGAGATATTTTGCAGAAAGTGCAAAAATATTTCATAACTGAATTACGAGATTGATAAGTGACACTAAAGCACTACTTGTCAAATTGTTACTGAACTTCACCTTCTAAATTACCGTCTACCTAGCTGTTTTAAATACTTGTAGTTATGTCAGTCCAAATGAGCTTGTTGCTTAAAATACTACTGCATCCCACATATTTGTTCCTGGAAGATAACATGATGGAGCCCATCTGAAATACCGTCTGGAATGTTTACCTGTCTGAAGCCCTCACTTTACTTTGCAGCATCCTCCCCTGCCGCAAGTTTATCAGAACAACATTTTCACGCAACAAAGCATACAATTAATCACAATCTACATAAGGACACATTACCCAAAACCAGAACAAATGCAAAACCTTGTTATAAATTGCTAATACTCTGATGTTAACTTGTTGCTCACACTTGATCTTAACATTTACCCACCCACATGTCCAGATCTCTTAGGACGACTCCAGTGATCCAACTCTTCACCAGCTTACTTCTGTATATTAAGGTTGTTAGTCCAATAACCTTTCTTTCCCTCTCTGTCTCCCACTTCTCTTCTCTATGTCCTCATAAACAATGCCACCTAAAAATAAAATGATATGCAAGAATAACAAAGGGCAATATTGCGATTTAGCCTAGCAACAGAGCCAAGGCATGACATTTTCAGCTGCTGTACACTGCTAACTCCAGTCCTGTTAGGGACAATGTTGTTCACTTCAAAACCACCTCAGCATAGGCACAGAAATGCAATTCTGAGCTACTCCAGAGTTTTGTTATAGTTTGCTGTCAGCCTGCAGAGGGGAGCTAGCAGATTAGAGGACACCTGATGCACGTAAAGAATAATAAGCCTTCCCCCCCAACCTCCTTAATTCACTACAAGGAATGTATATAAAATACAGAATAGGTCATATAGGTACTCACTAAAAGAAAAATTGCGCTCTCCTGGTTTTTCCAGTAAGATAAAATTAGTGTTGAGATGTGTGATTAACTCCTTAACATACTACCATACCATTTATTTATATAGTTATTCTCTCCTTATATTTTCCAGTAACCTTCTAGCTTTTTGCCCTTCAGCTGAAGGCAATCTCTTCACATATTATGCATCACAGAGCCAGTGAGTATCAATGTTTAACAATGATTCCCTGCAATCTTTTGGGAGAAAGAAGGGAAAAGACAAGGAAAAATGGAATAAGGAGTATATTTACTATGTCTTGTCATTTTATGGTAACATGGAGGAACGGGGGAAAAGGAGAAAGTCTAATTTAGTGGTCTGAATGATATATTGGAAACTCTACATGCTTCCAAGGCTACTTCTAAAGAATGTTTTATGCATATGCAAGACTGTTCATGGAAAGGTACCATAGGCTTATAATCATTTATCCTTTATACAATGCATACTTCATTCAATTTGTATGATTGTCGTCTTTTCCTTTTTTCTCCCTACTCCCAGT
The DNA here is from genome assembly GCF_015220075.1 of Falco rusticolus. Classification (NCBI taxonomy): domain Eukaryota; kingdom Metazoa; phylum Chordata; class Aves; order Falconiformes; family Falconidae; genus Falco; species Falco rusticolus. Next base: position 111,795,513 of record NC_051187.1, on the reverse strand, counting down.
GACATTCACAGATCTGAAAGGACGTTAAATACTAAATCTGCAGAAGTTCATGACAGTCTATGGTAAAACTCTATTTCAGTTTGGATTAAATATATTTGGTGACATTCCAAACAAGCTGGTCAGTATGTGCACAAACAGGACTGCTGGTTCCTGCGGAGAGGTATGACTTATTTGCTCTGTGTTTGCTCTATGAAGACCTTTGTGTACAAATCGACACGGATGCTATCTGCAAGCGCTGTAAGTCGAGTGTGCCTGCTCAACTCAGAAAGACCAAATGTCCCATACAAAAGTTACAAGCACTAACTGTAAGGCTGTACAACTTTTGCTGTAAATGTATGTATAAACTGAACACATAGGAAAGCCATTCTCTTCACTGGATTATTTGCTCCTTTTACAGCTATTTTCAAATTATTTGAGGGGAGTTCACAGACTGCAAACAATTCTTTGCTCTCTTTCCATTTCCCTATTATGGCTAGGGATGAATACACAAAATCTTTTAAATCTTTTCTCTCTGAAGTCTTTGGTCAATATTTGTTAATTACTTTATATTGAACTATCCCTTCTGTAATGTTATAGCATAATTCAAGCAGTAAGCATCAGTATGTTAAGGAAACTAGAAGAGTTACACATACACTTCTCACTTCTAAGCTTTCACTTCAAGAGTTTTTCCCTTGTGACCTCTTTAGTTTGCATTCCCTTCCTTATTTCCTCAAGCTTTTCTCGTAAGATTTGGATGTTTTCTTCTACTCTTCTGCATGCTAAACACATCTTTGGGTAGGATTTAAAGGACTCATATGTCAGGTATGTGAACTATTTTTCCTTTAAGAGCAGAACTGACGCACTAGGCTATTCCAAAGATAGGTGTATTTGAGGCAGAAATTTGCCTTTGAGTTTTATTGCGTAAGTGTATCATCATGAAGTTTGAATATATTGCACTACATGCTCACATCTTTTTCTATACAATACCCCAGGTTTCTTGTAGATTTCTTCATCAAAATATGTAAATTCGAGCTAGATTTTCCTCTTCCTGTATCAGTCAGAAATTGTATATGCAATGCCTGCACTAAAGTAAAAATACTGTCTTTGGCATTTGTGGTTATCCGCTGATGCTTACTTCAGCGCATACCTAAAGCATTTTATCTTAGACCTTTATCCAAACTAAAGTGACTGTGTAATCATCCATAATTCAGAAGCAGCACCTGTTGGGTTTGTATTAACAATGATATTTAAGTAAAGAAAACCCTTCGGAGCTGGAGCCGACAAAAATATCCTTACTAACAAATCCTATACTGACCAACTAGAGACTGCTTTCAGTGCCAGTGTTTTCCCTTCCACAAAAAGCCAATAAAAAATAGGACAACCTCCAAGCCAGATGTTCAAAGTTCTAAGAAATCAAATACTAAAAGATATAGTTAGAAAGATGCCAGTTTTATGAAAAAGAACAACTCCCACCCTGCCACCATTTTTTCCTCTTTGTAAATGTTCCCTCAATCCCCAACAGAGTCCATCTAAAACTAATCTGGTCACTGTGGTGGGCATCGCTTTTCAGGCAGCCACACAGAGAGCATCTATGTAATATTTCTATCAATATGCAACATTCAGCATAGTGTCAGTTCTTCACAATTCTTCAAATAATAAATACAGATATGCTACTTACACCAATGTATGTGTATCTCAAAAATCGAGCTTGGATAGTCAAACACATCCATTTTACTCTATAAATAATCATCAAACTGGGTGACTATGAAATATGGAGTCTGTTTCCTCTTTTTATTAAAAAAAACCCCACCACACAACCCTTTTCTCAACCTCCATTTTGAGACAGATCACCAAGACATCAAATACCTCTGTATTCGTAACAATGTATATGTAACAATGAAATGCCACAGGGAACTTCTACTACTGCCATGCAATCAACCACAACCAGAAGAATCCATCTTCCCAAGGCAGGTGATAGCTACCAGGCAACCTGACAGTGAGATGCTCCCACCTCACCAGAGATGAAGTAAATAATAAATCAACACTGAAATATACAGGAAAGTGTCCCACGCTGGCCATGTCAAGGAAGATGGCATAACAAGAAAAATCAACAAGAGAGAATGCTGCAGAGATTTCCTGTTCAGGAGGAGATACTGCAGTGTCAGTCCTCAACTCTCTGGATTGACAAAAAAACCCTAAAAAAATTTTTTGAAAACATACACTTATTCCTTCATCATTTATTATTGTCTCCACATACTTCTTGTGTAAAACAAAGGTCACATTCAATGATAAATACAGCCCAGATGCTACAGAAAGTCATCTCATTAACTACCCCCTACCGACATGTTCCTGGACAGACAGAAAGTAAGACCAGAAAGCCAAATAAGCTGTAGGTCAGGGAATGGTTCTCCCTTGTGAAGCACTTGGGAATTCCGAGGGAATGACACTCCTCCATGCCAAATGGACATGATATCTGCTATCAGCCCTTTGAGATGGGATAAACCATTGGTTTAGTTAAAGAACAGGAACAGAATCCCAAGTCACCAATTCTACAACCATGTTAGAAATTTTCTGCAGGGATTCTTATTTCTATTCAGCAGCTAAAGTAGGTGACAAGATAGGTCTCGAGCTCTTTTCATTAAAATCTCCAGGGACTTTTCCATTTCTGGTTTACAGTGATGTGAACTTGCACTATGTCTGCTTCGGGCACTCATTAGTTTTTAAGACTCAGAATTAAGAAAAAAAATATTGATCATAAACAAATTAAATATTCAATGCAAACACTGAAGATTTTACTTTTACCGGGACCGTTAGCACCAGCAAAGCCAGGGTTCTGCCTCTGCAGCCACCCTCAGCTGCGGGATCAACCACTGCTCCCAGTAAAGCACTCCTGCTATGGCATCAGAGAGGTGAGCAATATCACCGTATGTGCATAATCTAATATAATCCAACAGCTGGATGAGTAAGAAAAACTCTGAGCCCAGAGTGTGGCCCAAGTCCCTGTTATAGGTCGAATACCCAAACCCAGATGATGACAAGAGGAAAACCTCTTCAGCAGAGTCCCATTGCATCCAACTAGAATGTGAGACCACTTTAACTATCATCAAGGAACACAAAGCAGGGCAGGCTGAAAAATAGAACAAAACACACAAGCACTTAAATTCAGAGGCTTATGCAACAGTACTTATAGAGTGCTATATCCACCCAAATCCAAAGAGCGCACTTCTTAATCTATAACGAATCATAAAATATGAAGTTGAGAGTACGATGAACAAAAAAAAATTATACAAAATAACTTCTGATACAAGCAAAAACAATACCTAAATATGAAGAATCAATTCATAGAATTCAGCAAGCCGTGAGACTTGAATTTTAAGTCTTGGTTTCATAGCTTTAAGTAAGATCTGAGTCTCACTGAGATCTGATAAAATTTCTACCCAATTTAACGTGGGCCAGAAATTCACTTCATGACTGATGTAGTATGCCAGACCAGCTACTGAACTGCATTACAAAAAAGTCTTTCCCTTAAACCAACCCACAGAAAGTTTTAGCCACAAAGGTAGAGCAAGAACCTGAGCAACATTCAAGCAGTCAGCCAGGAGGCACGCATACTCCTGACAGAAATTTTATCTGCACAAACGAGCACTTTTTTGTCATTAAGGAGAGACCAGTAAAATTATGCTTAAAGTCTTAAGTGCTAGCAAACTACCCATACTTCCTCTCAAAAAACCCAAACCTTCAAGAGAGTAGAAGAAAAGATTAGTTGTTTTTTTCTTTAATGAAATTTCAGTTATATTCCCTCTTTCATACTGCAATCTTTTCCATTTTAGAGTTGAAGGGAAAAAAACCAAACAAACCCAAACCAAAAACCGAAACCTGAAATTGCTTCAGGATACAGGTTTCTTTAAAACACGCATTTCAGCGTGACCTGAAGCTAGGGAATAGTTACACAGTGATTATAATTTACAGTATGCAGAGAGGAACTGTAATAACTGTACATCTGGGCAGTGGGATGAAGTGGCAGAGAATAAATAAAGGCCAGGGGATATTTTGTTCTCTCTCTTCCACACTCCTCAAGGACATGGCAGCTTGCATTAGAGGACAGCAGCTAAGCAAGCACTCCCACTGTGACAAAGCTTGCATGTGAATTGCACCTAAACCTTTTTAAAAATTATATGGATGTGTTCGTATGTATGTATGTAGACACTTGCATATATAGACGTGTCACCAAATAAATCTGTCTGCAGAGTTCATTCCTCCATTGAAGGTGCAGGGTGTCATTGCTGGGAGCCAGCAGCTAAATGTCATTAGGGTGCAGACTGATTAACTCGCCAAGATGCAGGAGCTACATGGGGCCCCCGCTGCACCTGAACTGTGTAACGCTAGGACGTAACTCCGCGTAACGTTACTACATTACAGAGTTAGCCTTACTGAACTGGCAGTTCCCACGGTCACCCCTATGCAGTTGCCGGCCCTCCTGTGGTCAGCGTATGATTCACATTCTTTCAGCTGGCCCTAGTGTAAGAAAAACTAACACCACAAACCCTCCTGGAAACTAACACCTGGTACATGCTCAGGACGACTACAGGTTCTAAAGCTGCAACTGCAAAATACCATAAAATATTAAGGATAATGTATTAACTACTCCTGCTACCCGTCCTGCACTATTTTAGTTTTGCGGCAAAGTTAAGTAACACCAGTCAAACAGCAGCTACAACTAAAATTGCCAAACATTTCACTTTCTGTCAGCAAGTGGAGATAGGTTTTGTTCCTTTGTTTGTTTAAAACCAAGCATTAACATTTTCCAGCATGGGTGTGTTTCAAGCTGAAAGAATCTGTGTTTGAGAAAAAACGCTATAGCTGTTTCTTAAAAATCGAAGTGAGGGGAAAACGCTGTTTTGACTATTTTCAAGTTTCCTACAATTGACTCTTTGAAAAACCAGTATTTCCACATTTTAGTCTACCGACTTTGAATTGACCTTCAAGTCAGAGGTGGTGCTTTTTCCAGCTAGGGGGAAACGCACTCAAACCCACCCCCTAAAAGGAGGGTTTGCACGCAGTCAATAGTGGTTTGCAGTATTTGGCAGCAGTGTTCCCTCCACATCTTACCTACTTTGAGCAAGGTGTAAATGAGGCCTGAACAAAGTTAATTCTTCTCTCTTCCTCCCTCTGTACAGATGCTCATTCTTGCTGTTGTGAACTGAGATAAAGGACACCTAATCCCACCTCATCTCAGCAAATGCATTGCCACTACGCAGACTGGAAAGGAAGATCCCGATCTGAACACTAATGGACCAGGATGGGCTATGACGTTTACTTGAGGCTGCCAAAATGCAACGAGTGGATATAAACATAGTACTAGAAGGAGAAAGGCAAGGTGAGAATATGCCAGGCAAGACAGAATACAGGAGCAGAAGAAAGGAGGGAACGGACTGTTGGGAAGAGAGGCAAAAAACTCTGTAGCAACGTAGGTGAAAATACAGGGTTATTTAGAGCAAATTCTGGGATTAGGCAGAAAGGTGAAGACTCCAGGGTACCACAAACATATCCCTGTGCCTTACTGCTTATGGGCTCTTTCCTCAGCGAGTCTGTTAGCAAAAGCAGCAAGGTTACTTTTTAAGGTTCAACAAGCCACACGGACGCCAACACTATTCCACGAAATGAAATTTATTTCCATTGACTTCCTTGAGAGGTCCCAGAAGTACTTGTGACTGTATAGCTGTGTGACTGTATGCAACCTTATCTACTACAACTCTACTCTGTACGCATTATGAATGAACCATTATCTGGATGGCAACTTTGGAGAGGCAAATTCAAGTACATTCTATAACTAAAAAAATTATCATTAGGAAAAAGCCTGTGCCTCCTTCATTTCAGGAACATGAGCAAGTCTGGAAAGTTTCGACAGAAAAAGATCCATCTCTCTTAAGGAAGTACAATGCCACCATGACGAACCGAATTTATCGTAACTTTTCCACATGCTATATAATAAATAATTTTCATACAAAAGCATGCTTTTGCCAAAGATTTCACAGTTCAAAGAGAGAATTGAGAGAAAAGACTCCAAAAAGCTAAGCTAGCCAATAGCCCACATTTAAGGTAATGTTCAAATTGTGCACAGAGTCCATTAATACTGACAATTTAATGAGCAACATAGCCTTTGAGTAGCCACAATGATTACAATTTTCTGTTGTTAAACTCCATTTACATACTTTGACAATGCTTACAGAAAACAGTATTTACACCTTTATGTGTGTAGAGCAATTCTAAATACATGGAGTCCAGAAGAATTTATGGATTACTTACAGCAACCCAAACTGTTTGAATTATTTTGTACCGCATTTTCTCCGGCTCCTACACGTATGTAAAAGGAGAGGCTAAAAGAGAGCAGGCCAGAAAAAACAAGCCATCTACCGCGAAGGCGGCACTGGGAAGGGGAAACGCGTAGCTCCTGAACATCAGAGCGCACGAACAGTTCCCGCTGCGCAGCCACATGACCCACCATCAGATGGTAACAATTACGAGGTCCTCGCTTCATTTCCACAGATGTGGCAACACTCACAGGGAAGAAACGAAGGGGGAGGGCGATGGCAGTTGGAGGAGAAAGACCGCTGCCTCCTTCCAAAGAAAATTCATCATGCTCATTTCCCCCTCTCCTCTTGAAAGTTTGAAAAGACTGCCTTGTCCTTACAAGGCATAATCTGTTAAATCCATCAATAAAGATCTTGGAAAAAAAGATTCAAACCTGTTAATGCTCAGACTTATATGTAGAATTCTAGATATCTTTTAAACATTTAGTAATACAAGACTCTCCATTGGACTTCTGTGTCTGTACTTTAAGTATTATGAAATATAAAATTGAGTTCACAATCTAGTATTTTTGTCATGGGAATGGTTCTCAAGTTCCTAGGCTTAGCAGATGGTCGATAACAGATTTCACTATTTCCTGTTTTTCCCCCATTTTCTTGGATTTCAGCAACAGAATAGATCTTTTCCTGAGCAATCTGTTCAGTTTGATTGCGTGTCTTTTCTGAATTATATCCAGTACTTATTTTTCTTTTGTAGTCGTCGTGTCCCCCCCACGTACCTCCTCTGAACACTAAAAGTTTTCTCTTTGGTTTATAGTTGCTGGACAAGAATAAAAGCAAATCTCAGATGAAGCAGACAAAATGCATGTTAACTTCTATGCTGCTTTTCTCAAGTTGTTTTTATTATGCAAATTATTCCCAACAAGTCACACACACACACGTCCCAATTTTGTTTTTACAGAATCATAATCCCCTTCTCTCCCTATCAGCTTCACCACATTTTGCAACTTCCAGGATTCCTCCACAGAGTTGCTCTGGATTATCTCCATACGCACATTACAGCTAAGTGCACTGTTCCTATGCAGCTAATTTCAAAATTCTCTAAGTTGGAACATATCTACCTACTGCCTTGAATCCACCTTCACCCACAGAAAGAGAACCGAGATGCTTTCCCTTTCTTTCAAGATGCTCCCTCAACGTTGAGGTACGTCTCCACTCTGAGGTTCACTTTGATGCAGCGGCTGTTCCCTGCTATGCAATCTAGACATGATGGAGAGGAACATGTTCAGCAGATTTACAAAAAGTTTGAACTGCTCTTGAGAACAGAATCAGAAGCTGCCCCCCCGCTGCCATAAAGGAAAACGCTTACAGCAAAGTGACGAGAGGAAAATCCCAGGTTTGCTAGCTCTTTAAGCCAATGCAATAAATCAGAGTTATGTAACTTCTTTTTTTTCCCCTCCTAAAAATACATTCTTAGCTTGAAATATAATTATTGAGACTGAAAAATTAAAATTATGTTTCCATGGTTTTTACTAGCTCTCAGGCTGGAGCATGGGGGCCTTTGCAAGAAAGCTGCTCTTGGGAAGCAGGAAGGTAACACAGGTGGTAGCATGCCACCAGGACGGGGGAAGATCCACAATACCCAGAGCTGACAACCATGCAAACCAGTGCTCTGGCCTTTATACAAACTGCTGCGAGGGGAGAAGTGAAATTACTGTCCACCTACAGTCTTGTGGACCTGCCTCCCTCACTGTGACAGTACAGGGAACATGAAGAGCGTCTGCTTGATGGCCGTCTGGGTTTCAGAGAAGCTGATCCACTCTGGACCACACGCTCACCCTGGTCAGGGGCAGGAGCTGCAGCCCGAGGGAGGTGCAGGGTCCCCGATATGGGTGCCGCACCCACAGCAGACATGCCCCTGCTGGCCCTGCACACCTTGCAGCACTCCGAGGGGCCTCGTGGGTCTCCAGGAATACAGACACACAGCACACAAGGTCATCTCCAGCCCTCCTGCTCGCCGAGCGTAGATGGAGGCAGTCCAAAAGCAGAAGACTGTATCTGGCTGGCTGGTTTGAGCTGCTGTTGCCTATCCCAGCTGAGATGGGCCACGGCCCTTTGCTGCCAACCACTGGAACGGGTGCTGCTCCTGAGGAGAACCAGCATCAGCCCTCGCTGCTGGCACCGAGGGTCTTTGTGCCCTGCTACTCGCAAGGACAAACCTCAGCAGTGCAATGCTAGACCTCCTTCATCTAGGGAACATTGGAAACCTTGAGGGTCTGCTTCTTGGATCAGAGAAGCTGTAATCTTTTTATAACTAGTTAAATGATGTCATATGCTCATTAGCTTTCCAGACTCTATTTAGAAGGCAATTTTTTTTTTTATTCTCTTGTTCTTTTTTTTTTTTTTTCTCTTGACTGCTTAGTTTTTATTCAGCACGAGTGCTCTGCTCTGAAAATACTGCCAAAGGTTTTCCACATTCTCTGCACAGCCCTCTAACTGCATTGCAGAAAAATAAGACTCATATATACACATTCAACCTTGCTCCTCAAATGTCTTTAAAAGTTTCCTCTTTATAATTCAAGTTCCTACTGGAAAAAAATAAGTTGATAATCTACCCAGAAATACAATTCTGCATGTTCCTGCACTGAGCCAAAACCACAGAATTTACTGTCACAGAAAACACAGAAGGAAAATGAATGAAAAGAATGTATCATTTTTTCTCTCAAATCTCTGCTGGGTCATTGCAGTAATCCAGGAAAAGAAATCTTCTGAAATCAAAACTGAAGCACTAGATTTAGCTACACTGCTTCAATGCATAAGTAGTGCCTACTCAGACAGAGCCTTTGTAAAATTAAAAGCAATTATGAAATGATACAGAAAATACCTTGTTCAGTCTTGGATTAAAAGCACTAATCTTAGGTAGGATGTTAGAAAAAAGAATAGTAATAGAACAATCCCTAACCTATTCCGAAACTCTATTTAAATTCATTTGAGAGGGCTGTAGCGTTGTCCAGTATGACTGTCTAAACTGTTTCATTACATGGTTTGCAAGCTGTATTTAGACAAGTTAGAATACACACACCCTAACATTTTTGATCATAACTGAATTATCCACACTGTGCTACAGTAGCTTTTGTCTGAGGCATTTTCTAAATAAGTTAAACAGCTATTTCTCTTACTGAACTGTAATGAAAGACAAGTCTGATCTTCATCTTTTCCCTACTTATACCAGAAATGACAGAAACCACCAGACAGGTTATCTTAGTCTTATAGCACTGAAGTTCTTCCATGCTTAGCAGAACTGGTTATGAAACTGGATGAGACTCCACAGTTTGTGCAATCCTTCAACTTACAAAACTATCTTTTGTAAATTCACAAGCCCTATTTTAAAACTGATCAAATATTTTGACCTTATGACTCCTGTTCAGAGAGATGGTTTTGAATGTTGCCTCCCCTATGACTAGAAACCTTTTAATCTCCAGGTTAAATCCACACAACCCAAGCTATATGCGCTCCTCCTTGTCCCAGCATTATTTTTTTAGGGTGAAGAAGAATAATTAAAAAAACCAACAACAACCTTTTAGACAGTCCTTAGTCCCTCCAAAAGCCTTATTTCAAAACAAGACACCCACCCACCACGATACATTCTCTCAGCCTTCCTTTCCCTCAGATACCACCTGCTTTACTAGTCTCAAGTCATAAAAGGGCTGCTCTTCCCTTGAGTCTGCAAGTAGGATGGGCTCCCAGGAACACCGAATGTGGTTACTAAACATACAAACCCTACTGCATGGATCTCCTTATTTATTTTTAGAATGTTACTCGTATGTCTAATGGTGTCTCAAGTCTCTCTTCTTCACATTTTCGTAAAAATAGTACTGCTCTACTAAAATGTGCTCCCTTAGCACAATGTTGAGGATTATCATCACCACACAAAAGGATCAGGCACTGAATACCTAATTATAGAAGTGGGACAAGACTCGAACATAGGAAATGCAAGATCATGCATTTAGCTGTTCCTGACTCTTAGTTGTTGCCATAAGCTTGGGCAGAAGAAAATGACAGAATGAAAAGACCAGTTGTTACCTACTAATAAGCATTCTCTGGAACAACCGATTTGTGTCTCCCCATGAGGTTAATCACATCTCTTTTTTTATTCCTCTCTAGTTTGAAGTCATGTATTTTCAGTTTGCCATTCTACCAAAGGCTCCACTGAAAGGCTCCACTGAAATTTAACCTTAGTCTGGCACGATTACTTTTGGCAAACATTTTATTTCAATTACTTTGTATCTACCTACTTTTCTGACAAATGCTACTCTAGTGCTTTGCATACTACAGATCTCAGGTTTGTAAGCTTGCAGTTATGTGGATCAACGTATTCTGTTTCTCAAAGTTTAATATTTCACGGTAAAGGTCTCCCATATTCGCCAATGAAATTAAGCCTCTAGAGGAATCTGAAACCTCTGCCTCCAGTCCAGGGATGAATCCAAAAAGGGAGTGGGTCCACTGATTTTGGTGCAACATGAAGGTCTCTGCCAGCAAAGATCCCTAAAACTTCAGCAGGACACAAATGGAGAAGCAGCCCTAGGAATTACGACAACTGTATTTCATTAGTTCTTCAAAGACAGATTTCATCCCATGGAACTTTAGCTTCCAATGAAATTCAGTAATAAAGACCTTCTTTGGAGGTTACCTAAATGCATACACATGCAATAGTTTCACTTGGAACTGTTACTGACCTGAGCAAGAAACACCTTTTGCAGCAATATATGTTATGCTCAGAAATGATGCTGTAAAAGACTCTACCACTTGACTGACTGAATTGTCTGAGGTTTGTTTACCAGCACTCTTAAACACTACTAACAATGGAAGTACACGAGGTGCAGTATATGAATGGCGAAATGACCATTTTTAAAATTTCCCCTGCAGGACGGAAACCTGATCAGTGGAAACACCATTTTGCTTCAAACGAAAGTATTCTCACTTCCTCTTTGGCACAAGATCTTCTTCTTCATACAATAAAATGTTTACGTTAAAAATGTACCTGAAATTAGATAAAACCATTGCAAAAATTAAACAGGAACACAACATCTGACTAGGAAGAAAGATACTGTTGTAGCACTAATATGTTGCACAATTTGCTCAAATTCATTAATTTTTCTACCAAGACAACTCATAGATTCGGTGTGTATGAAAAGCTGCATTACTTCACTCAGAAGCAATGAAAGCTAGAATACATTGTGAGAGAAAGCAACTTTCTGCTTTATAGCAAACAGTGAACTTCAGCCTTGGACTTTCATCATTTGTTGCAAGGACAGAAACCAGCCAGGTCTGGCTGTGCAACACGCACTCCAAACAGTACAGGATATAGACTGCTCGGTCTTTACGGTTGGTTTTAAATAAGTGACATTAAGGAAGTTCCTTTCTTAGAAAAAAGGGAAAGGACAATGGCTCATGGGAAATTTCAAGGCAAACAAAAAACCCATACAGCAGAAACTGTATGCCCTCCATACCTTGAAAGCACCAGGGTTTTTATTACAGTCAGGCAAACAGGAAAATGTTATGCCCCACTTTCTACAAACCAGTAGCTAATTTCTGAACTATTAAAAGCAAATATTTATGTTTCCTTGGAAAAGTTTCTACAATATTCAGGAAAGAAAAAAGCAGCAAATCAAAACTGAATTCATGAATACAAAGCAATTCCTGGAGAGGTGTTTCCCCTCCCCCAACTATTTTTTTTTTTTACAACTGGATTTGTAATGGGGTCATTTGGTATTTTTTAGTATGAAGTATTATAATCAGCTCCTTCTCTCTGTCATATGCCACTGTCACAGTAATGTATTTTTCTCACAGAAGCATCACTTTTGGGACTACTCTATCATAAGAGCCACCACATTACATTTGACAATCTGTACTAGCTAAAATGAAGGGCATCCAAACAGGGACAAGGTCATTTAGACTTCTGTATCTTTATGGAGAGCATATAAATTGTGTGTTAAGTATAAAAAATGTACTGAAAAATCAAGATTGCATGAAAAGTGCTTTAAGTTGGTATGATTTGGGATAAAATTAGCACAGATAGTATCTCTGCCAAGTGCTAAAAAATGATGATGTAATAATTTTACCCTTTCAAGTCAGCACATGTATGGAAATGATTAAAATGTTTCCTTTTTAAAAATAAAAAAGAAAACTGCAACAGAGCGTATTAAAAAAAAACTTTTTGAAGTTCAAGCATGGAAAGGAGCAATACAAATGCAACCATTCATACTTCACAGACTAAGGGAAGGAGTAAGGTCTGTTTTTTCTTGACTGAAATCCATTGCCAACTGTTTTGCACCAAAATGAGTATGGCATGCATTTTCTGGTTGCTTCTCTAGTATCACTAAATTCTCCAGCTGAGGATTAAGTCGACTAGTCGGAAGGACACCATACTGAAGGTAACAGCTTTGGTACAAAAAACTACTGTTGTGACACAAAAAGCAACACTGCCAAAAATATTAACATTCTCCCCACTCTTACCCAATTGCTTATACACCAGTGCCAGGAGTTTGGCTAAAAAGGAAAACTAAATGAAAATTCTTGCTTTAGAGAAGAAGGTTTGATACAAACACAGCACAACTGAAAGAGAGCGAAATAATTCATGCCGTCCAAAAATTAAAGCTGTGGGCTTTATTCTTCCTGAACAGGTGATGAGACACAGAAGACACGAAACCTCATTTTCTGTTTTACATATGTGGATGACTCAGTTCCTTACTGGATTTTGCACTTGGACAGATCTGCAGGCTAACTCTTTGCAGCACAGCGGGCACCAAGAGGAGTCTGTGATCCTACTGTGTTAGAGAATGGATGTCATTGACTAAGCAGCTATCAAATAGATTAGAAGAATTATGCTATAGAAACAAAGTCTTCAGATTTTGACATGCTCTAGATCTCCCACAGCCTGTAACAAGTCATCTGAGTTTCTAAATGCACAGGTTGCTTTCCAATGCAAAAACTAAGTAGCTAAGCCACTGCATTAGTAACCACCAATTGTCTATAGAGACCCACCACCACCAGCTGGTCACACATGCATGAGACAACACACAAACTGCCACCTTTGTTTCTGCCCATCTTACATGGCTACTAAAGGGACAGTTAACAGGCTCTACAGGTGCTGGTAAGCCCACTGGTGATTATATCCTCCCTAGCACTCAGATTTCTGCAGCTATTCATGCCCAGACAATGCCAAGCTGCTCAGTCCTATCATCCAAATCCAACCGGGAATCCCAAGCACTTAATGCAGGGTCATGACCAACCTAGTAAGTATCTTCAGAACTGGCAAAACTTGCTCCAGCAAGCAGTGCCCATCTTTCCAGTGGTCAAGCAGGAAGAGATGGGGAACTGGCTCTGAATTAGCCAGACAGGGATGCTAATCCACAGCTCTACTTTGCAAAATAATGCCCCAGACCTTGGGTAAAAACCCATCCCAGTTTGGTAATAATGAGAGGCCACACAAAAAAATAAAGCATACTAATTAACAAGTGACAGAATAAAAAAAAAAAAAAAAACCACACACAACAGGAAATTCATTAGGAAAAATAAAGATGTCCAATTTTCCCCAGATAACACGGTTTATGAACAAAAGTGACAAGAAGTACAGAAAGCCCAGGACAACCCAGAAAGAACAGACCAATGCTAGGTAACTTTGTTAACAACGATGCACAGAGGACAGACATGCTGACAGAAAGCAGCAGATCACTCACATCAAGAAGGAGAGGCTTGCATCATGGGAGGGCAATTAATAATTTCCAGCCCATTGGTTGTTTAAGCATCCTCCTAATTTACGTCTATTAGGGATATGCATATTTAGATTAGCAAGCCCGAGTAGGCTGTAACAAGCTCGTATTCAGCTGTCTGACTGAATAAGAGATCTGCTCCAAAAGGTAGTTTTTAAAGATGTTTTGGGAAAAGCCAATAAAGAAATGCAATGAAAAACTTTCAGCCTGTTGGAAGACAAGCATCAAAACAGACGCACACAATCCATTACTGATGTAGGCCGAATTTAACTGACAAAAGTTCATGTGGAAATATGGACTCAAGATTTCTGCAAAATGTACTGTCTTATTCCTCAAGATTAACTTAGATTATCAGTGTACAAGCAAGAGACAGTATGTGTTAGAAAACATGACTAATAAGAGGCTGGCACCTCCACAAGCAGCTGCAGGTGAAGAAGCATCACCACATGCCACTACATCTGGCTCTGCAGGACTCGGATCTGCACTGCACGTACTCTCAAATCACTAGTATTTTTCTGGATATTTGATTAGCAATGAATTCAAAGACTGGCAGAGGATACAGCATTAATATGGCAGTGCTCTGGACTGGTAAGCCCATTCAACAAACTTCTTAAATTTTGCCTTTTGACACCTATCTAGAAAGGAGTGCTACCCATGGGACAACCTCTCTCTCCCTCTCCTCCCGCTTTTTTGCTGCTGGTTTTTTTCGGGGTGGCTAAAATAGGCCAGAGCAACCCAACAGGAGCTCACCATGAATTGCTAGAGTAAGCCAGACCATGATAATTTTGTTTGGAGTACTCAATTACACAATGAGTGAAAGCAAATGAACATGCAATACACAACACAAAAGTCCAGGAGTGAATATATTTGTGGGAGAGGTGCAGAAAAGAACGATTTGAGGACTGAAGATAACAGCAAATTTAAAAATAGGTCATTTCACTTTTCTTAAGAGAGTGTGCATGCTAAAAGGACTTTTAAAGAGCTTTTAAACAAGCGCCTATGACCGCAGCAGGAGAACAGCTTTTAACAGGCAGGGTAATAAAAGAGAGAAACAAGCTGGGAAGGGAAGCTGCAGATCGTCCATTTTTTATTATGCTTTAAAAAAGACATATGGTCTCATTGGGAAGATACCTCAGCTAAAGAAGTTGTGCTTTTGTTACGCACACAGTGTTCCCGTTCAGTGCTGCACAGTGGTGGGGTCAGCAGGGTGAAATTCAGTGGCAGGATGGGAAAACCTATCACCAGGCTCCCAAACGCCTTCTGCCAGCAGCTCGGGATTTAGGCTTACCATCTCCCTTCAGAAGGCTGACTTCTCCTAGGCTCACAGCCTTGTTTAAATGTTAGAATACCATCTCAGTTATTTCACCTTGATCTTCTAACATCGCGGAGGCAACAGCTCTTTCTGGCTTAAGCTGTATGCGTCGGCTAATTTTCTTTTACCAAAAAAATAAAAAAAAAAGACTCCTTACTTATTATTTGCTTCATTTCTATTCACAAGATTAATAAAGCCAAATGAATACTATTTCCACAGTCCTCACTCTTGAAGAAAGTATATTACAGGACTATATTTATTGTTAATTTAATATTCATAACACTGATCCTATGTAAGCTACAGAACATATTTATACAGAGATTTTTTTTTTTTTTTGCTCTACTTCCATTATTACTCAGTTTTTCGAAGAAAGCATTAAGAAACTTGCTAGAAAAGAACTTATTTCACAATGCTAGAAAGAAATGAAGTGTAAACCACATCCCTTTCCGAGTACAGTGGAGTCCCCGCTACTGGCAGTGTTGCGGTGAATCCTCCATTCAAAACATAGTTTTATATCACCACCAGCAGAAATGGTTCTCATAATCATTCATTTAAATGGACACTATTATTTTTCTATCCAGCTAAGTAGGAAATTATACCTGGCTATCTCGAGTATGGTTTACAACAGAAAGGTCCTATAAAGCTTCAAGTTATATTTCCTCAAGCCTTCTTGTTGGATTTGCAAACAACTTAACAAAAGCTCACTATGTTTCCCCTCTCTAATATCTAAAATACAATCTATACTAAATATCTGTATGCAAATACTTAAAAATTTACACTGTACTATCTATCTCTATCTCCTCCTAGTTTTACCCTGGTTCCTCAACACATCACAGTGATGTTTCGGAGAAGTAAGGCACTGTAACACAGAGAAAGTTGTTTCAATGAAAAATGTTTCATGTACATGATACAGCTCCTGATGCCGAACAACCAACATTTCATACAGCCTGAGAGGAATCATCAGCTTGAAGTCACTTCTATCACATCCACATGAAGATCCTCAGTTTGTAAACATCTTTTCGGTAAACATGATCAATATACAGATGTTAACCCATTAGTGACAGATCTCAAGTGAGAGTTCACAAGCTTTTCACAAAGACTGATGTCCCACCACCAACCAGTCAGCTTTTCTTCCTTAGCCTGCCAGCAACTCCTGCAAGCTACAGCAGGTTAAAATCTTCCACTGCATGGTTGACATCAAGCTGGTGTTAGAGCATCAGCAAGTAAAACTCTCAGCCAGTGTGCATTTGCCGCTGCAGGAGTGTTTAACTGCTAATCTTTAATTTAAAACTAACACTTCCTCAAAATAAAACACATCTATATGCATTAAATAAGCACATACACATCAGCTGTATTACAGTCTCAAGTCTTGTTAGGAAAAAAAACCCACCTAAACCCAAAATCTCGGTTTCCTGTGGGCACCACAAATAACATCACTCACCAGTACATTTAAAAAAAAAAAAAAAAAAACCAACAAAAAAACCCCAGAAACATCTTATCTTTTATTCTTGCAGGCCAATGCTACTCTGGGACAAAAAATAGTTTTTCACATCAAGAACCCTGCTATAATTTGGTCCCAGATAGCTGCTCAAAGCATTTATATTGAAGACAACAGGGTTGCACAGTGGGTCTTGGTCAGCATAATTTGAAGACAAGAGGGCTGCCCAGACGTGACTTTGGACAAGGCTCATCTAAAGAATTTGTATTCCTGATGAATAAATACCAGCTCCAGGAAGGAATCTTGACTTTCTGACCCCAGCATCAGACTGCTGCAAGATAAATATCTCCCAACTAGCTGAAGCAAGAGGAAGTCAGATGAAAGAAATAACCAGCATCATGTCAGATTTATGGACATTATTAAAACAGAATTGTGTTCAATTTGCACAGTAAAGTGAGAGTGAGTCTGACAAAAAACACTTATCATTAAGTATTAAAGGTAGCCTAGAACCTAAGAGGAAAGCATTTTGAGCAGAGTGTGATCTACAGCTTGAGCTTGTATCATCTACTTCAGAAGCATACCCACCACAGACAAGGACTTCATACCAAAATCTTCGTTGCCCCTCAGTTTTACAAAACCTCAATTCCACGTTGCAGAGGTGGAAATCAGGAAAGCGTTTTGTGAAATTAGGAAAGAAGAGGCATGTGTGCATGCCTGCCTCCTGCAACGTGCTCCTTCCCCTCAGCAGAAGAGAGCAGATACCCCTACGGCTCTGCCACCAGGGCAGGCAGCCAACGCCACCAAAAAGCACTTCACCATGGCATCATGGGCCGAGCGGGGACACAGCCTCACCTTTGGCTCTTTGTGGTGTAGGAAAAAATAGCCCCGTGAATTTAAAATGTAAAAGCTCTGGTTTGAAAGAGCAAGAATCCTTGCTCTTTGCTTTAAATTACATCTTCCCTCAAAAATCTGCGGGCTGCATCCCCATTTGATTTCTGAGCCATGATGATGACAGGTCACCTTAGGTGACGGCAGCAACTGAAAAAATGTCTGAATGTGGTTGGTTGGTGGGGTTTTTTTGTTTGTTTGTTTGGGGGTTTTTTTGGTAGTAAAATCTATAGCCTTTGCAAGATGGTTTAGTTTGGAGAATTCATTTGATGATGGTATTCCATATAGCAAGCATTCCAGTACTCAGCTTTTTATTTATTTAAAACAACCAACCAACCAACATTAAAGAAAAATGACAGATTGCATCTTTTTGTTTGCCTTCTTCGGCCTTTAAATTTGGGAATGGAGAGAAATATAGGTCACTTCCGTATACTTCAGTGGCTTAAGGAGAACTTGCTGTATAAAAAACCAGAATGATGAGAAAGAATCTCCAAAAAAACCTAAGAGCATTTAAGGAGATGAATCATTAAATGAGAGAGAATTATTGTTTTGGAATACACTGTAGATAACTTATGTCTAATCCTCCTGTTGTGGCCTGGACAAAAATTTCTACTGCCTCAACATAAACTATTCCCCACCGCACAATATGCACAGCCTTGAACATTTACTGTGGATATTCATTTACATATTTATGAGAAAAGCAATTGACAGATATTTTGCCTATTGACTGACATCAGTCACACACACAAAAAAATAAAAGGTGAGCAGAAGCCACGTGAGATATTTTGACAACTGTCATGGGAAGTCGAGAAGGCACAGGACAGAAGCGATGCTCTCTTCAGAGCTATAAAAAACTTGAAATAGCACAAGTTAAGTGTCACTGTGCCAGCAGAGATACTTGAGAGATGCAAGTTTAGCAGATGCAAGCATATCCCAAAACACCGCCCTGAAATTGCAGTGTAATAGCTGCCCACTATGTATTTTCTACACATATTCGGGCTTGGCAGGCTGGTTATATAGCTCCAATACCAGTCCATTACAGGAAACAAGTCCACGCTATCAACAATGTTAATTAAAGGATTCTCTACCCCTTCAATATACTTCAGATTAGAATAAATCAAAGTTGCAACAGACATTTCCAAGGTCTTACAGCACCACTCACTTAGCTTTCCTCAGGCCTCAAGCCCTATCCTCAAACCACCTGGTCCTTGCAAAGCCCTTCAGCTCCAGTGGTAAAGCACCAACTACTGTCTTAAGTCAAGCAGGTATTTTGTATGTAAAAACCTGTTTCAGATGTCAGAAGGGAGACCTTGCAAATAATGGATGAAGCAGGATGTTGGACAAATGTCAGCTTTTGCTTACAGCAACCTCTTAGGTTTTTGTTATAGTTTTAGTGACAGAATTGCAGCAGCTTGCAAGGGTTTGTCAAAACTCTGGACCACAGTCTCACTCTGCTAAGAGCAGTTCCCAACATGTACATGAAAAACGTTTCTATACCTCTGTGGAATTAACTCCTCCATTAGGTAAACCTCATCAAAAAATAAAACTAAAACAAAATAAGTCAATACATTTTTGGCCTATTTCCAAAATTTTGCTTTGCTTGCAATATAAAACTTTTAACGTGTTGAGTGCTATATGGATTGTTTTAAGTGTCTCTTTCCACACACAAACAAACAATAATCTCTGTAAAAATATTTTCCATGGATTTGCTACTCATTATAAAGAAAGAAAACTAAGTGTAAACTCATGAAGAAGATGAAAACACCAGAAATATTTTTTTCCATGGAAAGCATATCCAAATACAGTTTGTAGAAAAAAGCAAGACATAACAACAGAAAGTCCTTCCTGTCCAGGAGACCAAGTCAGCTCCCCTCATCCCTGGTTCGAATCCCGGTCTCTCCTTCAGCATCGTTTCCTTGCACTCAACCCGAAGCCCTCATTCTTAACATGGAAGAGGGCACGTGGAAAGCTGCTGGAAAAGTCTTTATATGTAGGTAAAGGATGGCACAACTGGAATGGCAAGGATGAAGAGCAGTAGATTGCTTAGGCGATGATGCACAGAAAAGCAACAGACAGTATGGGGCCTTTCTAAGATTTAATTGCTTAGCTCGATCTAAGCAATCGAGACAAACAGTTGTATTTGATAAATGTCACAAACACCCTCCGCCCCCATCAATCCCAAAATACACAGTAACAGTCCAGTATGACCATCTCCTTTAGATACAAGTTACTGTATGTTATAAAGACCAAGCCGCTGCTTTAACTTTTTACACAGTAACTTGTTAATTGGAGTTTAACTGCTATGAACAATAGCACTGCTCAACATTCCTGTGTATCTGGGCACTCATTTTCTAACTCAAGAAATATAACACTCAATATGCAGAAAATTTATTGCACACCCCACCCTGGTTAAGATACCAGTTCTCACATTGTAATAATTAGTGGTCACGTATGAGCAAGCAAAATCAAGTCCAAACCTGTAGCCCATACACAGCGCTTTACCAGATGTAGTTCTGTAAAGCTCAGAACAGTTTTGAGACAAAACTACTGGACATAATTAGAGATGCAAATGATAACTTGGAACTTTTAAGAACACTATAAATTGCATCAAAAAATTAGCAAGAAAAACAATTTATTTAAGAGTGGCAAGAAAAGCAGCTCCCAACCACACCTCTCGCCCTACTATATATGTGAAAAAATTGGAAGCCAACAGAAAGTTTTATTAATTAGAAGTGTTAAAAGATAGAAAGGCAAAGTACAAACAATCATTACCATGAGTAAAACAAGGCAACTTGTTTAATTTTATGGGAACTCACAAAAAGAGATACCAATAGCCATACAAAAATTGTGGAACTGCTGCTAATAGCAGGGGTGGGGGTGGGGGGGTGGGAAGAAAAAGGCAAAAAAAAAGCAGAGACCTACAACAGATAATTTTGTTCTGTATCCAAATAGTAAACCAATGTTAGACTATGGCTATCCAACTTTTTGACATCACTAGGGCCCAACAAAAAACACCCAGGAGATTTATCTGACCTGTTAACACTCCTTTTCAGAAAGTCTTGGTGTACCAGGGAAGTTCCAAAAAGCCTGGGAGAAAACTAGGGTTGCTGCAGTACTTTAAATCAGTAATTGGGGAGATTAACTTTACGATAGCTTGTCATCTGGATCCTGGGCCCATCTAAAATAATGATAAGTTTGATTTAGGATTTTATTAATAAAGACTTTAATTAATAAGCATCAAGTAATTAAAGCAATTAATATCAAACAAGCTCATGGAAAGTAAGTCTTGTCAAACTAATTAATTTTTTTGGACAGAACTTCAGTTTTTTTCTTGCTTTTAGCTGCATATACAAGCATTGATGAGATATGCTACTGCTGCACAGAACTTGACTCAGTTCTGCCCAAAATCTTGATTAAGAAACTGGTGTGTGTGTGTGTAAGAAATAAAAAGCATTACCAAGCACTAAAGCAGACTGGGAGGTCGATTGAGAGATGACAGCAAGCCTGAAAATGCAGCTGTAACAGAGACCCGCTCCAAGGCGGTCTGCTTCAACGGGGTCCCTATAGAGCTGGTTACTGACACCACGGTGGGGGGGGCACATGGAGCTATCTGATTCAGCCCAGAGCTGCTGCACCAGCCTCTAAGCGCCCACGTAAGGAGCAAAAATTTGATTACAGAAATGTCTTCTTCTACAAGCATAGTAAGAATCCAGTGTCTAGCAGGTATGAAAGAAAAAAAAAAATCAGAGTAAAATTAAAGCACATTTTGCTTTCCTTCAGCAAGCTTACAAGAAGTTGCTTCTCATGCACTGACATAGTTTGTAAGCCACTGGAGCCATCCTCCAGCAGCCTTCTCTTTCCTTTTGTGAGTTTTCTGTATATATCCCTAGTATTTCGAGGCACTGAGCAGTAGTTAAACATTTGTCTTCAAAGCTCAATTTACCAAAAAAAAGCTGAAAATGAAAGATGAGAACAATTCTCTTTCGCTTCTGCAACCGTATGTAATTGCCATTCTCATTTTCTCAATATCCTCTAAACATAACTCAAAAGAATATACTGACTGAATTAAACATTAAATACCCAATCAACTAATTGGAATTAAAACAAAAGAAAAACCCAGCAACTTCCATTCCTCTGCATCTTGTCTTGCATTGTTTCCACATCTACCTAACTGAGAAGCTAAGTAACTCTCCTGAAAGATAAAGGTTGCTTTCAGTTACAGAAAGAGGTACTTACATCTGTACAGTGATGGGCACCATCCTGAGGTCTTGCTTTTGCAATGACTTGGAAGACCTCTCTCCCTTCCCTACTTTAGGAGCACAGACCCAGTTTCTTCACTTAGCTGTAAACCCTTCCTCCTCTCCTCAATTAAAAAATCTCAAACCTCACACCTTGGAAGAGAGGGTTTGGAGACTAAACAAACCCCCAAATGGACCTCTGGATTCCAACTAACTTGTGATTTTCAAGTGGCAGAATGGCGACTTTTAAGCAAGATGATTAAACACTCAAAACCAAAACTGACAGGAAAGAAGCCAAGACAAACTGAAAAAATGAACACTCAGAAATAAGGCACAAATCACACTGCAAAATTCAGAAGAATTAGCACACGGGGATTAAGACAAAGTAAATGAGACCTTCTGCAACTGCTTGAATATTCTGGTTTTCCAACTCCATGCCTGTTACCTGGTGGGTAAGTATATGTCTGTCTTTCTCCTGCATTTTTTGAGTTCCAAAAGTGTGACTAAATACCAACATAAATAGCAGCAAATTATACATTGTCAGAGTGTCTAAGCTGTATAATAGAACCCCCGCTAAAATGCAACCTCCTCAGACTTTTATTTTATTATGCTTCCTCATTACACATATTTTTGAAGTTAAACATCTCTGGAAATAACAGAATTACTCTTAATACATATAAAACATGCATTCTAGGTATTCCAGTTAACAGTTAAAGCAACACAGTCTGTAACATTTTTTCCAACACTAAAACATACCTCTGAGAAGGAGTTCTAAATACTCTAAGTCATCCTGAAAACTACTGCCAGAGGTAAGAGGTATCATAGAATGATTTGGGTTGGAAGGGACCTTAAAGATGATCTAGTTCCAGCCCCCTGCCATGGGCAGGGACACCCCCCACCAGCCCAGGCTGCTCCCAGCCCCATCCAGCCTGGCCATGAGCCCTGCCAGGGATGGGGCACCCACAGCTGCTCTGGGCAGCCTGGGCCAGTGTCTCAGCACCTGCACTGTAAAGAATTTCTTGCCAATATCTCATCTAAATCTACCCTCTTTCAGTTTAAAGCCATTCCCCCTTGTCCTGTCCCTACATGCCCTTGTAAAAAGCCCCTCTCCAGCTTTCTTGTAGGCCCCTTTAGGCACTGGCAGGCTGCTATAACGTCTCCCCAGAGCCTGCTCTTCTCCAGACTGAACAACCCCAACTGTCTCAGCCAGTCTTCACAAGAGAGGTGCTCCAGGCCTCTGATCATCTTTGTGGCCTCCTCTGGACTTGCTGCAACAGGTCCATATCCTTATGCTGGAGGGCCCAGAGCTGAACACAGCACTCCAGGTCAGGTCTCATGAGAGCAGAGGGGCAGAATCCCCTCCCTCAACCTGCTGGCCGTGTTTCTTTTGATGCAGCCCAGGATACAGCTGCTTTCTGGGCCGCAAGTGCACACTGCCAGGTCACGTTCAACTTTTTGTCCACCAGCACCCACAAGTCTTTCTCCTCAGAGCTGCTCTGAATCCATTCTCAGCCCAACTTGTATTTATGCTTGGGATTGCCTCAAATCACATGCACGCCCTTGCACTTGGCCTTCTTGAACTTCATGAGGTTTGCACGGCCCCACCTCTCCAGCCATTCAAGGTCCCTCTAGACAGCAGCCCTTCCCTCCAGCGTGTCGACCACACCACACAGCTTGGTGTTGGCTTGGTATCAGCTTAATTATTTTTTTCCTACACATGTGAACAGTATGCAGTGAAGCCTACTCAACCTTTTCACAGTTTTATTTCAAGGTGGAAGTGAAACTAAATTAGAATGCCAAAAATAATTGCGATTTCACAGACTTTCGCCAAACATGCAGGTGCTATAGAAACCTATTGACACTACTATTTCAACAAAACACTTTTCTGATATACTCTTAGAATATAACTAAAACACTAAGGACGCACATGGGAAATTCCACATACTGGACATGAAGAAGGGATTTTGGACCTACTCTGATTTCAGACTATACCAGTTGCTCTATCAAATAAGAAATTACCAACTCCTGCAGACCTTATGTATATAAAAAAAAACCCCTTTCTGTTTCCCCAAGTCTCAAAGCAACCACAGAAAAAGAGTTCTGCAGTCAGACTGCTAGATGCCGATGATGTTGATCCAAATTAGCAGAGTTGAAAAATGTTCATTTAGGCATAGGTTTCAACAGCAGCAAAAAAATCCACTTTATTGGAATTCTAGAAAGGGGAAAAAAACCCCAAATGATGGGACACTGTTGAACAGAGTTATCAAAGGGATGCCATTCTACTTGCAAAGTTAAATCCATAGCAACAGTGGCCGAATCTACAAGGACATCCATGCAAGAGTATTGCACAGAAACATCACAAAACCAGAATAGATAAGAACAAAATTCTTTAAATATGCAACTCCAGCTACTCTGGACATACAAATCCTATTAGAAACTGTATTCATTAAAAAACAAAAAGAAAAAGAGAACTACAACTCAAGTATGACCCAAATTCACTGTACTCAGGCCTTACAACATTCTCTGTAAACATCCTTTAGCGAGAGGTTTACTGCAAACTAGCCCTTACAAATTAGTACACAGCCAGAAGGACACATTGTGCTACCAAAATATTATTTTACTAACACAAAATGAACAGACGCCTTATTTAGACTGAGAAAGGAGACAAGAAAACATAATTAAATTCAAGCAATTGCAGCAACAGAATCCCTCCTTTTCACTAGATAACAGCTTCTAATGTGGAATATCCCTTAAGAAACAAAAAACCCAAACAAGCCAATAGCATCCAAAGCCGGGTGTTTCCACATCCCTCTTTTTATCATCATAACCCTGCTGGTCATGCTGCCAGATGCAGTTTCTTGACTTGGTCCTTCCTGATGAGCTGTTTCTATCATGCAGATGAAGTATTTCCATTGTATATATACACAATGGAAACATCAACGCTTTAAAGGTATTTTTATAACATTTGTACTGTCTATACCATGTACTGCCACACAATTTTCCAGATTCACTTGGATTGGGGATTCAGTTCTTTGTGACAGTCATTTGGGAACTAAAGTGCTGGTTTCTGAACTTTTTTCCTTGCCTCACATTTTGCCCAGGTAATTATTTTTTGAACGAGAATAAGTCAAAAAATTAATGGTGACCTCATGAAGACCACTTCTTACTACTTAGTAAAGGATCTTACAAACTCTGCTCTTCCATGGGCTGCTCAGCCTTTTAAGATCCCTTTATCTGTGCCTTCCATTAATTTGCAAAGTGAAATTGCCAAATGGACTGGGATATGCAAAGGCAAGACCTCAGAAACAGAATCAAGCTAATTGAAATACGTAACTAGAACATGGGCATCAGTAACTGAAAGAATAAATACAGAGGTAACAAGTTTAAAAAGTAAAGATTCTTTAAAGATGCAAAAATTAACAGCAATTAATTAATGACCCAGCACAGATCCGAGATAAACATTTGTTTGTAAAGATGATCTTTTCTTCCCGTTATTAATTTGGGATTAATAAGAAACTGTCCTCTCAGACCAAGAAAGTCCAAATCAAGCAACAAAACAAAAAAAACCCCAAAAAACAAGTAACTGCTCAACAAAAAATGGAAACCAAACCACCACTCCCACACACCCAGCTGCCCCTTCAAAAGCACAAACCTTCCAGGTTTTCCATCAGCACAAGGAATGAAAAACCAAGGTCACAGTCACCCCTTTCCCTAATTTTTTGCTGATGGGGCAATGCTTTTCACAAGGTTTTGTCTTCTGTAGAGGTGAGCACTAACTAGTCAAGCGCACCCGAGCATGCAAAGGGTTGGAGGGCTGCTTGGTAGGAGTCCTTCCTGGCTGAGAAGCCACAGAGCGAGTTCACTGTTTTGGTGACGAGCTGTCAGACCCAGTGGTAGCCACATGGATACCAAGTATTTTCACATATTCTATTATTATTTATTGTTAAATTTCAAGAAGCTCACTTAGATCACTTATGGAGTTAGTCATGTTCATCATATAGGCAACAAATACTGGTCTGAATAAAACCCACTTTTAGCATGGTATCACTATAGCATTCTTAATAAACCAATCTATTCTTCTAGCAAATCCTGTTTTATAGCTTTCTATCAAACCAGACAAAGCTGGTATAAAATACCAATGCTTTCAGAGATGTCACAACAAAACAACTTTCAACAGAGAAAGAAATGCAATTACATAATATTTTCTTGTCTTTTTAATCCTCCTCTTTGTTTTAGCTTTGATGAAGACTGCTGATGGCCTGTCAAAAAAAGAGCTGAATTTTCAATTAAGTGTGTCAGTTTATGGGTTCTTAACTCCCTTGGTGATACTGACTAAATACAGAAGTTCTCCCTCTCCAGCTGACACTGGGTGCTAACCCCCACCAGCACATGACCACCTTTCCACCTGTGGAGCGCAGCTCCAGCAGTGAGGAAGCCACGCTCAGGCTCATCGTCCTTAGCGGCATCCCTTCTACACAGCCCAAAAGCATACTGCAATGCCTGGCTCTCGACCCGAGCACTATATAAACATCCCTACGCAACATGTTTCTGCACCCTGTATGTGCAATAAGGCATTCTTATTATACAACTGTAGTTAACGTACCTTCATCCCTCCTCATGCCAGATTTCCTGCCCACACTTTCACTGAAGTGCCCTTAAGGATGGTAGGCTCAGACCAGCATGTTATTCAGGCTCTCATGTAGCTTTTTTGAAATTAATGAATCAGGAACAGAATTAACTACCTTCAATAGAAAGACAGGGTCTTTTAGAGATTGCAGCTACTCCATGCCAAGGGAACTGTGATGCAGGAAAGCTGGAGAAACAAAAAGGGTAACGCTGCTTGCCTGTGACCCCTGCAAAAGTTTCCCTCCGGGAAGCAGAACAGTGAAGCAGTGCAGAGTGGCTGCTCAGGGGACCCTGAGAGCTCTCAGCTGAAGTACAGACCAGGTGAGGCAGTTGAGACACGGGAGATGCTGGGTTCAGCATCTCCAAACAGAGACATCCCTGCACGGCTTTGCACAGGGATAGCCATGGACCAGTCCCCACCTCCACTCCAGCCTCTCTGCAGCAGCCTAAAGTCCCTACACTGAACCAGGTCCAGTGGCAGACCTGGATCTCCCTGCAGCCCTGCACCAGCCCCGCTGAGCACCACCACCACTAAGCCCTCAGGGCCTGTCTTTGACACTGTAATATTCACTTAAAGCAATGACCCAAATCCAAACTGAAAAAACAACAACAACAAAAAAAAAACCAAACAAAAAAAGCCTTAGTACTGCAAATAAAGTTTAGCTTACTTGCACCATAGCTGCTTTTCCCACTGCTTTTGAAGTTGTGTTTAAAACACCACATACAAACCAGAAAGCAACCCAGATGCTCCAAATTAGATATCCTGAACAGTTCAGAGATATTTCTTCAGACACAAACATGAAAGGCTCCTCTATTTTCCAAGAGAAAATGATAAAGGAGGCTTTTAATCCAGAAACACTCACATGCAAGAAAGCTGAGTGCCATTTCCATTAGTCCAAAAATAGACACAGTAATCAAACCTGGTTTAGCTTAAGTTTTCGCTTTGTTTGCAGTTTTACGGACTTCTCTGCAAGAAATAATTTTGGTGGGACCAAGGTAGTGCCTGGAAAGCAGGACACAGCGGCAGCTCTCAGCCCAGCAGGCTGCCTAGCCCCACAAAGGGGAAGCCACTCAGTGTAGCACTTACTTTGGGCCAGGTTTTAAAAGGCTTACAGGTGTCTACAGTTGCAAAGCCTGTAATTTTAAAATACCGCTGCCTCTCCTGAAAGCTGGGAAAGACCAAAAAACCCCAATAAAATACTGTGTGATAACAAGTTACTGTGAATCAACTGACAAACAACAGTAATTGCACATGCACACTCTTTAACTCACGTGACCCCGCTTTTGCCAGGGGCTAATAACGCACATACAATTGCCATAAATAGCTGATGAACTGTAACTTGTTTGTGCAAATTAAATGGTGTTTCTGAAAATCCTATCATATGCGGAATTACATACTCTGCCACCTTAATTACTTTTTCAACCCTGTCTAGTAATACCTGCTTGTTTTTTCCCCCACTTCTGAGCAGCAGCAGTAAGGTCCTGTGACCTGTATTAATTCCACACGCTTCATCGCTCAGAAAAGCCCAAAAGCACTACCAAGGAGCTGCAGCAGATGTGGCTTGTTCTCGTCATGCCGCACAAGCCAAGTAGCCCAAAACTCCACTTGCCTCAGAGAAGCTGCTTGAACAAGGGATGTACTTCTGGAAATAGAGGCTGAAGCAGTAAGATACTACAGGTTATACGTGCCAATAGTCGCCAAAGTACTCCTGTGCATTTACACATGATTTTTCCACTACCAATTCTAAAAATACTGCAGCGATATAAAATTATTTTTTCTGTTTTAAGAACTGACCTCCAGCCAGGAAGCCAGGACTAAACGCTCACCCAGACATAAGGCATACCATGTGCAATAACAGCAGCTCTAGCCAACTTGCCTTTAGAAGTATTTGCAGTGATTCTGAACTCTGAATAGGTGTCACGCAAATTTAAGCCCATTACAATAAACTATGTCAAGAGGCAAATGTTACTTCATGATTCCAGCTCAAGACTGTCTACAGCAACAATCAGCAGTAACCACGATGGCACATCAGTCTTTGCAAGATGGACATACAGAGGGCACTTTGATGGGCTGACTCACCCGCTCTGCTGTCGGTTATGAGCCAGCCGGAATTTATTGGATAGATCAGAAGTTGTAGGGAAACAAACAGATCATGAATTTACACCCACGAGAAACAGTACCATTCTTCAGACAACAAAAAAGCACCCACTAATTAACTTCCAACGTTGAGGTCTTTCACACTTTTACACTAGCTGTAGAGCAAGTTTACTGGCATTTCATACACGTGAAACCATTAACACATAATATTCCAAAGTGTAAGTATTATTAAGTGCAGTGATGAGCCAAAAAACTGCAGATGCCAACAGTTTGTTCATTTTTGGCTTAGGGAGGACTTTTCAGATCCTTTGCAATAGAATATAAATCATATTTACAAACTGAAAGACACAAGTAGTCTCATATGTCAAGCCACAGTGATTTACAGGCACTTACATATTCTCACTTTTCAAAGCATGCCATCAGGTGCCTCAGCACAGAGTCAGAAATACAAAGAGAGGCAGATAACACTCCGAAGGGCTTATTTCTATTTGCTTCCATTTGAAGTGCTGGACATACAGAGCAGACATTCTCATTCATCTCCACTTCAGCAGCTTCTTCTGTGTTTTCCATCGCCCTTCTTTCAACATATTAGGGTACAGAGAAATAATTAACAGATATAAGTTGCAGCTGCCTTGGTGACAGAAGAAGGGGTACTGTAAAAGAGATGCTAAACAGAGATGGTACAAGCAGACTGAGCAATGGGAGCAATGTATTGAGATGCATTTTCACATGTTTTTTGATTCACATTTTCTTTGCATGAGGATGTGTGTGAAGAGCCCATGAATCAAAAAAGACAAGATGCAATCAAACAGCATCTCCAAACTGGCATCACCGAGAGAAGCGATGCTTTCTGAAAGAAGGAAAGAGAAGTAAAGGTTGTTTTGCAAACCAGCAACACACAACAGCGGCTTCAGTAAAAACTGTGACTTGAAAAAGAATTTGCAGTCACTAGAGGTATTGCCCTGAGGCGGCCTACACTCCCCAGGCAGCTCAGTTTGCATCGACCTACTCTAAATGAAACCAGGCTCAGACTCTTTCTGCTTTAGCACCAGAGCCCTGCAGTGGTTTCAGCCATGGCACAGGCTCTTGGCAGCAAGGCATGCACAATAATCAAGCTGAATGCCATGAGCACATGAAGTAGCCTAAGCTAAGAAATTCAGAAGGAAAAAGCGAGGCCCAGTTGATGAGTAGCGATCAGTATTTTGACACCAATGGGTGTAGTTAATCAAAATGCAAAAGGAGTTACCATCACAGGTGTGGCAAAGGAGGGCAGCAGCTTGTTGGTGGCTGCACATAGGTGCAGCAAATAGAAAGAAAAGGGAGGCAGAACCACAGAGATAAGCAAGGAGAGTGGTCACATCATCGTGAGGAAAAAAGAGTGGTAGAAGCTTATCCTGGTTTTGAAGGAGCCAGACCAACACTTGCAGCATGTCTACACAGTGGAGCGAGAGCCGAAGCTACCCTGCAGAACTGCCATCAGTGGTGAGAATGCAGCCACCAGGACACATACCCCAGCATCCTCGGGCACTTGCATCCTAGGTGCCAGCCTCATACTCCCTCCCATGCCCCTGCATATTTGCTACTTCTGCTATCCGCAGCAGCTAAACCAAGCTAGTACAGGGATGCACTCATGCTGTAAACCATACCGTCCTTTTGCTACTTGAATATATACCTTAAGGCAGCAGAAATAAAATGAGAGATCAGACAGCAACATTGGCACATCAGCTTAAATAAAAATTGTAAATAACCTAGTACTAACCAAGTCACTCACAGGAAAAAAAAAAAGGCAACAAACCAGCAGTGGGGCGCAGGGCTGCCCAGCACCGCAGAGACACAGCAGCAGGCAAGGGCACCCCACTACTGGGCAGTAACATGGAGAACTGAACACACTGAGCTGCAGATACCCAGGGGTGGGGGAAAAAGCATTTCCACGGACATTCAGCAAAGACCCCAGCATACCAGCTAAAAAAAACAAACCAAAACCCCACAACCAACAAACCAACCCACTTCTTCTGTAAGGTCAATAACAATGAACGTATTGTAGCCCTCTGACAGGACACGGTCCCTCAACTGACTTCCCTCCATTTTGACTCTGCCCTCACGCAGCTGGGAGCTGAAGCAGCGGTGGGATTAAAACAGAATGGGGTAAATAAGGTAAAAAATAACAACCTCCCCCATCAAAGACAAGATGTAACTTCCATAGTTGTACCAGTTATTTAAGTCAGTCCAAAAAACCTAAAACAATTTGGGAAAGTTTTAAATAGACAGACAAAAGTACCTTTGTCAGATGACGAGCAGCCCCAGTGCAAATAATTGAGTGTGCTTATCTCTTACCAGTTTAAGTTTCAGCAGGTTAATGGAAATACTCTAAACCAAAACTACAAGCTAAAAATTCTGTCAGAGGAAAGGCTGATACAGAATAATCAGGTTTTTTTGTCAGGTTACCAGAATACACCAGCTTTCAACTATTATTTGTAATAGAGTAGAGCCTGAGGCCCCCAGTGAGCCCAGTGCTATATTATGTCACATACAATTTTGTTTTTCTAACTAGGAGCTTATACAAAAAAAAAAAAAAAAAAAAAAAAAAAAAAAAGAGAAAAAATCCCACACATTCTCTATCTTAAACTTCCAAGTAAAATATAATGTTCACATAAAAGAGAGTAGACAATTCCAACACGGCTCGGCATGGTTGCACAGCAAGACCAAGAACAAGAACAATCCTATCATGATCCAGTGCTGCAGTCCCAGGTGTAATTTCTTATCACCTTTTGTTTAGGTTCCCGGCAGCATTCTCTGAGTCAATCAATGTATCAATACTTTCATTTTTAACTGCTCAAAAAACCTGGCAATATAGGGCTGAAGCTTCATTCTGATCCTGCCTGCACAGGATCCGCTGCGTCACGGGAAGGGGAGCCAACCACCACAGCAGCCCAGCAACACCAGCAAAGATACTGCCCCTAGGCTCTCCCCCAGCTCAGGCTGCTCCCCCCCCCCCCCCCCCCCATACAGAGACATGGCACTGCAGTTATCAAATGTGCTGCCAGCTGATGAAAATCCCCACCATCTTCCTGACTTTCTGCATTACTTGCCTGACTGAGAGGAGAGGTGGGGGGGAACAGACCACTGGAGGCTGGAAGCTCACAGGTAGCAACACACTGACCACCCACGAGAGATGCAAATATGTCTACAGCCTCAGGTCAAAGAAAAACGTTAATTCCCAAGCCCCGAAAATCTGGGGCGCTGGTTTTACCAGGTGGTTGCCCGAGCAAATCTAGCCCTGCACCATGGCACACGCACTGCCTCATCAAACGAGCACTCCGCAGGCACCTGCTGCGGCCCACACAGACCCACGACACTGCCCAAAACTACTTCCAAGTCTTCCCACAGGGAGCAGATTACTAACCTGACCTCCACAGCTCGGGAGCACCACCGGCACTGCCTCCTGCTCTCGATCCCACAGCCGACCTCCCTTCGCCCTCAGCTGCGGTCTGTGTCCCACAGCTGCCGTAACTGATCCTGATCACCCCCTCGCAACCCCCTGCCTCCCAAAAGGTGCGGGTCACCCAGCAGAGCCAGCCCACCGCTCGAGAGGGCACTTCGCTCCCGTACAAAGCAGCCCTGCAGCTGCTGAAGATTTAGAAAATTGTCTGCAGTACCACCAGTTAAAAGGAAAAGTTCTTTAAAAAAAAAATCATGCCAGCTGCAGAAAGCAAGCAGAGAAGTGTAAGACACCTGTGAATTTGGTCCAGAAAAAAAAAAAAGTGATTTGAAGGAGAATGAGAAGAATGCAGGCTATAATTACAAAATATTAGAGATAAGTGATTTCATTACTCGCACAATTTTCTGTGTGGATGAAGAAGTCAGTAACCTGGTAAGAGTCTAAACTAGGTTTACATTCAATTATGAGTACATTTTTACTACCTGAAAATTAGATTGGTACATTTTTCAACCAGCAGTAATCTGCTATTTCAACACTTTTTTTTTTTTCTCTCCAGCAAATAAATACAAGACAATGGCTGTCCAAGATTTGAAATGCAATTTTCCTAATAAACTTATCTAGAGATTTAAAACACATTCACATCACAGAACCTGAATGATAGTTTTTTAAAATGAATTAATCGACTTTGAGATAATGCATTGAAGTTAGCATGTATGTTGAAAAGACATTAGTGAACATGAAGACCTAAAAAAAACCTACCAACAAAAAAACAATGTCTTCGCTTTATCTATAAAAAGAGCTTGAAAATTTATTTTGGAAGTTTTCCAAATTACTCTAAATTTAAAACTAACTAAATATGTAGAGCTGGATTTATTTACTTAATTCATTAGCAGCCTGCTCCACCTGTATCTCCACTCATGGCTTTGTCATTTCCTGCCTCCATTCATACTATTTATTTCTTTTAACTTTGTCTTTCAGTCCCCGTAACCTAAAACCTTAAGGACGGAGGTTGCGTCCTTCCAGACTAACACAATATAACGGCTGTAATTATATCACTGTGACACAGTTAATGTTGAATCCTATATATATTTAGCATCCTGTTTTTTTCAAAAGCTCTTCTTGGCCCCCCTCCACCCTGACTCTCCAATCTTGTGTCCATCATCCCATTACTGCCCACTCATGCATTCCTCCCTGTCCCATCCTCATGACCATGCAGCTGGGGTTGCCCTTCAGTGCGTGCTACCTCATCCATCTGGAATTCCCTTTCTCCAGCCAGATTACTCTTCTCAGATCTCACCTTTATGTGTGTACGTATGCATTCGTTTACAGTCACTACTAAATCCCATGGACATTTTCTACCTCCATGATGGCATTTTTTACCCTGCCCTCACTGAGACCGTCACAGATAACAAAAATACTTTGGCCATTTAATTTCTAATTTATTTTATACCATTCAAAATTGATTTAATCCCCTTTTTGCCTGCAAGTAGCCATTACACACCTCTTTGTAGCTTTAGTTACATTCTACCTACATCCACACTTTACCAGGATACATAAATGTATGCCTACATCTTGCAAGGATGTATACTACACCAAATACAGCAATTTCAACCACATTCCCTTAACACTGAGTCATACGCTGACACTGTATCACACTACCAAGACAGGACAGTAATATCCTTAATAGTGCCACTGCATTGCTCCCATCTTCCCCTCATTCTTCTGCAGCTAAGCTGAAATCAGGCACATACCGAACATTGCCAAGTTTCTCCTTGCTACTTAAACAGCTCTCTGCTTTTACAGAAAATATCACGGATTTGTAGAAATCACCTTCACACTTATTTTTTTCACAAGCAGAATTACTTTCTGTAAAGTACTGAGATGCCATGCTGAGCAGAAGGGGGCAGTTAGACAAGAAGACAAACAAAGAAACCTCGTCGTCAGTCCCAGTGGCACAGATGACAAGTTTTGAACTTGGGCAGAAAGGAAGAGGTTATTTTTGTTAAACCTTTCTTCTTCACGCTAAACTTGCTTAATGTAATGTTTACAGTTTTTCCAGAGTGCTTTTGCTAAGAGGTAAATTTCCCTTACCAACTTTTACACTTATTATGAATTCTTTTTACATATAGCTTGTTGGACAGCACATACAAAAGAAGGATGAACTCTGGGAAGCTATGCATTTCAGCTGTTTTGCCTTCTGTTTCACAAAACCAAGTCTGATGCACATTTAGTGTCCTCTAATACTGGTAGAATATAAGTTGAATTTGGTATTTTGCTTTTGAAGTCAAGTAGCTTTTCATCAGCATATACTTAACTGGCAATTTAGAGTATAAAATTTTAAGAATTCTCACTTATTTCTTCTATTCATACATACCTCCTAAATCTTCAGCACACAAAGATGGCTATATGCTTTTTTGGTCACTTTTCTCTCTTTTTATTCTAGGTGACTCATGTAGCTGTGAGCTTAATTGGCATCACTTAAAGTAGTCTGGGAAATTTCATACTGCTGAATGTGAATGTGTTACTACTGTATCTGACTGAGATCTAAATAAATTCCACATCTGGCCCAATAAAGTAAAACATGCAAGATTTCAACCTTCTTTTGGAGAGTAAGAAAAACAACATTCTAGGTTTTAGTGAAGCAAGAAGAGACTCCCTTCCCTCTGACCCCTCACTGTATCTCAAATAATACTGACACAACAGTAATTTTTGCCTAATTAGCTATCAGATAACTAAAGCCTGCTTCTCCACAGAATATTCTATTCATTAACAAGATGTATAAAAAACCAGAATTATGTGGCATGCCAATATTAAAGTAGAAAAGCATGGCCGTGAATTAAAATCAGCAATATGTCTTTATACTTTTTTCATTAGCGTTTTCCATCAGGGCAGCATTTGCCTTTGGCAGGAGCTCACAATGTAAAGAAAACAGAAGAAAAACATTCATTAATGGCCTTTCTCAAGTGAAAACACTGCTACAAGGATACATGGAAAGTGTCTTCCTGACTTCAGACAATGTTCTTCCCAATATGCACTCTTACAGTCTGGGACATGATCCTGGGAGTCTGTTGGGTGCTTCTTCATGTGCTGTGCACTGCTTTGTCTGTACTAAAGTCATGATGAGAGAAAGCATTCAGATCCTTCAAAATCCACGACACAATTTGGGGCAAACATGCAAAGCCATCAGCTTAGAAGACACACTTGAGACTAGAAGGGTGGGACGTTCAGATATGGATGGCACACTTTGCAAGCCAGCATTTCCTCAGCTGAAGGACTGTAAACTTGACAAGGCAAGCACAGAAAATAAACAACCAGCATCCATCTCTAAGGTGTAATCATTGTATTTTAATCAAACCAGTAACATTAACCTTTCAAGCACTGCATATCATTTTCATTACTGCATTATTACCAATGGCAAGGAAGCCACAAAATTAGAGAATGAGTATCATGAATTTGAAACACTAAATAACTGCACTGTTAGTTAAGACATCAAAAGTGTGCTTTAAACACAAATATACTGTTTCCAGCAACAGATACATCTTAATACTAAAATCAAACATGTTTCACCCATCTAAAATGTCCTTAACTTTGTATTTCTTCCTTTTATGATGAGAAATAGCACTTACATACAGAAACCCCAGCACATAGTATTTATCAAAGTTCCCCAAGAGTTCAAGCCAATCTCCATTTGTATTCATGATTTTTAACCTGTAATATGGAAGCACATTTGAAGATACCTAAGAAAAAACGGATCCACATAATTTGTATGGGTAGTCTCTTTTGCCAATGGAAAATTGTACAAAAGACCTTGGATCACTCTCATTTGCATTCAAGTAACTGTCCCAAGTTTTGAAAACATGTTTCTGTATATTTAAAGCTCTTGTATATACACTGAGCTTGTTGCAGGAAGAACATAAACCATAATGGGCAAGAGGAAAAAAAATATGACCTAACACCTTGTGAAACAGTTTACATGGCTTGAATTCCTCTATGGTATAATAGCTAAACGACTTAGCAGGAATGTTATTTTTCATTATGCTGTACTACTTACTGCATGCACTCTTTCTCCCTCTCTCAGCCACACATTCAGAATTATATTGAACACAGTGCCCCCAAGAGTGACCGACTGGTCCAGTACTGAGGGAAGGATGACATGCTCTAGAAGAACAGGCAGGAGCTGGGAACACAACTCACACCTCCTGAACTCCAGCCCTCCCTGCACCTTTGAGTGCATCACTTCTCCCTTCCCACTGCCTCACTTTCTCCAAAGATAGAATTCCTTTATAATACAGTGTAAAATATTCTCTATTTTGATATTAATTGTTGTACTACTAGACCACTTAAGTCATGATTACTTTTACTAAGTTACTTCCTTTACAAATGCATTCAACCGCTGGAGGTATCCGCTTCAGTTTTGCATACATGTACCTGCAGTGCGTTAACAGCAGTTTACAGGATCTAGTAAGGCTGCATGGGTGCATATAAGGACAGAACTGGTCCAAAATGTTTAAACTGGCTCTTATTAGGTATCACAAAAATTTGCATTTACTTTTCTCCAGTATGGAACTTAAACTGGGCTGCAAGGTTGTAGAAGTATGAGTTAGACAGTCCTCCTTAAATAATTTTTTTCATTAGCTCTGATGTTTGCCATTCTTTATATGTACTTGATCTCCAACAATTAGATGAGAAATGTTAGATTAGGGACACTACTAAGGAAAAGCCATTAGACAGGCCTTTGTTTTAAGACAGAGAAGGTAAAAGCATTCCTAAAAGTGAGTATTTACATACTATGCCCTAATTCAGATTTTTTTTCCTGCAATTCTACTGGCTGTCCTAGAAGAGCCATAAACATTTAGTAAAATAATCTCAATTTACACTGCTTTGTTCTGTGCCTTCAAGTACCGTACATGGCTGTACTCCAGATCAAGTAGTTGTCCTCAAATGCCTTCCAATGAGCCCTGCCAGATTCTGTGGTTCAGAAGTAATTTAAAGGCAGAAAGCTGCAGCAAATGAGACCTAATGGAAAACAGAAAATGCTTTAGTTCATCCTAACTGTTCGCAAAGAGGAATGGAAAACCACAAAGAAAGAAAGGAAAAAGAAAAGAAAGTGCCAAAATGTTGTATTTCTCCCTGTAGATGAGGCTAATGATTCACCAGCATCATGACATAGCATGTGCAAGTGCCTTTTAACAATTTGAGAAATTTATGATAAAAAAATTTGAAAAATACTGTCCTTGTGGAACCGTAACTTTGTTTTTAAACAGCTTTTTCCCACTTTTCTTTTTTCCCTTCCTTAATTCTGGTGTGTTATTCTTCACCTTCAATCACCTGCATTGGATAAACTAAATCCTCCTGGTTACAGCAGAGACCATCAACCACTGGCTGTTAAATGCAGCCAACTGTTCTTAACTCCAGCAGATGGTTCTCTTCTGCTGGCCAACAGAAACTTTATGGTCCTTTTCCTAATTTCTCTCAAGAGAAACAGAAATTCTTTATTTAGAAAGCAATCACTCCTGCAATATAGTGTTTCCCCTATGCAATCTATTTGCAGTTAGCTGTGCTTCTTCCCGCCCCCGCCCCACCTTCAAAGTACACTGAAAGCACCGAATAGAAATAAGACTGAGAGCAGACCTGATCTAAAGCCATCAAGTGTCACAAGAAATCCTTCCACCTGCATATTTGTCATGGGCTTTTTTGCTTCAGCCTAGTTAACACCACAGCCAAAGCATGCTGTGTATTCCTACACTGCCTGGTACTCATGGCATCAATGGTGTGCAGCGGTGCCCCTGGGTGCTGTGAAGGATGTCAGCTTTCACAGGAACCTTCTTCAGGTGCAAGGTCCATGAATCACACGGAAATTAACATCGCTCTTCCTCACTGCAGAGGGTCTCAAAAGACGGCCCTTAAAGTATGTCCCAAACCCAATGAAAACAAGAAAAAAAACCCACCAAAAAGACACCCAAAGGTGGTCCATAGCTACAGATTCAACTGATTCATGTCCACTGAACTACTACATTCTCCTTGGATTCCTGAAGGTTTTTCCTACATCCTTGTACAGTAGCATACACATCGAGAAATCTCTGTGGTAAGGCGGTCTCTCCTCACAACTCTGGGCTCAAAAGAAGGTGGGATATATTCATTTTAATGCTAAGCAAAATGATATTCCCTGATAATCCTGACCTGTTCTGAGGACTGGAAATCATGATTGCTGTGGTGAGGGACTCTGCTACGACAACGTCCAGACAGTTTCCCATAGCTGTACCAAAGCTCTGCCACATGCAGAGCTGTGCTTCAGCCCGTGTCCTCCCATCCCAGGAGGGCCAGAGACTTTGTTCTTTTTTTTTTTTTCTTCCCTTGAAACTTTCAATTACAACCATTAAGAACTGAAATTGATTATTTTTTTTCACAGAATGCTTAAACACATTTTTCTCAACCTTCCCAAAATACTTCCTTTCTTGGGATGAATGCAAGCATAACAGTTTTCAACTGAAAAGAATTCATCTGGCAAAGCACAGAGAAAAACAGTTACGTGGCTATTAAAAATACAGTTGAACTACAGCATATGCTACAAACACACAGGCATACACATACATTTTAGGAACAACTTAGAAAAAAATTTTAATGTAGCTGAGCTATTTCTGCTTGCCAAATGAAACTTTTGTAGGATACTTTTTTATGACTTCTTATGACACAAGTTTTGAGGATAGCAGTGAATTACAGCTTAGTCAAAGTTCTGGTGTAACGTGCCCCATTTGGAAGAATGTGCTGTTTTTAACAGAGAACAGTTTTACATATTGCAATTTAAATTTACAGACATAAACTCTTCACAACAGTAACTTTATGCTCAAATAAAACAGGTGCACCAAAGTGTAATGTTTCCAGTTATTTATTTTGCTGTTGAATTTTCGGTAGTTTATTAAACCTTCTGTAAGCTTTTAGGCAACTAAGTATCTGTTATGTTATTTGTATCTGCTCAATCATGGAAAAAGCATGCAATCTCTAGGAAGACAACAATCAAATGCTTATGGAATAACTGTCTGCAGTGCAACAAAGATGTTGGATTCTTGGGACTAATGACTTAAAAGATAGCAGTAGGCAAGACCAGTAGGCTGACGAACTCCTACAGCTAAAAATTCTAGGACACAAACTAATTTTCA
The DNA here is from genome assembly GCF_015220075.1 of Falco rusticolus. Taxonomy (NCBI): domain Eukaryota; kingdom Metazoa; phylum Chordata; class Aves; order Falconiformes; family Falconidae; genus Falco; species Falco rusticolus. Next base: position 111,756,258 of record NC_051187.1, on the reverse strand, counting down.
AAGTTGGTACTGGCTATTTCAGTAATTCTCAATACTGAACTCAAGAGCGGGATTTAATTACACTGCTCCTTCACACACATGAAGCGTTCTGTCCAGAAGCAAGGTATACCCTACTTTAAAGATCCTCAGCCTTTAAAGATCAGTCAGCACAGTTCTAAGATAAGTCAAGAGATTACAATAATAAATATGTATTTTTAAGAAAGCAAGGAAAAAAGAACTCAGATTACCAAGCTTATTCTCACCCTTGTTGTGAGCCCAGCTCTCAGATCTGCTGTGGCTAAGGAAGAAAAGGCCAGACTCCCTGTGTTTCTCTAGGAATTGGGGTTCTTCTGTCCCAGCTTCTGCCTGAAAGACTTTATTACAGAGTATGGGAAGCAAGAACATTTGTACAACTGTCAATTATTCAGCAATCTGAAATAAAAGGGTATATGGAAGGAGAAAGGAGCTAAAGTGCTATCGGATTGAAATGGAGGGTGTGAGAGCAGTAAGTTATCAAGATGTTCAACAGTGCGGAAAAGGAGAAAAACTAAAATACCTCAAACTTCCAAAAAGTAAGTATTTCCAAAAGTAAGTGCCAAAGAAGCATTTTATTTCACTATTACTCTTCTCCGTATCACCATACGAAGACAATTGGTACTTCTAAATGGCATGACAGAGATCATAATCTAACAGAAGACCACAGGAAATACAGCGTAGGCAGCACACACAGTTACTCTGTAGATACTCTCACCAAGACCAAATGCCACTGTTAAGACATTTCTGTACTCCAATGTGATGCTGACAGCCCTCTCACAATGCCACAGTGAAAGCTTCTGAGAAAAGACACGCGCATGTGCTCATCCTTATATAAAAATACACACAAATGCATTCATTTCTCTATTAAAAAATAAAATGAAATGAAATCAAACCCCACAACATTTCTTGGCTGATAGCTCTTGTTAGAATACATCTGCCAAAGGGAAGAGTCAGCTGAAATCAGAAGGCTGAGCTTGTATCACAGTACAAGTCTTTTAATCTTGCCATGGTCATTTTTTCTTTAAAGAGCTTATTTTGTAAGTACGTATCAATCACTAGGCTTCTAGTAATAGAAAACAAAAAAAATGCTGAAACACCCCTGTAACTCTTAAAACTGTTTATGAAATCTACATAGTTTTTGGCTCACTTGCTGTGTCTTACAGGCAATTCTTTCTGGCCAGCCACAGCTTTATTGGGAGGGAGACTGATGGGGGGGGGGGTGGGGGGGGTGGTGCAGGTGCCCTTGACTTAGCACTGCCTGATGTGGTGGTGTGTTCCCAGACACACCGCTGGTAACAGCTGCACAGCACCCTCCTGGGGTCCCCTCACCCTGGCCAGCAATACAAACAAATCTCGAGGTCTTCAGGATTTTGGTAAACATAACCTTTTGAAAGAGACACCATTTTCTATATAAAGCACAAGTAGCATAAATTAGTGTTTGCTCCACAAGCTGGATACTTCTGCTTTATTTAAAAATGTCAGTAATGTACATCTTTGAGGCAATCAGAAGTGGTGGGGAAAGGCAGGAAAATACTTGGTCTCAGTGGAAAGAACAGTTCTGACAGCTTTTACAATTGATTTTATTCAGTTAAGCACTTTTTTTAATGCACTGCAATGTTGTGAACCCAATGCCGTATCTGCAAAACAATAGTGTTGAAATTCTGCATTCTACCCACACTGTGTGATTTTCAGTACTGTGTAATTTCTGAAGAGACTTGAGTACTGCATGCACCACATACACACACACACTCTTGAATTGTTTAGAAAGTTAGTGACTCAAGCCTAACTTATTTGATCAGGTAACACTGCTAACAAGAAGCATCACAATGACATATAAACAACCTCTATTAAGTGTGACAGTAGAGTTACATTTGCATGCTACAAATACACACAGACAACGGTCATCTTATTCATCAGCTAGTGCGAACACAAAAATACCAACCCCAAAACAACAACAGCATCAACAAAAAAATGCTGCTTCTTTATACTGTGGCTGATCAAACAAAAAGCAAATAAAGCAAGTATTGTTTCTGCATAGTGAGATCTTGCACACTGCCACCATGTGTAGGGAACTTCCACTGAAAGTTTGCCACAGGCTCTCTGATAGACCAGGAAAACTGTATCAGCAACAAAGATACAGCCTTTATAGATGTCAATAGCAAATTCATGCAGATGGTTTAAAAGAAGAAAGGTCATGATCAGCTAATTAATTTATAATGTACTCCTTGCTTTTTATAAATACAATTATAATTTAATAAATGCAGAAGCTCTAGCTAAACAACATGGTGATGTTTATCTGGAATAGAATAATAATAATAATAATAATAAGCTCTAATACAATCCTCCCACATTTAGTATTATTTTACTTTTATTAATAGCTTAACTGCCCGATTCCCTACATTCTAAAATGTACTTATCAAAACCATTTACACAAATGTTAACAATACTTGTCTCAAGGGCCTTTAATGCAGTAAGTCTTCCAATCACTCGGTACAGATGTTAACAATAAAATTTGAATGGATTAGCACATCAGTACAAAACTTTGTAAGTTTTTTTTGCAAATGCTGCTTCTACTTTTATTTTCATTATCTGATTGATAAAACTTTGCTATCTGTAAGGCACATCTCCTTTGAAATCCAACAAAAATAACTACAGGATTTTTAAGCTACTTTTGAAGTTCACTCAGATTAATAATATTAAAAGTTAACACCGCATGTTTATTTATATTTCTATGCTGCCAGGGAAGTACATTTAAATATTGCCTCAGAAAAAGTTTACAATGCGCAGCATCTACTGTAAACCAAATTCATTTGGAGAACATTGATGTGGCAGACTCGAAACCACAAAATCACATTCGTTATTACTCATCAGTGCTGTTTTCCTAACCCTTTTTATAAATAAACAGGTAGAAGTCTTCAGAAAAGCTGCAACAAACTGGCATTTATCTTTTTCTGTACCAGGAGTATTTATTGATTCTAAGATGTTACCGTAGGCTAGCATTTCTAATGAGAACAGGGATGGACTCTGGCATTCTGTGAAGCAAAATCTTTAAATTAAGGTCCTAATCCTATAGTTCGTTTCAGGCACGCAAAAATCACACAATTGCATTGAGACCTATTACTTTAATTGGAACTATTCATATACTTAAAGTTATAAATCTGTTTAATTACATGCTGAATTAAGTAAACCCAGGCTGGGGTAAACTGTGCCTCAAATTCAACAGCAACTTGTGCTTTCCCAACTAAATTCATGTTGATTTTGAAACATCCATTTCATATGGAGAGAGATTAACCTAGCCCATCTCCCAAAGCAAGGCCAAATAGTTTGTGAAGTACAAAGACTGATGTTGATCCTTAGGGGAAAGTGAAACATGTAACAAATAACGGTTGGAAAGTTTAATGCGCTTCTTTATGGGGCCTCCAGGGGTGGATTTTCAAATTTTTTCAATACATCCAAATCCATATAAAGGAAATGAAGTCTAATTCGGCTCAATGCCTAACCACTAGTAAGCCCCTCTACTCTGCTTATATACTTTAAAAAAATTTAACCACGAGCCTATTGTCATCTGCAGCTGTCTGGCTACACTGAACATTAGATCCTACAAATTCACCCTTGGATACAACGGTGACAAAGACTGTTGCTGAATCAACACAAAGGTGAAGACATTCCCCTGCCTGAGGTGGATGAATACAGAACAACATAATCCTAAAAATGCTAACCAACAACTTGGGATAGTGTTAAGTTCATTTTTCTTTTATTATCAATTCTTATAGAGACTTACGTGAAGAATGATGTGTTTAATCATGTGCTAATAGAAATAATGTTAGCACAGGCCCATGAACACTTATTTTCTAACTGATAATGTTAAAAGTATCTAATTGATACGTTCTAATGCCTGGTACAGAAGAGGAAACTGTCCTACCCAAGATGAACACATCAGACAAGCCCAGTAAAATGAATCTGTGAACATCACGAATCATCCACTTTCTCCAAGAACATTGGGCTCCTGTTGCATCCTGGGCCCTTGGCACAGGAACATGCTAGGCAAAAAGACCCTTCTTGTTTGTAGGTAGGGCACCTCTGGTTCTGGTCTGTAGGATTAGGAATGGAGTAGCTACTAACTGCCTCTTCCTGGTACCAAGGAGCTGGTCCGTTCATGACTAGTCAATGTGTGCAACCAATATATACTAGGGGATTATTTAAGTTCTTGCTTTTGTACCGCTCTCTGTATTTTGTTAAGTACATATTATCTTTGCCGGCCCCAGAAAAAGCCAGGGAAGAATTCTGACTCTTAGGTGAGTCAGATCACATCATCTTTGGGAGCTCCTCCTCCGGTACAGCACCTTCCCAACGGCTGCTGCCAGACCCAAACTCCCGACCTTCATTTTGAAGTCAGGGGGCTCCTACTGAATGCAGCACAGCAGCTGCTTACACATTAAATGCAGGAAAACTCCTCTTTTCGGTGGCTTCCCATTTTAAGTTCCCTACGGCTGCTATGCTACAGACACAAAATGTAATGGATTACAATGTCCAGAATTTAAATACAAAGAAATAAAGAAAAAAATAATCCTTGTTTTAATATATAGTATTAATATCAGGGCTTGAAGAATACCGCTCTGAACACACATATTCTGGTATTTGTAATGATGCTACTTTTTTGTCTAAATAGAACTAAACTGAAAGTCAACAAGTTGACCTACTGTAAGAAGTCCTCCTTCTCATTATTATTGATCTAATATATTACTTTGTAATTCAGAATTAAGATATTTCAAACAATCGTTCATAGAATTACTTTATTAATCAACCATTTGTTCTATTATCTCCCTTAAGCATTGAAAATAAATTTAGGAACGTGATTTTCATATTCAAAACCAGGTCTTTATCCCCAAGGTCTGTGCTTTACAAACAGGCTTACTAGAAACTTTTTTTCTGCATTCTCCCATATCTGCTATTAAAGGCAGTGGTATTATGTTCTGCCACTAAACCACAAATGTAATTATGAGGTGGAATTTCTTGGCCCAGTTTCATCATTTAAACACATAGTTAACAATGCCTAAGGAAATGCAACAAACCCCCACCTACCCCCCCAAGCCTACAAAAACAAACAAACTCTACTAGTGGTTCTACATCATATCCCATGGGATTAGACAGAGGAAACAGCATGAAAAATGAAAATACTCCAGGAGTATTTAAATTACATTTTGAAAACCAAATTAGAAATATTAGCCAGAAAACCAGCGGTATCTGTATGCCTAACATACATATGGGGACCAAATGACATGAAAACGTTACACTGGGTGGTATTTTATCTCCATGATTTTTTCTGCAAGTTAAGTATTTTATACAGCCATAAAACAAAACGTGCTAATTGTCATTCTACATCTTTCTACTGCTGAGTAAGTTTTAAGAGCAGATCCTAAGAAGCCAATGGTTCAAAAAATGCGTGCCTACTTCAAAAGATTAAAAGACGAGTAATGAACAAGCTAACATATGGGTTCTTCGTATTTTGATGACTGACCTCTGGTTTTTTTCCTCCAATGAGTTTAAATATGACTTAACAGCTATTATTTTGCCAGCAAGTTCTCATGTGGAAGTATACTGAACTTTTATGGCTTTCATCACAGCTAGTAAGTAAGAGTGAACGTGATTTAGAAGAGACAAGACTTGACTACGCAGAAAAACTGAACTACAAATAAACCGATGTACCCTGAAATAACTCAAACGTAACCCAAGAATGGTGGTTAGTCCTTTATTTTTCAAAACATTTATTTCAACTTCAGCTTTTGCCACAAAAAATGAATCAGTCTCCAAGCATATTCTAAGCTCCCTCAGCTATGTGAAGAAAAAAAAAAAGTTAGATTCTGTTAAAAAGCTTTTACTGAAGTGATAAGGAGCAAAGCTGTATTTTTACTCAGCTGAAGTTCAGGATTGGCTTTTAGTTATTTTTTTCTCATATCAGAGGATATCTGAGATCATATTATATAAAAAGCACTATGAACTAACATTTTATCTATAACCTCATTAACCATTATGCGATGTTCCTTTTCTTGGTAATAACTTCAAAAGTTCTCACCTTTACTGATCTGTATTTTTCTTTTAATTGAAAATGTTAAATTTTTGACTCAGATAATATGTTTTTGTCTTTTTTGGTAAAAGGGTGATAGTTAGCAACTGGGAAACACAAATATTTTCTTAATTTACCCAGAACAGCAATATTTCCTACCATTTTGATAGTGCACTGTATTTATGCATTTGTATTTTATACTTTTAAATATCTAATATTAAGTGGGATAAAGAATGGGTATTACAAACTACACAAATGCATTTAATCATTAAGATCAACATTTTGGTAAATACTACGCACTTTTTGTCGTAAAACAGATTTGACCTTCCACTGAAATCACAGTGAAAAATAAATAAGATAGAAAAATATATTTTAAAAGCCCCAAACTCCTTATTATTTAAAGTAGGGTTTCTACTGGCTGTTAATTGGTTCAGGCTTCTTTTAGCACTTTAGTGCTCCTTCTCTGCATTGGCAAGTCTTCCTTAACCGGGTATTTACCGAAACTGTCAGTTACAAATTAATACAGGCAGAACATTTGGATAGTTGACCTTTCTATGTATTTGGAAAACCCATTTTTCCCCATCAAATCATGAAAATTATTTTACTTCTATCAAGTGTACACTAATGTAGAACAGACAGGGAATTGTGGAAAAACTTCCATGTTTCTCCCTGCCAAAAGCCTTCCTATCACGGGTTCTCCCCAATTATATGACTGTTGACAATACCAACCTCCTTCACACAGACAGGTCACCCTCTAGCCAGAAACATAAAACGTAAGACTGGGTGGGACCTTTAGGTAATCAAGCCCAGCTCTCTCCTACTAGAGGTAACTGTCCTGTCACGCCTTTTTTAAAACCTGATGAAACTCCCGTCTTCGAAATTATGAAGTCTTCTGCACCTCTGCCTAACAAAGAGCTACATTAAAACTTCATCAGTCACAGGCCAACAGGAAAAATCTTTGTGCATATGCACAGAATGATTATGCAATAATCATTCCCACCCCTGGCACTGAGATGTAGGAAGCCGCCTGAGAAACCACAGTCCTCCATCCAACAGCTGAATAATTTGCCTTCTGGCAAGTTCCTTTGCCCACTGGACTGACTACATTACTTGAGACTAGCCGTTTCTTACTGTTTCATTTTTGTACAATTATAAATAATTACAGAATCTTAGCTGGACAGAAACCTGAGTGTCAAGGTGGTTTGCTATCATAAATAGCACAGGCAGCATAAAGAGAGCATTACTCTACACTTCCATTTCTCAATTATGTATGTCTAGGTGGTGGGTGACCACAAAGGATAGACTAAATTCACCTGCCAATTTAGCTAAACTAAACACAGATAGTATATGTGTAAGGAGCAAAAAGGAGGCAATCCGCTATATCCAAAAAGATCAGCATTAAGTTTCCAATGCAGCACTGAAGCAGCATTGATGATGCAGCCCTGAAATGGATCTTCAACTGCCCGACTCCCAAAAACCTTCCTATGCTCTGCAGCCCAACTCTTCTAACAAAACTCATCCAAAATGCTGACCTTAAACCACATCGTTCCCTCTACAGCTAGTTCTAAAAGCACCACAGACTGCCAGTGGACTTATCACTTGATAACACCATGGCTATTTGCAGACTCCTTTAATGTGTTTTCAGTGTTCATCCTTAGAAAGAGCAGCAAAACTGCGTAAGTCCAGTCACATTACAAATGTCATATGGCCAGGTTAGCAAAGCACACTGCAAACAGAGCAATACATAACACAAAATTAGCAGAGATATGGCTCTGAAAATTACTATTTCTGAACTAACGTAAGTGCACAACTATTGGGGAGTGAAGATCCCTCTTTATACTGGCATCTTTCTGAACTTCGTATTTCAGTACAGTTTCCAAGTGCCGTATGCTACTGACAGCATTTACTGGTAATAAAAGAGCCACCCTATTGCTCTTATGAACCTCTGTACAGAGGAAGACTGCGTAGCCAGAAAGTGGCTTGCAATCAAATCTTTCCATCAGTAGCCAGAAAGCAGCGAAAGACAAACTTTACAAAGTGTATATGCTAGCACATCTGAATCTACTTCACATCTTGAGTGAAGGAGCTTTGTGTGGAAACAAATTTGGCACTTAGTTTTCAAGGAGCAACAGCAGAATTCAAGACTCAGTTCATTAGTACATGACAGGGCTGCAAAAATGAAACTCTGCTGGTTGTAGATACAAAACAGAGCGAGATGCCAACCTGACAGTTGCACTATCAAAGCTCTTACAAGAAAAAACAACAGTATGAGAACAGCATCCTACACAGACTAGGCTGTGACTGAGCAAACCTCTCCGGAGGTAGGATGCCAAACCCTACTGCTGAAAAGATGACAGTACTTCAGAATTAAAAGAAGGGAAGAGATTTGCTCTCTTCTTCATTATCTGCACATTGAAAACAGAAACAAAGGCACCTGCAAATTACCCTCTGGCAGTACCTCTCTGCTTCTATGGATTACAGATAGAGACTACAGCAGCTGCAATGCTAACTTGGGATGCCTCAGTTTAGTCCAAAAATCAACCCACGGGATGAATGCAGATCTTTAATATTCCTACCAAACCACTATGTTTATATGCAGAATTAAATCAATTCACTTCAGTCAACTCTGGAAAAATAAACAAGAACAAATAAATAAAATCCACAAGTACCTGAAAACTCTATGTTTATAAACATTAATTCTACAAATCTGTGTGCTGTGGCTCAGACCCAAAGAGAAACATCACTGCTTCTCAACAATGATGAAAAGCAATGTCAAAAAAAAATCCTCCTTTACTAAAATATTACTTTTATGAAACATGCCATACAACAGTTTTAGTGCACTGAGAGGCTCTGCATAATCAGATGTAAACTCTGCTTATAAACAAACTTTTTTTTTTCCCCTCTACATCAAACGCTATGTCTGATCTTAACTGCTCAAAAAATCTCTGAACTTACAAAGTGAACACGGGAGGCATCAATACTGTGAAAATTAGAGAACTCCTTCATCTTAGAAAGGTACAAGCAAAATCTTGCAAATAATAGAAAGCCCCATTTGATTCATTATTAAATTCACCCCACGTTTGATGTGAAAAATTTTGAAGTACCAACAAATGTTCTAGGTAAGCGAGTATTCGTGTATGAGCAGTGATTAGCTAAAAATTTCAGACAGGCTGGTGGGCTGAAGGATGAGATCATCAGCTTGAGTCCTTCACCTCATTACCTGAGCCGCTATTCAAACCATTAGACCACAACTGGAAATACATACCATTCGTATTATAAAGGAATCACACTTGAGATTATTTGAAAATGACAGAAGACAGAAAAAGAATAGCTCTAATGGACCGTTTACTCACTGATGAGTTACCAATATGGGACAACTTATAAAAATACATATATATACACATACCATGGAGAACTGAATATCCCAGCCACAACAGAACCACATACAGTATTAACAAAACATTAAGATGGAAGAGGGCAAAGGTAGCATGGAATTGGTCAGAATCATTCAAAGCCCAGGACTCTCACAGGCTTTGGCTTCATTTAATGTCTGATTTTTTTCATGAGCAATACTGACTTCGGCACAACATGATAGCCAACACCAACCAGATCACACCAAGGACCTTACAGGAGCAGTCTCATTTTGCTTTCCTAATGAAATGTACAAGTAATTAACCAACAACATTGACACAGCACAGAAATTACAAATACCTATTAACTAAACAAAAATTAAAAAGTTCAGTTAATCTCTGAGACTGCAAATAGCTGTGTGGATCTGCAAGCATCTCCTGAAGGACCAGCACTTCTCTTGTCAAAGCTGGTGAGTACATTCATGCCCACTGTGCAAATACTCTCCTTGCAAGTATCTGCCAGACCCCCAGCCTGTGACCTGTGACTTCAGTTTCTTAAACTGCTGCCTATTGTGTCCAGTGCTGACAAACTCTAGAGGTTTTGCTGAAGTTAACGCTAGTCCTTGCACAGTCGCTGACTGTCAAGATTTCAGCCTCAAAGCCAGTCTTCAATAGATCCTCTGCCACACTCTTCAGCCCTAGGTTTGCCACAAATCTCCCCATTTTCACATTCTTGTGCCCCATCACCTGTGTCAGGGGACAGCAATACAACTAAAAGTTCCATCCTGAGGATTCTCAGTAAGCCTCCTCTACCTGAGCTAACTGAAACCAAAACCAAAACCATTTCTTTTTCCTCCCTTTTTGTTCACGCCTATTGCTTTAACATACAGGGCACATTAAAGGGTTTCATATGCTGCTTTCCTGTAGTATATGACCTCTAACTTACTAGCGTAGTTTAAAATTACCGTGTGCATAACATGGCTACTCATTTTGCCTGGTCCTCTTGATAAATAAAGCTCCACATATGTATCTGTAAGTCCTGTGCTGTCTCTCTGCAGATAGCTTCAGCCTCTCTCAGGACATGCCCACGTCTTTGGCTGCCAGGGAGTTCACAGTATCCCCCCTACTTTCTCCAATCTTTAGGTCTCCTCCTTGGGGAGATGTTCATGATCCAAACACCTTCATTCTCCTCTTTACACTGCTTACAGGGAGGTCTCTCCCCCAAAATCTTACCAAAGTTACTAACCTTACGGGAAATAAAAACAAGTATGTTAACCTTGGGATGGGACTCCAAAAGCCTGCATTTATTTCCAAGCTCTGTGAGCTTCATACACAGAATAGAGTAAATCACTTAAACTGAATTCTTTGCCTAAAAATTGATTTTACACACACACACTTCCCAGAAACACCGTTAGGATAAAGATCATGATGTTTTGCAAGTTGCTCAGCTATTAATGTAGGTCACAAGGAATGTAAATACGAATTGATTATGAAAAGCAGGAAGTGAAGACAGTCCATATGTAGCTAATATTGCTACCGAAACCTAAACTTCTGCATTTCCTGCCATTGTGACTTTAATTATGAAATCCTAATGCTGCACTAAGATAACTGCATGTTTAGTTCCCTAACTGTCTTTAAAGGAAATATTAAAGAGAATTAAAACAAAAAAAACACCAACACCCACACCAAACTCCCCCCCCCCAAACACACCAGAACCCCAGCCAAACACAACCACCCCAAAACCCCCACTCAAAACAAACAACAATGAACAACCACCAAAAAAAAGCCCACACAACTCAGAAGTTCAAGTTCCTCCAACTCATCAGTGCATTCTCAAAGGAGGTTCACTTCACTTGCAGACTTCACTTTGAGCTCTGCTCTGGTCCCTTCTTGCTGCCTGGGGTTAAAGGGAACAGAAAGCTGATGGGACTGTCCCAAAGGAACAAAGGCTATCCATTCTGTTTCTGGATAATCTAATCTATCTGTGTCTGACAAGAAACCCTGGCATGGATCTGTCTATGAATTTGTACAGATCAGAAAAGGCTGAAGTAGAAACAGAACTAAATCAAACCAAAAAACCTCGAACAACAACAAAACTAAACAATTTTATTGCTGCTGTGCTCACTATGGAAGCGGTTAGGCAGATGATACTCTGACTGAAATCTTTTTTTTTTTTTTTTCCTGGGTTGAGAATCAGTCTGAAAATTAAGCATCAGTGATTAAGATCAGAAGATAAATACTGGCAAAACAAATGGTAACAGATCACAAGCGTAAGATGGCATTCCCTCAACTTCTTCAGGAACTTAAGATACACATAGCTATTACTGCTCATGTTAATCTTACTTAAACCCAGCTCTGTACCAGAAAAAGGTGCGATAGCAAACACAGTGCCAATCTCCTAATAGGGCTTTCAGGGTGATCCAGAAAACTACAAAACAATTAATTTGACATACACATTGAGCAAACTGATAGGAACTCTCACAAAGAACAGAAGTCTCTGAACACAGAGCTAGACACAGCATGCTGGAGAAAAGTCAACATGGCATTCGCACAACTGCCTCATAAATCTATTAGCATTGCTAGAGAATCAATGTAGGTGAGGACAATCACGATCAGATCAATCAGCTAGTTTGACCTCCACAGAAATAAATAACTTGTTGGAAGATGAGAAATAAAAGATGGTGTTAAACATTCAGTTTCTCTATGAAAACAGATGAGTATCAGAGTTCCACAGGAGTTTTGTAGGACACAGATGAATAAATGTGTTGGAAAAGGGGAAAAACAGTATGCAGAAAACAGTACCTTACTGATACTAAGTCACTCCTAGCGATACAAAGGCTAGCTGAGAGAACTGCAAATGATCTCACATAGCAAAGGACTAGATCATAAAATGGAAGACAAAACTCAATACTGACAGGTATAAAGAATTGTAGGGACTGGTGCTGAGGATGGGTGGGGAGGAAAACCACCTCAACCCTATGTATACAATACAGGCTCTGCCTGAGCTCTCACCACTATAGAGAAAGATCTGCGCTCATTAGGGACATACTTAAGAAAATCCTGGTCTAGTTTCAGCAGCAGCAGTTGAAAAAAACCAAACACTGTTAACAATTATCAGGAATGTAGACCACCAAACACATCATTAAGCCCCACATTTAAACAACAGATGCTACAGGGAGTATGTTATCTAGCTTGCATGCAGTCCTCCAGTCTCAAAAAAGACGTAACAGAACTAAGAAAGGCAGAGAAGAACAGGGATGATCAAAGGTATGAAATGGGTTCTGTTCAAGGAACTAAATAGACATGGATTTTTCAGCCTGGAAGACAAATGATCAAGGTGGTATCAAAGAGATCTGTGATAAATGGAGCAGCATAAAGGCAGTGGATAAGGAATCATTTGTCTCTTACAAGGTAAGAACAAAGGAGCATCAAATGAAATTATCAGGTAGCAAATTCAAAACAAACAAAAGAAGGTACTTGTTAACACATACATTGTTCTGCCATAGAACTCACTGCACAGGATATTGTCGATGATAAAAATGCACATGGTTTTAAAAACAATCAGACAAACTAATGGAAGAAAAATCTATCAAGGGCTATTAAACCAAAGATACCATCTCTGTTTCAGGAAGTTTGTGAGATGCAGATTGCTGAAAGCTGGGAAAATATATTGGGAAAGCACTACTACGTGCTTGCCTTTTACCTTCTTCCCTAGGCATCTGCTATCAGTCACTGCCTGAGACAGGACAGGCCATGACAACAGCCAGTGGCGCAAATCCATAGGAGTCAATCTAGAGGGCAAAACATAGGATACGGAGGACCCAGTGTCCATGCTTTGTTCAGACGGTTTCACTTTCACCTACACCCAGTCTGGTCCAGCTCACTGAATGGGTATTAACAAAGTTGAAAAAATCTTTTGGTTTAGCGCCGCCCAAAAAGAAACCCATCTGCACACCCTGAGCCCGTTCAGCAACATGTGCACGTCTGCAGGAAGCAGGGACAATGAGCGGACTTGCTTCAGAAGTGTACTCCGGACCCACACCAAAACGTTCACACAGATACACCTGTGCCCAACGAAACAATTGCTTGCCCGGAGAGTTTGACTGCTCTCCTGAACTGGTAAACCCTCTTGAATCCAACAGATGCCCTCCACAATACGCCTTGCCCCAAAGGTTGACCGAGGCTGAACCACGTCTTGCTACAGGATCAGTCCTGAAGCATCTTCCCAATCACATCCCACTCTGCTTAATGCTCTCTAAGTAAGACTACAGAATTAGGTCTTTAAGCATAAAGCTATAGACATGAGGAAACTTTCTACTGCACATTTTTCTAAAGCACTTTTTACACTTTAATTACTTTAATGCAGAAAACAGCTACTTTTTTCACCTCACAAATATACTTACTGGTTGATCTGTAATGGCTAATATACTGATACCAGCTTTTAAACATCTATACGCTGAAAAATACAACCGGTACCTTTCTCATTACAAGAAATTTGTAATTCTATTCATACTTTGAAAAACACTGAAAACATCCATGCCTCCTTCCAAGAAGACAACCAATATATAAATCCAAGTGTACACGTTGAAGAAGGTTACAGACTTGCAAAATGTATTTTTATATTAGAAATGTCATTGAAATTTTCTCATCACAAGAGCTTGACTCTTACAAAGCAGTTAAATATAGCATTACATTGCATTTCTCTTCATGGCAAACAGTATTTTAATGACATTATATTGCCTTTAACATGAAGGCACCTTTTAAGTAAGATGTCAAGCTGATTTTGCAGTTTACAGCTAGACCTGGTATTTACCCAAAGAATATTCTCCTAGAAAGAACAGTACACTTTAAGAACAAGCAAGAAACCCTCAAAATGCATCTGATCCTGACTTCTGTTATTTAATTTTGTATTTGTCTAATCATGCAATGTGGAAAACCTCAGCTGAGTAGTAAATGGAACTTCTTCACATGTATTAAAAAGCCTTCTGATTTAACTTGCATTTCTGATTCTACCCATTTAATTTTTTGTATAGGTCTCTTTCAAAGCAGACTACTACTTCCTTAAACAAAAGGTTATGTGTTCACTTTTGAAGAAAGTGATACTTTTGACCTTGACAGAGAATATAGACTTGATGGGGAAACTCACTGCAGAAACTTCCAACAGATTAACATGGTAGAGCTGAGCCTTTACTTTATCTACAACCTAATTAAATATAAATTTTCCCACCTCAAAAAACCTTGTGCAAGATGCTTGTCATGGCATATTATGAAGTTCTGCATAAAGGGGCCGAAGGGCACTCAAAATTATTGCAAAACCTACGTTAGTTACTGCAGGAGTAACTAACAATACAGGACAATAATCTTCTCTTCAGAAAGCCAAATAAAAACTCTTAAGGTATTTTAAAGATCTGTAAGTACGTATCAGTCTTCTTTCATTTACACTGGATCTGGGAAAGAGAGAGAGAGAAAAATATGTATTTTTTTTTCTTATCTTGGTCTGTCTTGTAGAGGCTAAAATAAAATCAATTGCCCTGTGGAAAAGCCTTTAAAGAAAACTCACAAATCCTATTTATTTATCTATTTTTTCATCATGCTAGAACAACACAAAGGGTATTTTTTTCATGGTGCCAGACGGTAAAAGAACTGTTAACAATCACTGTTCCTCAACTCCAGGGACCATATTCACTGTACTAAAAATGAAACAATACCTAACAATTCATGAAATTACTTGACCCTTTGATTATCTTAATTAAACAACATTAAATTCCAACAATGCTTATCCATAGCCAAAAGTTATCTTCTTATTCTTCCTAAGTAACACACAAGGATAATGAAAGCTTCAGAGTAAGATCCCCCAAAATTATCATGTTAAATGGAAAGCTTTTTACATTTCCTAGCAGAAAAAAATGCTGAGAATGGGTCTTAAATCCTTCCTGTATCTAGCAATGAAAGTTCATCTTAGCAGTAACCTTCCACTTAGGGGTCCACATTTTATCCAATAGCTAACACATGCCAAGTTTATGAAAGGTCTTTGGAATAGGAGCTGGAATGTGTGCGCCACCTTCCTCATTGCACAGCCGCAGTGAGTCTCTGTCTCTGCCCAAGATAAATGAAAATTTATGGGGTCAAAAGAAAATATTTTCAGTCAGGTGGAGTGAACGTGCACTTGCTCTGCAATTTATTCTAGCCCCCTGACACTCACCTGTGATAAAGTGTTTGAACACCCGAAAGTAAAGGCAGTAACTGGACCTCAGACCCCAAATACTGGGCAGCAGATCTTGCCGTGGTGTGTCCATCTAACAGAAACACCAATATCCCTCCTTCCGATGAATTTTTCCAAAGAATCTAGAAACTGCTCCTGTATATTTGTGTGGAATCCAATCCCCTGGGCATGATGACTGAGCAATTCCCAGAAAAAAAAGGCAATGCAGTCATAGAGGAAACAGGCATTTACACACCAGAAGACCCACACCAAGTCAATTCTAGTCATTGTGTCACTGGAATTCTGCAGGAGACTAACCTGCTGGTTTAGATCTCATTTTTGTACTTGCACAGTCAAATCCCACCTGCATCTCACCTAAAAATCCTATTTTGTTTACTTTTTTGCCAAGCTAGGCTCAGGCTCCTCAATCTTTTCCAATGACATTTCAGCAGAGCTCTGTTCAGGATCTGAAGGACGGTAGAACATTTTCTGTTCTTCATTATGATCTGAAGGCTGCTCACGTACAACAGAATGTGCTCAAGCAGCATCAGCGTGCCACAAACAAGATACTTTTGCAGATATTTAAACAAGGCAACGCCCCTAATAAAGATAATAATTAACTAACAACCCTGTCACCAAGGTGTCACAAAGTGAAATTCTCATCAAAGAAAAGAGCCTTTAAGTTATTTAAAGATTTCAAGGTGTTGTAACGAGATGCTGCTCTTTCACGTAGGGAAAGAACTTGTTAACTGGTTTGCACTATAGACAAACATCAAGAAACTTTGACAGATTTCTTTTGTCTATGTATGTGGCAACATTATTTATTTTTTTTAATAGATTTTGTGGTTGTCCTCCAAATGTTGAAACGTTACTTTGCTCTAAGTACACCAAAACATCTTTTATGAACATTATTACCACAAACATAAAACTTCTGTTCCTGTATAAAAGTTTGTTACAAAAGATTTCATCACCACATGATCTAAGAAAACTCAATTAATTGTATTTTCAAGTTTCCCATTGCCAGGTGGGATGTTACTCAAGACTGGTGTAATGATTCTACCACCAGCAGCAGGTCCAGCGACCCAGTATTAAGAAGATGGCACCGTGGGTAGAGAAAACAGTTTCCTCCAAGATGGCTCTAATACTTCAAGGAGAATTTGCTCAAACCAAAACAAATTCCTCACAGCCACAACAGGATTTGCTGAGACACGGGGTCACAGGAGGCTAATGGCACTGCGACACACCTACTAAATCTTCTCTCACAAGCTTAATGCAATAAAGAAAATCCCTTTGTGACTGATACCGCCACAGGTGCTGTGGCGGAGAGGAGGCGGCCAGGGAGGTGAGGGAGGTCCTGAGGCCACAAGTGTCACACTGCCTGGCAGCCCCCAGCTCTGGGAAGGGAGTAAGAAGCTGGCCAGGACTGTAGTTGGTCTAAGCCCTGTTAGAGAGGAGAAAATCGGACATGACCTGGCAAAGGAAGGGAAGGAGTGAAAGCAGTGAGTGGTATATGGCCTCAGCAGGGGGGATAAAACACAGAACAGCTAAGGTTGTGACCTGCTGAGAGGGACAATCAGTGGGACATCCCTCCTCTGGTTTAAGGAGCTGGGGAACAAAAGCGGAAGACCTACTTGTGAGGACAAACGTGAACTTACTGAAGGGAAGGAGGAAGACATGCTTTTTCCTCCTCCTCCAACTTATCTTCTTGGTCTTACTTGGACACATCAGAAATGACCCTTGTCAGGATGAGAGAAAGAACGAGATGCAACCAGCTCATTTTTGTCCAGGAGGGGCAGACATTTAAATTACCGGTCTTGCTACCAATTTTGGACCCTAGCCACGTCTGGGGATTTTACCCGTAATTCTCACTGACGTTAATTTACAGACTGGCTCCCTGACCAGAAAAGGTCTTGCTCTGGCCTGACCCATAACAAGAAACCTGGGGTGGAGGGTTTATCTGACTCATGATAATTGCCTTACAGGCGTATCGGATAAAAGACGGTTTCTGAGGTATCAGGTCTATGTACAGACACAGAATCTGCAATCTCCTAGCACATGCTGCAACAGCCAAGGAAAATTGTTACTGTAAGAACGGAGGATGTCAGTAGGAAGCAAGTGATAAAACCATTTTCTCTTTCTTCCAAATATATAGCTGAAGCACCACAAAAAACCTAGCTTTTGGAGATCCACAGGAGAAATACCTGAATGTGGTTAAGAGTCATCCTGAAATACTACTGCAATACACTCTTCCTTGTTAAATAAAGTCACTGTAATATTTTTATCAACTACTTTTTCCTGCATTTTAAAAATATATACTGAAATCCGTTAGCTATTCAAGATAATCTGCTCACAGTATCAAAGGAGAAACACGTATCAGCAGACCCCTATCAAGTCACATGGCCACATTATAACTCAAACTCTGTGCAGGTATTTATTTTCCTCTAATGTGGGTGATAAAATAGGGATGAAATGAAAGTCACTTACACTTCAAATAAACAACCACATTACCAAAAATAAAGACTGTAAAACACCGGTGAAAACAGAGTTGCTACCTACTTATTTCTCCCTTTAACATCAGGAATCATTGAAGAAAGAATCTGAGTTTTCCCTGCAGTGTGCTACACTGAGAAGGCAGCAAAAACGAAACTGTATTCAAGATAATTATGCATCGTATCCAACACCCTTAAAATGGTAACAAGTTTGTGATAGTTCTACCTGTCATTTTTCAAGAAATCATTCCTACGTATCTTGAATGAGCTTGAAATACAGTTTCAGGATAAAAGAAAAGGGAGAACGAGGGGAAGATTTCTGATGGCTATCATTGAGATTTGGGATGTTTTCTGATCTGAGCTTTTGCAGGAGAAGGCTTTTTTAAATTATTGGTTAGAAAAGTTGCTCTCAATTCATTGGATCATCTCTTGAATTTGATCATCTTGAAATAGTTTGTTTACGCATTAATTTTTGTTCCAATACACCTACACAAATGTCCACAAAAATGTGCCTATTCCTTTTATATTTGAAAATAATTTACTTCAGAAAATTCAGGCTCGTCCAGCAGAGTATGAAAAAAAATTTTCTTTCTAACTAAAAGGAAGGAAGGAACCAAAGGAAGGAAACTTGTAAACTACTAAATTTCCTGCATAAACATTTCTTGTGTCCCTCGTTCGGGCATTGCAGATTGGAAACTATGCCTCAGACCTTCTCTGCTTCTGGAAGAAAATACTCCCAACTTTGAGTTAATACAGTTTTCTCAATAATTCTTTACCAGGAATCACTAATGTGAATATTTATGCTGAACCCACTAAGTACTACTGCACTGTCCCACAAAGAGTTATGAATTTATCTATATCATAGTGCCATTTGGTAAGGGAACAGGATTATCTCCATTTTACAGATGAAGAACTCTGAGAGCAAGGAAAGAGGAGGGGGGGGGGGGGGGGAATAAAAAAAGGAAAAGGCAACCGATGACTTGACTGAGTTATTTCAAGAAATCTGGCAGACCAAGTCCAGATTTCTTCAGTCACAGTCCACTGCTTTAAGAACAAAAATATTCCTTATCATTTCCAGAAACCTTAACCTCTAATTTGCCAAGAAGTATAAAAGAAACAAAACATGAATCCATTTTTTTTCAACAATGCCTTTAATACAGCTGTACATACATGACCTGTATGGTAGGTTAGGCTCATCAAGTCAGCAACAGATACACATTGATATTACTAAATGTTTAATATGTTTTAAGTACAATAGACCTTTGAATGAACCACAATACGCTCTGGGATGTAAAACAATCTGTTGTGGGCTAATTTTTCACATTAAGCCTGTCTTTAACAGCAACAGTAATTTTTAAATTTAAATTTGTCCTCCCCTATCATTCATGCAGAAATCTATTTCTCTCCAGATACATCATTACAATGTGCACAATATCAGTATCAACTTAATTATTTTCCTTGGGGATAATTCTGCCAATGATTTAGTGATACAATTGTCAGAAAAGCAGTAACACCGATTTCCTTTCTAGCATGAAAGCAAAGTAGCTTGCAAGGCATGCCTTGGATTTGAGAAGCAGCAGAAGGAACTCCACACCCCTCTACCACTTTTATATATAACAGCAAAACAAAATCTCAGCAGCTATTTCAGGAAGCTTAGTTGTACAAATAAGAAAATACTTACAAGCAGAGGCTGGGGGTACACTTTACAGAAAAGTCTTTTCTAGAGACAGAGTACTCATTATTAACACAAGTTTGGAAGAAAATCAGGAGGAAGTACATCTAAGGATCAAATCAGAAGCAGTCTTGCAGATTGTTTTAAACTATGCATGATGGATGCATTCTGCTCTGTCCTCATTTCAAACTCTGCACAGACTTTTCCCTGCGATGATCTATTCCAGATGAAGCAACTGATATTTCCACTTTCAACCAAAAAGAAACAGAAAAAAGGGGGAAAAAAAAACCCAAAACAGTAATTCTCTGCTATTCAATGATCAATCAGTACGAAACCTCCACTCAACATTTAACTTTCTCTTATTTACTGAGCTCTTTAATACAGAAGGGAAAGTAAATAAAAGGAAGAACGGCAATTCTTGATTTCTTGCCAGTTTACAGTATTAAAAAAAGAATCTGCGCCACGGGTTGGCAGCCAGCCACACTTACAGTAAGCTATCTACTGTTTCACCCCGCAGGAAGGACAAAGGATTCAGTGTGGGGCTGCTGCGTTTCTCTCTGTTAAATGTACCCTTCAAAACAGATCCCACGAATATTAAAAACTGCATGCAATTAAGAGCGTGTTTTTCGTGATCTTTCCTTCTTTTGGTGGATGTTTTTAAAAACCCTGGAATACTGTCATAAAGAAAGCAGGGAAAGGAAATGGAAGTGTGGAGTCACAGCACTGACATTTTAACTTATTAAATCAGGTTACTCCAGCAGAAATATAAGGTGCGGGGTTAAGTAGTTTGGTTTGTATTTCTATTTCTCCATGACACAAGTGCGCATACTCTGCTGCTTCGTGCCCTCTCAAGCTGTAGAGATGTCAGCATCCACTTCCACAGGAGGGCTTCAACAGCACTGTGCCACAGGGAACTCTGCCTTCCGAGGGCTTATTAGTAAGGCTTCCTAGTCTATAAAGGTAGCTGTTTGTCAGGAATGAGGAAATCTGAAATTAGTACTGACTTTTGAGGGTAAGTTTCCCAGTGCACTGCTCTATTCCACATGCGTCACACAAATTTCCCACATCTTGGTTGCTCAAAACTATCTGACCCAGTGGTAGAAGGCAGGAAGGAAGGAGGAACAGAAAGATGGAAGGAATTAAGGGCTAGGGAGAAAAGGAAAGGCAGGGTAAAAAGCAGCAACAAGAGGGAATTAGTAGAGTTAGTAGAAAGAGCCAAAAGGAAGTGAATGAAAGCATGACTGAAGAGGAAACAAGTCGTTAAAGGACAAAGAAAATAGCTATGCTGCACCATGAGAGAGAACGCATGTCTAAATAGAGAGAATATGGATGAAAGTTAAGGATCAGCGGTTATAAATAAGTACAGCCTGGGTGCTCCTTCCACTATTAAAACTAAAATAAAAGGAACACTGATCCCACCTACATGAAGTGAACATCCATGTGATGTGCCTTTTGTTTTATTATGCAGCCTTGAAACTTCCTGTGAATTCCTGACTATTCCACTCCTACCCAGCCCATTTTATGTCTGGAGACATTCTAAATGTCCCCAGAAGCTTCACGACATTTTCCCAAAAAATCCTACTTTCAGAAAAGGGTTGTTTTCTTTTATCCAAAATGCAGCATCTTTACCTGATTCTTTGACTTCCACACCCAATTGCCAAAAATTAAATGTGTTTGGTTTTTCTTAAAACTCCGCATTTAGTAGTCAATCTTTAAATGCTGATATCCTGCAGTCTCTTTAGCCCCAACACAAATTTTCAGCTTACACAGAAGAGACTGAGAGAATGGAAGGATCCCTAGCTTTCCAGCAAACAGACAGCTTTTGCTTCGAGTCCTGGAAGGGCTGGAAACACTGATTTTCAAGCTCTTGACAGTCTCCCTCCCCTCCCTCTGACCTTCCCCCTGCTAAGGAAGTAAAATTGCCCAGAGTAACTACTGCAAGTCAGCAACAACAGTGTTTAAATGACCTTTGCATCCTACTAAATGTCTCATGTTAGATCCCAATTTCGAAAGATACCAGTAAAGGTTGTAAAGATACAAAAATTACTGTTTGACATGCAGCCTGCTTTACCAAGTGTTTGATTTTGGCAAGTCTAACGTAGAGGACAAGTACGCTTTCTTTTCACACCAAAACCCTAAGACACTAGCATTAAAACTGCTTTGATACAGAACATAAATTCTGCACATCGCAGGGCCAATTCCCTCCCAGACCGCACAGGCGGACAAGAAAATACAGAAATACTCCAGAACAAACAGTCCCTAACAGGGATAAAGAAGTCTGAGCACCACCTTCCCCCAAACAGGATCTCTGAACAGATAGCCAAACTTATCTGGTCCCTGGAGGGCTGGCTGCTATACACCCTCCTGCGACGGGCATGGGTCAGAGCAGGACACAACAGCACCTTTCCCATCCCCTGGGCAGGTGGGATGGGATCAGCTAGCAGGTACCCACGGGTCACGGGGAGCAGCACTGCTGACAGGTGCAGCACGGGGCCAGGCATTAGCATACGCAGGCTGATAATTCAGTTTCTGCCCCTAACCTGTAGGTCACTCCGGGATGGTTTTAGGAAAACCACTTCTCCACATCTCTGTTTCTGCGTTCACAGAACTGGGAAGACTTCATTTTATTCAAGAACTCACAGGGACTTTTAAAGCAGACTTTGTGGGACTTGGGCATTACTGTTTTGTTTCTATGGCAGGCATTGCTTCAGCAGACACAGCATCTACTAGGTGTACATTATAACTGGGTGCAGCTACTCAGTAGCAAGGGTACAGCCCAGCACCAGCTACAGTGTCAAGCGAAGCGCACATTTGGTTAGCGTGAAAACAAAACTAAACCAGCTTTCACAGGAGCAAATATATTTGTTCTTGTAACAAATCCGGAGAAACAATTTTTACTGGAAGTAGCATGCAAACAAAGTATTTTGGGCATGTTTTTAAGAAGTTCCAAAATGGTTGTGAAGCACAACTTCCACAGAAGGTCACTTTTTGCCTTTCTAATCTTCATCTATGCCCTAACCTACAGCACAAGATTTCATGTGTTTACACACTCTTTTTATCTTTGGATAGAAAAGTTTGTTACGGGCACTGACGAATGATTTATTCTTCCTAATACAGTTATTGACATCAAAACAGTAACTTTATGTATACAAAATTTTAGTTAAAAGGTAATAATTGGTAAAAGTATAATTTTCACTAAAACCACCTGATGCTTGACTAATGTCCCACACATATACTTTTAACTTCAGGTACAAAATGCAGCAAGTCCTGCTGAGTCTCACAACACCACACTTGAGTAATAAAAAAAAAAATATATTTTTAAAAGTATGTTTTCAATGTATGCATGAAAAACAGTCACTGCTTTACTGATTTTTAAGCTTCATGGAAGTGTTCCTGTATTTTATTTTCAAGTAAGATAATGAAGAGTAGGAGAGAAAGAGAAGACAAGAAAAAAAAAATTATACCTTCAAGATTAACACTTCCTACTTCAAAAAATATTCTAATCAAAACTTTTAATCAAAGCTTTAATTTATTCCTTAAACAAAACAAAACAAAAAACCCAACCAAAAAACCAACCAAAAAAACCCCCAAACTTGCTTACATAAAGCTGAAAATTTGCAAATACTAGCTCCAATTCTGCAAAACCTCCGAACTCCCACTGACTTCATGGAATGCAGACTTACAGTCACTATTCATAAAAGTGTATTAACTTCACCATTGGAAATATTCATCCTCCCTAATCTGATTCCCCTCCCCAACAATTATAAAGCAATTACATGAGATAAGAACCCATTTCTAGGCACCATTTTTACATATTTTGATAACCATGTTCACTTACAAATTTCCCTCACTGCTTAAGTGAAAAATAAAATAAACCTTGCAAAGACTTTTATTTTTTTAAATTATTCTGACATGGTGCTGAAGTTATCTCCCTACAAGGAAGAAAGGAATTCACTGGAGCTCTGTTCCAAAATGTATTAGAAGTTAACAGCCCACTTCCAGTTAACTTCAACACGCCTTCCATCAGGCTGCCAGCGAACTGACCTGGGGAGCTTCGAGAAAGGAACTGTGCGTTAATCCATGGAAATGCAAGAAATCAAGGGGTTTTTTTACTCTTCTTGGTCTTTTCAAGGTTTAAGATTCTTCATAATGCCATCACCTATAACACTGCATTCTTGCTCATACAAAAAAATGACCTACAAAATACACACTTAATCTTGCCAGCGTGCAATTTTCATTATCCTGCACGAAGTTAAGCACCTCTCTTTCACCTGAGCCTTTTGTCAGTTACATAAAAGTGAAACATTATTTTAAACTACAAAACACCAAAATGTTTTTGTTCTGTCAAATTTCAAGTATTCAGTGTCCCCTGTGAAAGCAGGCTTTTACTTCTTAAAAAAATTCCACTCATACTGTGTCTGGAACATGAAATATTTTATTTGTGCCCATTTGTATTTGCAAAACTTTATGGGGGGGGGGGGGGGGGGGGAAGTTGCTCCAATCTGGTAATCTTTGTTTGCGGAATTCCATAAAGGTAGAGACACTAGAGTTAATTTTAAAAAACAGGAGCCGGAAAAATGATGTGGCTTTCACATTATCGTATTATACAATTATACTATTATATGATACATACTATACAATTATATGTATTTTTCTTATACAACAGTTGTAACAGTCATACACTACTAATTATTTCAGTTCATTAGATATTTTATGATATTGCCATTGACTGCACACTAGGCAATGAACTGCTATGAGTAAAAATGCCCACATTTTTAATTGAAGGTACTCACTAGGTTCTCTACCTCATTTGTTCTATTATGTGCATGACTACGTTTCACAGTACCTGCAGCAACTCTTCTGAAGTATTTAACAAATCATTTAAGATCAGTAAGTCATCAACATTTTAATGCAATAGCTGATTAATACCCTGATTGACCTGTATCTTTTTGCCATTAAAACCATAAATCAAATTTTCTGTCCTGTTACAACTGAAAGGTGAAACTCATGTAGTAATTAAGGGCTGAGTGACCATTCCCCTGCCAGCAAGCAGTGAGTACAGAAGCAGGCAGCTCAAGAACCTCTGGATTTGCTGCAGACCAGGACCCTACTGCATTCCCTACTGCAGGTCCCCACCCTGCTGCAGCCCTTCCTTCTAGGAAAGATGGCTCAATGAGCAATCTTTCTGCAACACCTTTCTGCTCTCACCAAAAGCTCACTCACTGCTGGCATTCATACGCAGAACTGGAAAACGGAAAAAAAAGGAAAGCAGCAATGGAAGCATCAACTTCCAGCAAGATTTGCACAGCTTGGAGAGGAAGGGTGCCAAGCATACAGGCCAGGGGGGGGAACAAAAAAAACCCACCCCACCCCCCAAAAAAACCCCAAAAACCAAAAACCTCCAAAACCCAAAAACCCCAAACAAACAAACAAAAAAATGTTTGCAGACACTTACTGAAACTGATTCTTGCTTCTCCCTTCTGCCTTATCAGAATTTTCAGAGAAGCATCTTCCTGGGGCTGACACGGCGCCCCTCAGCTGCACAGCTCACAGGGGCCGCACAGCTCCCCAGGGCCAGCAGCCGTATGTTGCATTCCTCTGGAAAGGCCCCTAAGAAAATACTGACCCCAACCATATTCCTCACTGATTGTCTCTGGCACAGAAAGCAAATGTGTTATAAATGCAATCCCGACTGAGCAGAGCGAACACTCGTCCTAAGGAGGAGTGAGACACTCCAACAGCTGCTGCCTGTCACTGACACCAAAACGCTTGAGCCAGCTGGGCACAGGGCTCGGTGGTGCCTGATGGAGGACGCAGGCAAGAGAGACAGCACGGTGGCATGGGGGGGACATCTCCTTCAGCATACCAACCAGGGCAGGCACCACAAATCCAGCGGGCACCATTTCCAGTCAGCAGGCCAACAAAGGTGTGGAGCAATGACAGGTTGCTCCGTCCTTTGCTGGCATGCAGCTTCCCCAGGCCATGTGTTGACTAGCTTCTCCCGGGGGATACGGGCAATCTCCTAACAGAACGACAGACATAACATCACCCTAAGAGCATCATTCACTTTGCGCACCTCCTCTTCTCCTGGCCCTCACACCAGGAAGGACACGTGAGACCCCAGTGGTTGAGCACGGATCTGCCCACTGCCCAACAAAGGAGGTCAGCCGAGGTAGGGACGAGCCTAACCGATTAAAAAAAATAAGCTATCCAGTATCACAGGGCTGTCTCAAGCAACCCTGCTGCCAAGAAAGATGTATTTCATCTTGGCCTTAAGCCAGCCTTAAGACATCCCGTTTCAGTTCCTGATACTTTGGGCATTTGCTCTCCCTACACCCACTTTACAGATATAAACACAGGCAGGGGAAAAAAAAGCATTCATCTTGTGCAAACACCCAAGGCTCAAAGTAAGAGGAACGCAAGAAATCACTTCAGCTGGGAACACTGTGAAGATTTTGCTGTATGGGCCACTCAGATGCTGAAGGAATTCAAGCACATACACTACGCACTCCAAAGAGGCTGCAGTTCCCTCCCTTGTCACGCAGCATTTTGTCTGTGATTTATTAGAAGAAAGAACTATTGGATTACACAAACGGGAAACAAACACATGTAATCCTAGCTATTGAAAAATAATTCTAAATGCTACAGTACATATGTATATATACACACAGAGAAACTGGATAGGTATGTATAGATATGTATGTATGTAAGCAAACACTAGGGTAGTTAATTTCACTTTATAAGCACCAATAATAATAATTTTGCAAAAATTGGTCAACGGGCATCCCTGTTACACCCTCTAACACATTTCTAGTCTCTCATTAGACTGCAGCTACAAATTAAGTCGGTCCATCATTAAGAGAACATGGGGGAGAGGGTTGCACCAAGGTCACAAGACAAATACAAGTGATACCTCTTCCACAAAGCCACAGGCAGACAAAATTGTATTTTGTAAACCAGACACCGTTTAACAGCCCCAGTAAATACACAATTGGCAAATTTCTTCCATTTATATGAATACCATAATGCAAATTAATTACAGAGCGCTAAATCACAGTTCTGATTTAGCAACATTCTTTGCGATGTTTGAGAAATAAATGTGAAAAAAGCAGGGAATGTCAATGGATAACTGAACAATTCCGCAAGTAAATGGGACATTTTACATGTCAATGGGTCACTTCTACAACTGCTCACTATTTTCTGAAGGTGTCTTGGATTCTCATGTGCCATTTACGGTATTTTGGGTTTGATTTTTTTAAAAGTATTTTTTATTCTCACCTCTGAATAAATTCAGCAACAACATGGAATTTCATCGCTATGAAGTGTGCTTCAAGTTAAGCAACAAATAAGAGGCATCTAAATTCTCTACCACATCAGAATCTATAATAAATCACTGTCAATGTTTCTGGATTTTTGCAGTACTGTATCACCTGCAAGTAATAAAACAAAATACCCGCCAGTGTTTTTGAATTCCCTGTTCTAGTACAAGTTGATTAACAGGGCTTCTGCTTAAGGAGTTAAAACTATTTTTAATCCAATGATAGCTCTGATAATAATTATCATTACTTCTAATCTACTGTTTTGCTGGGTGTGTAACAGATGATGCTTAATTTTGCTCGTGCTCTGATAGCTCCTTTGGTTCATCGCCATTATGCATGCTGCACTGTGCAGTACCTTTTCCAGTTGACTTAGGAAAGTATGTTTCCAGAATATGTTATTCAAATACTTGATTAATTTGGGTTCAAAATCACAAGTTTCTTCAAAGTCAGCATTTGGCTTCTTTTGAGGTGAATGTTCCAAAAAGAACATTTTCTGATGGACTCAAGACATCCTTGTTTGAATTTAACAACACACATCACATTTAGATCATGTTGCTGCTGAAGACAAACAACAGCAACAAAACCCCTGGATGGTATGACAAGTAATGTACACAGACAAACAGCAACGTAAGCCTTCAGAGGGAGCTTGTTACTTCCCAGTTCTTACTCTTGCCCTCTGCTGTAGCCACTTGCTAAGTCAAACATGCAGGAGAGCAGATGGATGGTCTGCTGCACTCCCTGCAGCCCCAAGCCAAAGCCCCTATTAACACTATGTCATCACCGCTTTGCATCTCTGCTTTTTCACTGATTCTACCATACTAATGGCATTGGAAAACGTCCAGTGGGACAGGACCAGCCAGTACACTCCAGCATAACCCTTTGGGTTGGTTTCCTCTCCAACCAACTTGAAGGGAGGAGGTCTGGACTCCAGAGGCAGCTTGCTCATCTAGCTTGTCCCAGCTCCAGCCCCTGGTGGGACACCGTTAGAGGACCAGAGAGACTGTACGGCCTCCACTACACACAATGTATTTCTGTGACCAGACAGCCCCCCTTTCTCAACAGATACAACATATTGATATTGTTGCAAGTGTAAAACCCTCCTTCACCAAAGGGCTCTGTAATTAACCCGGCTCATTCTGATCAGTGTGACTTCCTTTTCTAATGCTGTCAGTAACTTTGATGATCCTATAGATTCCAGTCTTCCTTCTGATCATAAAGAAGTCAGATAAGTATCTATTTAACCTGAGATATTTGTGAGCGGGAAAATCACCGAAAGTTGCACGTAACTAAACAACACAAATTCCATGTTCAAATCAACTTACTTCACCACTGAGCGCTGGAAAACTCCACCTTCATTTCACG
The DNA here is from genome assembly GCF_015220075.1 of Falco rusticolus. NCBI lineage: Eukaryota > Metazoa > Chordata > Aves > Falconiformes > Falconidae > Falco > Falco rusticolus. The sequence goes on along the minus strand of NC_051187.1, from coordinate 111,727,785 downwards.
TGCTTCATATCCTCTACAGCCACCAGCACACCCTTCGGTCGAGGACATGGGAAAAAGGGCAGGACCAGGAGTTGCTACTTCCAAACAGGTGGGTGACAAGTTTCCCCGCTGCTGGGGAAACCACCGGCCAGTTTGGATGCTTCACATCTCCGTGGTCAGGATGCTCCATGCAAGTTACACATTATCTGTGCATGTCACTGCTGCACCGACCACTGCTCCAGGTCACCCCAGAGCCCATCACAGCTCCACCGCTTCTTTAGCGACCTCAGATACTTTAGTTACCTCATTATCTTTGGAATAATAACGCTAAAACGTAATTTGATGGTTACCATCAAAAGGCTTCCATTTCCGCTTACATTAATTGGAAAATTCTCCTCAATTAGTACTGGGGGAAAAACATTCCAACCTTATTGATTGGGGAACGGGGAGCTCCCCACAGAGCGTGGGGCTTACTCACAAGCGTGAGTGACAGATCTGATTCTGGTATCCCTTCACAAGAAGAAAGAAAATGACACACTGGATTTTCAACCGTAAAAGAGCAGAGGGAAAATATTTTTATGTGAAAATTATCAGGTCTGCATATTAGCAAGGGACAAACGAATATAATTCACAGCAATGACTTTTTTTTTTTTTTTAAATCTGCAGGATGTGGCAGATTTAAAAAACTCAAATCATTTCCACAAAACAGCTGTGCATGCAGCTCAGTAAGGGGGCACACCAGAGAAAACAGAAACTGGGATGAGCTGGGCCTCCCCGACATACATCGGCCCAAACCCGGTAACGCAGGCTCAGGAGGAGAAGGCCCATTAACCCCCACCAGTTCAAAATGCAGCGGTGCATTTTCTGCTGGAAAACCCCAGGACATTCTGCCCAAGGCTGGAATAACGTGGGGCTGCAACTGCCCGACGCTCACCTTCCCCCCAGCACCCACGCGGCACCCCTCTTCCCCCCGTTTCTGGTGGGGAGGACAGCGGAGCCACCGCACCGCACTCCTCCCAGGGAGCGCCTGGCACAGGGAGGGACTGGGACGGGGCTGGGGCGGAGCGGGCTCTGCCTCTGCCACCTGCCCCTCTCTCTGCCCTGGCCAGCCCCCCCCCCCGGACAGGGACCCCTCTGCTCAGCCAGGCCGGCCGACAGCAGCCCCTCCCGCTGTCCCTTGCATGCCTGCGGCCTGCTCCTGCTCTCCCGCCATTGGCACTACCTGCCGGCGTTGGTCACCCCCACCAGCCCACCAGAGCCCAACTCTGCCGGCAGCCCTTCCTCCTCTCCTTCCACCCCTTCCTTAGGAACAGCCAGGCCGGGCCAGAGTGCCATTTCTGCAGCCTGCTGGCAGCAGGGCGAGCCGAAGCCCTCTGCCCCAACCCCATGCACCGGCAGGCTTTTCCCTTTACATTACAAGCACGGTAAACTTCACCCTGAGAATGATCTACAGCCTTCCTGCAGGTGACTGCCCGTAGCACTGATGAACAGAAGACAACAGCTCTGTTCATCTTCCCTCAGTGACCACACGAGCAATAAACGTTCCTATCAACAAACACGGGAGCGAACGACCGATTCAGTCTGTTCCGAGCATCCTGGACCAGAAAAATAGTAATTTCAAGTAAACTTAAAGAACAGAGATTATACGCTGGCTTGCTCCTCCCCACCACGTTTCTCCCAAAGTAGGCATCTCCCCTCTCTGACAAAAGAAGTTGAATACTAAAACATTTACTCGTAGAGAATTTAAACTAAGATTTGTAAACATCAGTCCTGACAGCATTTGGTGTTTACTCAATATGTATTTTTAGTGTCTACCTATGCAGAAACACTGATGTAGTAAACCCAGTGTTACAGTATAAAAGTAGCAAAATTTAATAACACTTAATTCCTCGTGTAGGGGTCCCAGAGCCTCAGATACTGCAGAGGCTCGCTTCAGCATGGGGAAAACCTGCAGGCTCCTATGGAGATGCTTTCATGAACTGAGCAAAGGAGAAAAGTCGTTATTTGTTCTTGGTATATACAAATATTATGAGGAGCCAAAAAATCACGCCGAGACTTTGACAGCAATACCTTTTCATTACAATCCAAAACCTGTCACAAAGAACTCACAGCACAAACTGCTGACGTTTGCTACTGTACTACCTACAAACACTGTCCTGCAGGATTATAGTAGAATTGCTCTTTTAAGATGCAATCCAAAAAATCACTAAATATGGAGAACAATTTCCTAAGAAAACAAACCCTTACCACATCAGCATTCTATAATATTAGGAAACTATTTGCATCATGCGGCTTGTGCTAAAATACTTAATGATCTCATCCTTACCATAACAAATTATCTGCCAGAAAAAGACCTTGAAGGTCAACACTGGCAACAATTAAAAAGTAATGAAAAACATTCATCCCTTAGGCAGAGTTACAATTTCTAAGTTTGAAGCAATGTGCTGTATATTTTATTAGCTATCACTTGTTTAATTATTCATTGGAGCTCCTCTTATGCTCTATAGAGCAACCTCACATTGCTAAGATTTCCATTTGAATGCTATTACCAATTCAAGGACAAATCTCATTTAAACTTTAGCTTTTGTTTTTATTTTCCAAAACATAAATTATGTTCACAAACTAATGGGTCTGTCATACTTGGTATTTTTAATTCTGTTCACACTGGCTTCAACTTGGGACCCTATACACCATCTCTCCAATGACGGTATTTTGAGTGTCCTCATTCATCTGCTCCAGTATTCCTACAAAACCACACAAGTTTTCAACCAACTGCATCCCTTCCTTGGCCAGCCAGAGTAATTTTTATTCCTGTCTCATTTGCAGTAGCAGCCCACTCGAGCACAGTATTTTCTTAAAGAAACTTACTGAGTTCAAACAAGGCGATAGCACCGTGAAATAACTTCTATGCTTTAATTGCCATTTAATTACACTTCCTGAATTTCCTACCAAGTAAATAAAATCTTTCTCAAGGTTTACTGGAGAAATAAGGAGCTGTAAGAACAGGGCAGGCTTAGATTAGTATTATCTGCAGTTCCTAATTTATCCTTCAATGCAGTCATACACATTTATGCCGTGCTGGGGATTCACAACAAACACAAGGGGAATCAGCTAAAATAGTTTTCTGAGGTAAGAGAGGGAAAGGCCATTTACCGTTTTGTGGTCGACAACTTGAGATAGGTTCCACATTTAAAATTTCATTAGTGGAAATATGTATGGGTATTGTACTGAAACGGTGAAAGAGAAAAGGAATAAAATTGAACAGAACAACCGATCTCAAATGGCTTAATATGTGCTTTGTATAAAATCATTTTGGTACAATAAAATAATGGGAAAACATCATGAAAATTGGTATTAACCCTTTTTTTGCACTTCTTGCAAAAATATACCCACTTGCTGAACTTCACTCACAAATGAAAACATGTCACCCATGATACCAAGGTTTCTAAAACTTGAAAAAGGGCTGCCTTCATGGGGAAGAAAGAGCAGTAAGACAATAAAGAAAGGCTATGTATTAAAAATACATATTAATTTTAAGGTACTTTGAACTTAATGATATATATACAGTAACCTGAAGAAAAATGGAAATGAGCACGTATTTCCATATAATGAATAGCCAAACTCTACCTAATGCTCTTAAAACATAATGATTTAGTTTAATTAAACCCAGCAGCTCCTAAAAGAAAAAGACACCTTGGTAAGGGTGAAAATATACTTTGACCAGCAAGAAGATTTGAAATTTATCATACAAGAGAAACCTTCTCCTACCACTCAGGTTTGGTTTTGTGATCCTGCCAGTATCACCAGGAAAGTGAATTGTTTACATAGTATGGGGAAAATTAGCTACAAGCATTACTCCATTCATTTTATATAAATAAATGTGGCAGCAAAACCAGCCTTAACCTATTCCAAATTAAAACTAATTCCCAAGATAGGGAAAATTTTGATTTTATGATATTACAAAATTTGTTTTAGGTAGAAATCAGAAGTTGTATAGCCGCTGCCATAAAACCTCATTTGTCGAGCTCAGGAAAGCTTATGCGGTAGAACAGGGGTGCACTGCCCAGGAGCTCATGTGCAGAATGAGGCACGGAGGGGCTAACCCCCATCCCACCCCTGCCAGGAAGACAGATAGGATTATCTTTTAAATACATACACACACCTCAACGTAGAATCCCTCTGTGAATAATCACATTTTTTGTATTCAAAATTTCCTGTTGACTACAAAGGCAGAGAAACTTCAGACCCAAGACCAGCAGGAGACCTCTGTGTGCGTATTTTGCTATACCAGTGTAGAACACAGCTCTGCAGTGTGTTTTAGACCCAGCACACGTGGAAATTACCGATAGTTAGATCATGTCAAAACTATTTCATCACTTCTCACCCTCCTTTCTGAAGGCTGACAGTAGACAGGACCCCTTGAAAGTCCAGAGGAGACTGAAAACCCAGCGAATGACCAGAGAAGACTATACAGATGTATCGGTGCGTTCTGCTTTTACTGCTGCTAATGCGAGTAAATGCACATATGCTTGCTTTTGATGCAGATAGTGACTTTTAAAGACTTCCTGATGAGACCAGAAAATCTGGACAGACCTCTTCCTAGTTGGTCTAATTAAAAGGCAATCAGGACGCTGATCCAGTAGTGAAACCTGAAGGAACACATGTGGCAACATACAGAGTCTTAACTGAAGACAACGATAAAGAGACACCATTCACAAACATCTTATCTGGCCAAGAGTCCCCTTATGCTCCTCCTTCATGTGGTAGACCATACAGGCTCCTGCTGAGGGCAAGCCTCAGCCACCATTGAATTGGGGGAGGGAGAAAGAGTGAAATCTGTACACACAGACAGGAACAAAAAGTACATTTCTGGGATACAGATCGCAGAATAAATACAGACTCCATTTCGGCAGCCTTTACCCTGAGTTACTTGCAGTCATTACCAACCTCCTGTATCCGATTTGCCTGCTTCAGTCAAAACATGTTCAAATCCATCATCTAAACGAAACATGGGGGGTTTGCCTAGATGTAAACAACATCTTGCAGGCCAAAACTGTGTCCCACCTCTCAGACATACTCTTTGTCTCCGAAACTTCTGCTTCTCCAGGAAGAGAGCATGAAGAACACCTCTACCCTTTCCAGAAGTTTCTAAGTGGCTCTGAAGGATGGAGTGGACCCCTTCTCACAAATTTCCAGAAGTCAGTAGCACCAAACAGTAAAATCTGTTCCGCTAACCCAAGCCTGACGTCAGGATTCAAGTCCCCATGGATGCTGAGGATGAGAAGGGCTGGTCACGATTGCTGCACAGATACCTTCAGCACTTCACTGGGAATGCCCAGCATGAACTTACTAGTAAGGAAAAACTTTCCTTCTAGATTTTCCTGCAATGGTGTTAAGCAGTAACCAGATGAAAATGGAGGCAGAAAACTGCCATCCATTATGCTACATCTTTAAGATGTCTGCGTACTTTCTCCAGACCCATTTGACTGCTTTGAAGTAGAACTTAATCCTTTCCACCAATGGTTAGTCAACACTGTCTCCTAACTCCCCTTCTGCAATCCATTTTGTCCCAAACCGTGTGTAAGCAGTACGTTAGCTCTTTGGGACACATGCTAAGGATGCTACGCCAAGCTCCTGGGATAATCCATCACCTGACAGCAACACAAACTTCCTTTGTTAACCCCATCTGCCAAACTCTTCTAACAGGTTGGTGTGAGCCATTTGTCACTCCAACACTGGTTATCAAACCCAGGAAAATACTTACCAACTTAGGTACACAGGAACACTAATGCCAAGAAAGCTACTGACAGTAAATGTACTTCTGTTATTAAACACCTACAACCAATACACTTTTAACTTCTTGTCAGGCTTAGCTGCTGAAGACTTAAGATACCTGAGACCACTTCCTTCAACATCTGCATCCCAGGCAACAGGATTTTTTGAGAAACAGCCATGTTCTGCATATCTGTACATTAATTAAATTATACAGTTTTACATGAATAAACTCTGGAAAATGGCAGACTAAATATGCAAACTATGTTCAGCTTAAAACTACATTAAAACTTACCATGAGGATTTCACAAAACTGTAAATACAGACAAAACCCACTGTTACCTACATAAGCCAGTAGTAAGAGCTTTTCATAACATGACTTTCACGAATGAAGTGAGGAGTTGATTTTATCTGGTACACCACAGTAATTTGCTGTGCAGCTTCATGAAACTGCTACAAATAGCATTACAGACAAAACCCAATTGTTGCTGAAAAGCATTCAGTAAAATGGAAAATACAGAGAAATAAAACACAGTAATTGTCTCTCAACCCCCATTATATATTGTGTTTCTAAATTATACACTATTATATTTTCTAGTTTTTACTATAGTTTCCCATTGAGGAATTGATAACACCGAAGACATTCTTTGACCTTTTCCCTCTGAATATCTAAATAATACACCACACAGGCTTATAAACCAAATAACTCTCTAGCCTTTTATTACGTCTCAAGGGATAAAATCTGTTTTAAAAAAACACCCCATGTAGTAATGCATAAAAGAGCTAATGCAAAGCGCTTTCCTTGCCCTGCTATTTGTCACCTGCATCACAATTTTCTCCTATATAGCTACAATTGTAGCTTCTGAGTTTACAGGTATCTGAAAGACGAGAATTGGACTTTCTAACACTTGAAAATCTGCACTAAAATCCTAATACAATAACTGACAATACAAACCATGATCCTGCACACCCACCGATTCCTGCTTAATGGATTCAACACAACGCTGCCGTCTCTTGAAAGGCTTGACCCAAGCAATGGACGAAATAACTTATCAAGCTTTTCTATTCCCCAGATATTGCAGGAAGTATTTCATGGACCTGTTCCAAATTTAGCAGGATGTTAAAAACCACACAGCCACCAGATAAGTAATTTGTGGGGCAGCTAAATCAAAAAGCTAGGCAGATACTTTAAAAGAGGCCTTTCGGGGATTTTGATTTGATAATGTTTGTATCTCTACAATTAATCACAAAATAATGAAGGATTCAAGCCATCACAGTCAGGGATTGAGAGTGTGAAAAGATGCATGCTGTGCATGACAAGAATCAAAGGGCCAGAACAACTCTGGAAAAAAGCATAATATAAAACAGTTGATGTAAGTCAGAAACATCGGAAACTTTCAACCTGCAGCAGCTTAAGCAAAGCCTTTGTATACGGCCAGTCCCACTGATTTTAATGGGGCCACAAGTGCAAATAAAAAGCTCCACGCAGGAGCCTCGCTGCCAGACCATGCATCAAGCAACGTGTCAGGAGAAGCCGTCGGGACTCTCAACTAATGTGAGATCAAATCCTCCATCTAAAGACAGAATACGGTCTGCTTCTAAAACTTCAGGCAGATGGTATTTCAGAAAATAGGGATTATAAGCCACCATTAAATCCAGAGATGATTTGAACTTTTGGGGGAGTTCAGGGTAAGTGACATGTATCTTAAATGTACCGCTCTGGAAAAAAGTAAAACATCCACTGTCATCAGACCTATTTACCGGCATCATTTTAGAACTCTATTCCAATCTCATTCTAGATCAGTTGATCACATTCGTTTGCACAATCTACATTAACAAGTGGCACAATGAATAGTTAACATGAATTTTGAGCTGCTTCCTCAAACAAGACCAGTATTTCAGTTAAGTTTCCAAATACATGACAGAAAATTATCTGAAACAGAAATAAAATATTAATAAGTTGTTTACCTTCTGTTTCCAATTTCTCAGTTTCTGACAAATGGAATTGCAAGCTGAAATATTCCTGGAGCCTTTCCAACACAGACAGCCAATATCGGTAAGTTTTTTCAAACTTAGTGCATTATTACAAGTTAAATCTACCTTGGCCATACACAGTTTGATTTTCTCCCTCCTCCCTCCACCAATGAGCTGTTCCTCTGCATTTCTTCAAGGCAATACAGACAGCCACAATGAATTAAGAATTTTAATTCCCACAGCCACCCTCTGCTGAAATGCTGAGTGAAATACTAGCCCTATGGAAAGCAAGTGGGAATGGTCATCAATTCTCATGAGGGCAGATTTCAACCACCTGACAGATTTTCCTCCTTGTTAATTCAAAAGGTAACAAGTTTTTTTTCTTTAAGGAGCTGTTTCCCCACAACTTAATGAGACAAAATATTAGTCCTTTACCACTTTACCCCATTCTCTTCAAGTACTGTCAATAGCAAAGTATTCATTGACAACTTTCCTCAAAAAAAAAATGCTTGCCTTTTGCTGAGCATCTGAAGAAAATTTTACCTATGCTTGCCCAATTTAAAATCAGTCAAGAATATCTAAAATGGTTCTACTGTTATTAATATTTAAATAATCAAAAAAAGCTTAATAAGACAGCCAAGGAAATCGGCCAGTGCAAGATTTTATTGCAACTAATGCACAGAAGTACCTACTGACGCCACAGAGTTAAAAATGCCTTATGAATTTCATGGTTTCTTACAAACACAAAGGTGAACGAAGTTATTAACTTTATTTTTAAAAAAGGAAAAAAATCCCAACCCTGAAACAAAGTTAAACACTGGTATGACCTTTTTATCTAATGTTTATGGAAATCTAGAAGCAGCAAGTAAGCATCTTACTGGTACATGACACTGATGGACATCAAAAGGCAGCATGCACCTCTGAGAAGCACTGACACTGCTCTATCCTTCCTTCTCCTGCCATAAACATTCAATATAACGTCTTTTCCCAGTATCTGAAAGATGACAAGCAAAAAAATGAGTTGCCAGCAAAGCCTGAGCAGCAAAACAGTTGTCATGAGCACTTTTATTTTCAAAGTGAGCAGATTTTTCTAGGAGAAGTTCTGGGCTAAAAAAGCCCATTTACTGCTCAGATAATTTCAGCTTCTATGAACTCTGACATGCAAATAAATGCTCATCTGAGCAGTCTTGTTCAGCTTACCTGCGTAAAGCTATTCGTTTTGACCAAAGCTACTTTTTCCACTTAGAGTATGAAGGATCACCCTTCTGCGGTTACGTGGAGGGGAGGGAGTTTTGCTGAAAGGTTATCTTTTACCATTACTATAAGAACCTTCTAAAAACACTGAAATTTTTAAACTTACCAGCTATTTATACTCTAGTTGGACATTGTGTTTAAGTCTCAAATCAGACTATTTTTCAAGTATATAGTTTATATTTCCTAGAAAGCATTCTGACTGTTTGCAAAGCTCGTCATGACTCCCTTAAATGTCTATTTCTGGTATAATATCCTTCAACTAGCTTGCACATTAAATTATCCCTAAGACCTTTCTCCTTTTATTTAAAGAAGTCACAGCTTACAGGATAACTAAACTTTATTAACTCAGAATTCAGCTTTTGTTTTCACTTTTCTGTTTTCCTTCATACAATACATCTAACCCACAGAGAGGGCTGGCTGTCCAGGCTAGCCACTGCCGCATGAAATGAGGATAATATGGCACTTGCTTCTGCTTCCATACTCATTCTTGGTATCAGGCTTTAATCTTGGCTTCTGAACTATGAACCCTGCCGGGTGCTGCATGTGGACCCACCTCCTGCGCCTGGTTAACTTGGAAGGTCGTACTAGGCTACGGAGAGAGTCGCTCTGCAGAATATCCAGCACTGACACAGACTGCAGAAAAACAGACTGAAGCCCAAATACGTATCTTCCAATTTCTTGATTTCACTGGTGTCGGTTGGTAGATTTTCAATAGGCCTCCTATCATACTTTTTTTTTTTTTTTTTTCCTTTCCCCTCCTCATTCTGGGAGCACAGCCAATCCCCAGCACAGCAGCTGACTTTCCCCAGAACTAACTAGAAATATTCTGATAGACTCTATTTATAGACTCAAAAACTTAGGACTGGAAGCAGCCAACCAAATTTTTCCATTCCTTGCTCCCCTCCCCTATCTATCTATCTGTCCTGGGCTAACCCAAATTCCAGCCGTCTTGTGTTTCTCAAGAGGAAACTGTCCTACCCAGGGCAGGTGTACCATGGCCATGCACACCTCTTACACATCCGAAGCACCTGTGGAGACCTTTGCATGCATTTTACTGAACAGCCTAATAGAACAAGAATCCTCTGCTTTCATGTCACTGCAGAAAGTATTCACGCTGATCTGCTCTCCTGTCACTGCAAATCAAAGTTGAAGAGAAATCAAGATTCCTGTAAGAGATTCTACCACCTGTATCTCAGACCTCTGCTAACTGAAAAGCCCAGCTTGGCCGTGCACTTAATTTCTTTGTTTACTTTGACAATACCAATAATAAATAATTACCTTTTTGTAGCAGGCTTTAGCAGTGGACAATACCTACTGGCTTTATTTTTGTTGTATTTTTTAAATATACATATACACACCCATATATATAAATAGCTAATACTTGCAGAAGTCAAGTAAGGTTAGTCCCCGTCAGTTTAGGCACAGTACAAACATACGGCAAAAGAAAAAACTGTGTCCCAGAGTAAGAATAATATTTCAGCCAACTTGTCCTTGGACATATGACTTTCTAAAATTATTTATTTACAATACTATCAGATTCTGTTGAGCATTTCATACTGCAGATAACGTATCAGAAGTATAAATTTTGAAACAGAAAGATTAGCATGCTCTGGAAGCAATACCTGGCAAATCTGGTTTTGCTTAACCTTACAAATGTTGCTAGGAAACCCTACTCAATATTTACTTCAGGCCTTTAAAGAAACAGACTAATTCATACTAAGCTACTGGTGGGAGCATTGAGGACTTGGCGAAGAAGCCCCAACCTAAATTTACTCTTGACATCTCACTTTCCTAATCCACAGACCTGACGTAATATAGAAATATAATTAAGAGTTGAATATGTAGTTACTTTACGTTTGTGGGACCTGTAACAGCACAGGTATTTTGGACGTTGCAGGCAGCACAGATGACGTTAACAGACACAAACAAAAAGTTCTGCTCTTTTGCTGGGTTTTGTGTACATGTAATTAAAAAAAAAAAAAAAAAGCCACAACATTAACACAAAGTCTTCTACAAATGGCAGATGTTTTTTACATTTCTATCCTCTGAACAGTAGATAATTTAACAAATTCCATCATCGGCTCTCACGCCTAGTACAGTGGTAAGCAGTATCTTAATCTGCCCATGTAAAACATCAGACAAAGGCTAGATTGTTCCAAAAACAGTAAATGGGAAACATTTGTGTATTTATTTCTGTCTTTTAAATGGATTCCATGAAGTATCTCCATAAAAAGCAGTTAAAGCTATTTCCTGTAAACCTAACTGATGAAATGTTGAATATTCTCAGTTTTCAGTTGAAAATGCACTACATAAAGCTTGCATCCTCTTGTGCCAGTACCTGCTAGTTTCCTTACTCCTATAAACCTTCTTCTCTTTTTCATTAAATCATAATTCTTATTCTTCTGTATTTCTAATGTCAAGCTCATTCCTATTTGGTCCTCAATATTTTTTCTACTCAACATGAAAACTGCACTGATTTCTATGGGCTTACTGATTTAAGTCATGCCAACATCAGTATCACCTTGGAATGTGGGGTACACAACAAGAGGGAAAAATGCTGATGTATTTCCCAATCAGCAGTAACTCATCCTATGGAGTTAGATGCAGCCCAAGCTCAAAGCCTCAGGTACCTTGAGCAGAATTTGGAAAGAACTGTGAACGTGCACGCTGCTGGCACTGGTGTAGAGAAGACCCCAGGAACACCTACTGACCCCCACCACTGCCATCACCCAAAAGCACGGCTGGGGCTGCCGTCTCCTCACACTTTGAAGCATCCCAGCTTTGAACATGAGCTTGGCAAATGGAAGACCCGGCTTCTGTGCTGCACCTGAGTTGGCTTCGTGGACCTTGCTATAACCTTAGTAAGAACTTCCTTTTAATAAGCACAGTATCAGGTGTTTGTGCTGAAGTACGCAGAACCGTAAGCATCTTGAGATCATGGAAAGGGCTAACACAGGTGGAAGGACATGGAACAATGGCGGAGGACATGAGAGTATCTTGTTCATCGCAGTATGGAAGGTATGAAAATAAGGCAAATGTAAGGCTCCTCTTAAGAAGTCAACGAATGAGCTCAAACTCATCTTGATCCTGGTATTACAGTGCTAATTCGTTAGAAATTAAGACAGGTTTATAACTCTTTTTTCCTTTATCTATCTTAGAAACAGACTTAATGGCTGTAAGTCATTTACAAGCCACTAATACATCACCTATTCAACTCAGCCTCATATTAAAATTAACTTATCCAACATCCACAATACATAATTAGCTAAAAATCATAAGTTTACTTTAAAAAAAATTACTGATCCAAAGTATGCTTTTTCCTGAAATGACAATTCTAAGTTGTTAATTACTTTGCCTATGTTATAGCTGCTTGTAAATATTTAACACAGCTGCCTATAATCAAAACAGTTCTGTTTTCCTTTATTTTAGTAGTTAGCATTATAATAAACATGAGTATCTGCAAACCATATCTAGACCTTTCAATTAGTTGAAAAGAAGTTAAATTCACTAATGAAAAAACAGGATACAGCCTGTTTGTCACTTTAATTTCACCTCCTACTTCCAGTACTTAATTCGGTTGTTTTTAAGAGTTCTAGAGTGCTGTGAAGGAAGAGTAAGTGAGTACTCTGCTCATTCTGGATGCAACATACAAACACACACATCTGCTGAGAACAGTGCCCCCCGACTTTTCTGTGGAATAATGTCCTCTGTCTGTAACCCTGAATCTTTTTTCAATTACAGATGCTTAACAGGTGAAAATGCAATGATCACACAGGCAGTATATACATTACAGGCAGTATATACATTACAGGCAGTATATACATTACAGGCAGTGAGGTGCAACAGATTACCAAGAGGTACAGCTGGTCCCAAGGATCCACTGTCTACTTCATAGGTGTCACAAGGGTTATGCTTCAGGCCAGCTCCAGCAGGGTCCCTTGGACAGAAGCCATCAGGGGCTGGAGTGCCCTAGGTGGCTCCTGGAGCACTTTTTTCATTCGCTGCTGGCTAAGAAGTATCTGCTTTTTCACACCTCAGCTGCCCCGTGACATGAACCACAGCACAGAAGATGGTGGCAACTGGAAGATTCACTTCAAAAGCACACTTCAGATCCAAATAAAAATGCTAAACACAAACCTACTGAGTTTGGTACTCACCTTCTGCACACAATTTACTCTTGTTTATGTTGGGAAAGAAATGCAGGACAATCTGCAGACCCACAATGGCTGCAGTTGCGGTCCCAGGAAATAATAATTAAAAGGTCAGTCAGCAACTCACTCTTTACACTTATATTTCTAAATAAATTAGCTCCTCTGATTATTTTTTTTTAAAAATAACGTGTCCATCCAAAACACTCGTCCTCCTTGCTTCTTCCACCAAATGGGTTTAATATGAAGTCAGTAACAGTCCTTTATCTCATTATCTGCATGTGCAGTTTGAAGTTGTCATTACTGCATATTTAGTCAGTCAAAATTTTCAATGCCTAATCCCCTTTTTACTGTCAAATCTTCAAAAACATAAATTCCAAGCAGTCTCAAGAATCAGAAAGGTTAGTTGGGAAACAAGCACAAATCAAGTGCATTGTTTCATTGCAACATTATCTTATGTCATTAGTTGGCAGCAGCCATAAAGCTCTGGACCACTTCCAACATTTACTTCCATACACTGAGTAGAAGCTGACACATCTAACCCCCCCCCCTCCCACTTTGTTCATCTTCCAGCTAGTTTACATGGATTCAGATTAAAATAAGGACTTAAAAATCCTAATAGAACCAATTGGAATTATTCTGTTTTGCCACCGTGTATCTGAAGGAAAAGTACGGTAAAGCAGTGCAGGGTTTGTAGAGCTAACCCTGCAGCAATGTGGTTTTACTTGATGTATTTTACAGTGGGGCAGTCTGCGACAAAGGTTCAGTGCAGAATTTTGACAAGCCAGTCACATTTAGTAACTTCTAATCCTTCAGGAATATTTATTGCCCAATATTTGTTTTTATTATTAACTTAAGAAAGCCTTAGTGCTCAAAACCAAACAAACTCAAAACGAAAACAAACCAAAAACACGGTGCACCCTGAACACAAGGGAACAGGCTACCAGCCGGGGGGCAATCCCTAAGAAAGAGGGTAAGAGGACCTCCACCAAAGCATCCCATCCTCTCCCTGCCGGGTTCAGGGTGCCCAGGGAGCTGCTGGAGAACCCTGCCACAAACAGCTTCAATGAGCAGGTTTACTTCCCAAATGTACAGACACAGACATGCATGTAACAAAGGATTGTGTCCAACTCTGGGACAAGATCTCTTACCAGTTATGGAAAACAACACCTGCAATGGTCCAGAAGCCTGCAACCCTTGACCAATGTGCTAGAACTTATGACGTGTTTTTATTTTCTATTAAACAATATTAAAAAAAAAATGGACCTTGATGCTCAGACATAGCAAACATTATAATATATTGTCTTCAAACGAGACACACTAATTTTTCCAGAAAGTCTTCACATATCCCAGGATCAACACCTGTGCAAGATTGTTGTTGTTTTGGGTTTTTTTAAAATAAGTTTGAAAGTTAACAAAGTTAGATCCAGAGAAGTAGATCTGAAGCTACCATTAGAGGAAGAACTCCCTAACTGCTCTAACATACTGCACTCTCTAGCACAAATTTAATTTAGTTTAAAATAATGAAGCTGACAGCTCAGATAGTCTGCCTGGAAACCGTGCAAATTTCCCACCCACCTTCATTTGCAAGGTCCCTGGCACTCCAGTCTTCAAAAATGCTGAAGAGCATGACAGGTTTCTAGAGACAAGCCTTCCACAATGCTAAAAGTGAGATCTCCAACCTTTTGGAGCAGCTCATATTTGAACTCAAACCTCCTGAGGGAAAAGTGTCTCGGTGCCCTGACCTTAAGGCGTGCTTCCAGAAGCAATCCCCTTCCTGCTCCTAGTCCGAGGGCAGCAACATGAAACTGGACCAGGAGACCAGGTCTCACCTCCAGCCTTGCTTCAGACAGACAAAGGCCATGTTTGAATATGGAACATCGTGAACCACCAGGAGAAAAAAAAAAAAAAAAAAAAAAAAAGCAAGCCCCTTCCCCACTCTCTTACCTGCAGCACTACTGACAAAGAGCTAAAGATACAAACAAGATTGATTTCTCAAGGTGAGATGTTGCCAGAGTAAACCGGGGCTCGCCAGTTGTGAAACCCTGTTTCCAAAGGGCTCAGAGAGCACAGGTCCTGGCGAGGACACGCCAGGTGACGCATTCACACGGGGACACGGACACGGCTGCCTTGCGCAAGCCTGCATGGATGCACCGGCGCAGGCAGCTGCCTGCCACGGCACGGCAACACGCCTCCGATGGCACAGGAGCTTCAGCCTGCTCCCACACCAGCCAAACTCAGCGGTCGCCCCTTTTCCTGTACAGCCTGAATCTGCCACCAAGAAGCCAAGCATGATTTAAAAATTAATTGAGCAGAGAACCGTTTTGCCGAGAGGACTGCTCCAGTCTCCCTGGGCGACTCCCAAGCCAAGACTGGGACAGTTTCCGTGCACCCTCCATCCCAACCCTTCGAGGCAGGTACAGAAGAAAAGCTGGGAAATAAAAGAAATAATGTACCGTGGCAACGGGTTCTGCAGGACTGAGGTATCATGTCAGCACAACACGGTATTCAGAAAACCACTGCCAAAAATGCTAGCAAGACCCTACAGTTTGGCAGCTGGCACAGCCAAAAACCTAGTCAGGACAAACGCAGCTGCTTACTTCCCAATTCTGACCTGTGATTAAAAACTCTCAGACCACTGACATGTAACACTGCCCAAAATGAACCTCCAAAATACATGTTTATTTTGCAGACTTAAGACCGAATACAAACCTGAAATGCTCACACATACACACACACAAATGGAAGGCAGATATTCTCCCAAATCCAAAACATTCAGAAAACGTTATTAAAGATGGCAAGGTTTTTTTAATCTCTTTTTTTCAGAAACCTAATTGCTAGTGAACTAGTTTATAAAGCCACCACTTTTAGAAACCTGGGATAGCACCTCTGGAAAGCAGACAAGGAAAGAAAGGCAAAACAGAAAAGATTTGCACTTGCAGTCCAAATTTCAGATGAAAAGCCCATTCAAAATGTTACTTCACCTCCAGACACAAGTACAAAGTATTGTTTAGGAAAGAGAATGGAAATGAGCAAAGCGGTATAAAAATTGTCAGAAACATTCAGCAATTAGTCTGAAATTTGCTTTTTAACCTCAGGGCTGTAACTCTTTGATCTATTATTAATTATCACTAACCACAATCAGCAGCATACCCATGCATCTTAGGAAAGCGTACAAATTCCTATAAGCCATTTTATGTATTATCCACAAATACTGGATTCTGTTTCTGCTCAGATGTTTCAACCAAAGTTTACTTTTTTCTTATTAAAGAAATATCTTTCTCTATTAACCCCAAGTTACCCCACCTCCAAATATGAAATTTAAGCTATCAGTTTGTTCATGAAGCAAATACACAGTTTACAGATTGCAGATTTATAGAAATTTAATTTAGCTACCACATTCTAATGTAATTGCAGGAGCTTAATTCAGTGGTTGAGATAAAGAAGTAACATTCACATTCAAGTTATTTTCTTGTGACCTACCACCAGCGTGGGAAATCCTGCTATAATACAACTCAGTAAAGAAACGGTGTCTTGCAAAAATACTTGCTCACATACCAAATAGATACAACCACTGTTACTTAGCCTTTTAAGAATCCAGAATAGTCAACAGCATGCTTTTGGTTCTCTGCAGCTTTTGTTTTGTTTTGAGGGGGATTTCTGGGGGATGGAAGGGGTGAGGTAGGTGGTGTTTGTGCTTTAAATCCTTCAGCATTGATTTCAGTAAAGAAGAGACAGACAACGACCCAGATCACATCCTTCCAGAAAACACACTGTTAAGCTCTTGTAAACCACGTCAATAAACCTCAACTGCAAAAAAAAACCCAAAACCACAAAACAACAACAAAAACAAAAAAAAACCCAACAGACAAACAAGGTCAAAGCTTCCCATTTAAAGAGACGAGACGAGACGGTTTATTTTAAAACTTTGTCCAGAAAGTAAATCAACTCTCAAGGCTTTGTAAATCTCTGAGGTTCCTGAACAGAAAGATGAGTATTACTGAGGACGAGGATGTCCCCCGCTTCCCAGCGGGAGAAGGGAGCACTGCCCTGCACGTACACGCCCAGCCCAGCGCAGCACGGAGAGCTGCTGCCACTGCTCCGGCCAGTAGTGGTGCTGGGACAGGCTACGTTGGGAACTGCTGGCATGGATAAACAGGGCCTTCCTGACCTACGATCCCTCTCCCTGTAGCATAAATCATGAAATACGCCTTCCGCCAAGGTCTGCCCGTTGCCTCCTCCAGCAGCAAAACCTACGTGGCTCCAGCAGCAGAGGGCTTTTGTGGGGACCCGACAGTGACCTTCCAACTGCCGTTTGCACTAGCAGGGCAGCAAGCAGTCAAATTATGCCATGGTCTGTTTAGGGTGCAGTCAAACGTGCCCGACAATGCTGCAAGGACTTGGGCAATTGCACACAATGGCAATACTCCTCGTTTTTTCTCCACGGATCTCACGCTCAGAGGAGACTGCAGCTGAGGCAATTCATATGCTGAGCACCAAGTACTGTGTAGCAACCAGCTGCATGTGAAAACTGATAAAAGTACTAAACTTAGACATATTTAATACCTGTTTTTCACATGCTTTTTAGTTTCTTCGTCGGACCATTTTTATCACTCTTACATAGCCATATTCTAAGACACATTTGCCAGAGAACAAGTTATGGTTTGATATTCACCCTAAACTGTGGTATTTTCTGACGTCTGAGAGTTTAAATCTGAAATCACAGCACTCCACTGTTCTCCAAGAAATTCTGGCTGAAATCAGTCCATTATTAATTCCAGCTCCTACAATTTTGTTCAAAAATTCAACACAAACAGTTAAAAAACAGAAACTGCCTTGTAAAAAACATACTCTGAAAATACAAGTGCCGAGATTATGGCTTGGCAATGCATTATCTTTTAGCAGAAATATGCGCTTAGAATATTTCATCGGCTCGTTTCCCTTATGGTCCCTTCATTTGTTCTTGTGCCCATGTCACCCCACACTGCTCACCAAGTTCCACTGACCTGATGGACTTTAGAGCTTCAGACTGAACCGGACCAGGAACCCAATGTGGCTCTCACACACAATGTGCCCAAACAAAGGGCAAAGCCACAGTCAGACCAGGCAAAGGCATGGCCCAACAGTGTATTTCGCCACTGCAAATAATATATTATTCAGCTAGAAACAACGTCCGGCAGCAACCGCTACTCAATACTGCGTTCAGCAAAGAGCCAGTAGGTAGCTAGAAATGGGATTCAGCTGGGCAGAGCAGGTTTAAGTTCCGTTAATGCTAACTGTTGGTTGAGTAAGGCCAGGTTACTGAAACACAACAGTTTACTCCCTCTGCAGACAATATGAGTACTGCACGAGTACCGATGCCGCTGCGGTAATCCCTATGCATGCTTACCTACGTAATTGCCATGCACATCCCATAAAATAGGACGGGGACATTTCTGTACGGTACATATTTCAGACATCAGTGTCTTCCAGCCCTCATGAAAATGGACTGATCCATACTGTCACAGAACATGGGTAATCAAAATTTCTTCTGCTTGCTAAAATCTGTGCACGAAGGTGATCCCACCTTCCCCCTTTTCAGAAAACTGTCAAAAGAAGATATCATCATGAGATTCTGTGTCACCAATAGTGATAGAAAAGCTAGGAAACAATTATTAACTCTCATCAGAATAAATTATGGCAAGCTGATTTCCAACAGCCAAGTTTTGCAAAGTTCAGCAGTACCAGCTGGCAACAGGAATGTTTTAGTAATACACAACACTACTTACCACCCCCCCACCCCCCCCAAAGAAACAAACGTCCCCTAGATAGTGCAATATGGATTGACAACGGAGCTCTTTTTCCCCAGTTTTGGAAGATCCACCCATTTACAGAACACAATTTTCCAGCAACACTGGAAATTTTTCCCTGACACAGCACAGGAGTCAACTGACGTGTATAATTTTAAGGGAAAATAAGGCATCATTAGCAGTCACGTTGTCATCCTTTATATAGATTTTGAACTCCTCAATAAAAAGAGCAAAACAAGAAAAGAGCACCCTCCACAAAGTAACAATAAAAACTGCTGTAGAAAGTACAAGGCTATTAAATGCATGCTGGTACACTGAAGGAGAACCTTTAGACCTCCTGGCCTGACATACTAATACAGACTCCTAACGTCTTTAGTGAGAAATAAAGACATACATATGTAGACTCCCTGTTGTATCAAGATTATACCCAGAGCTGTTGAAAATTACACAAAATTATACAAGAACCTACAAAACCAAGTGTAACTTTTCAAACTGAAAAAAAACCCAAACCCCAAAAGGACAGATTTAAGGCTGCAGTCTATGATATGAAAGAATCATCGGCAAAAAACAACTGCACAGTAAATTTGTGAGAAGCTAAAAGGGAGAACAGTCCTGTGAAGCACGGAGAATATTTTAACAGCACAGCCTTTTTCCCATAAAGTCCATCAGCAAACAAACAGAGGTCAAGGCCATTCATAAATTCTAAAAATAATATTTACCAGACCTTTATCTCTCTGGCAGGTATAATTCTGATAACTGACTATTCTAGATAATATTTAACATAAAAGTTTATTTACAAAAATACCTGCAATAGCCTGAACCCAGATCTTAACCAGAACCACTGACTCAAGTCAGTGAAGGTACACGTAAATGAAGATCATGTTGTTGTTTTGGGTTGGATTGGGTTGGGTTGGGTGAGGTTGGGTGGGTTTTTTCAGGGGCTGTTACAAGTCGGGTCTATGGAAAAAATACTGATCCATGTGAATGGCTCAACAACAGATAGGTATAAGAAGTCTCTAAAATACTGTCAATGTTTGATCAAAGATTTGACCATAAACCCTAAGAAGTCAATGACAGTCTTTCAACTCCTTTTAAGAGACATAAATTAAGACTCTAAAATATCATGAAACACTGCTTTGAAGAGAATTCTCCTTGTCTAAATGACAACAACTGAAACATAACTATTGATACATGTATGCAATCTATGTTAAAATTGTGAACTTTTTTAATAATAACACATCAAGCTGAATTCATCACACACTGGATTACACCAGTGGAACTGCCAGGAAGAAAGTACATTAAGAGTATCAGCCCTTTGCTTCCACCATAACTGCTCAGAAAAGCAAGTACATATCTGTACATATATGAGTTAATATGGAAATTAGAGGAAGAGGGCACATTTTCAGAGTAAGCTTTAGGTAAGAACTGATGCAGCAGAAAGGTCATCCTCCTCGATTTTTAGTGTTGTTTCAAGTAACCGTGACATTTTCCTAGGCTGTTTTGAAAATTCTAGGATTGGCACGATCATAAGGCTTAGGCTGGTACCCTGATTCAGAGGAGCAATCACCTATAAGTGGAATGTTTTCTGGATTTTTAGTGTAGGTTTTCCTCAATGACATCACACACACCTTCTTTTTCAAGCCCGCTTTGCTATTGTTTAGTTTAGAAAGCAGTATTTCTTAGAAATGCCATTCAAGGAGGGGGGGGTTTAGACACACAGACAGACAGGTATGACTCACCCTGTATTAAAAATTAGACATGTAAAAATCTTTCAAAAATAAAGACATGCTCTGCATGCATATTAGGAGAAGAAAAGCATTTAAAAGAGAATAAAGAAATCTGGGTTTGCCTAACAGGCTCTCGCTCCCCAAACACCACAAGATGCAATGTTATTAAGCTACTACCAGCCATCTAAAAAGGAACCATAACCCTGGGCATCTAATAAAAGTAACTGAAGGAGAAAGAGACCTGTTCTAGATGACAGTGGTTACTTGGCACAGTCAACAAGGCAGCAAGGCATTTTAAATGCCCAAACTATCTTTATTAGACACTATCAGCAAGTATAACCAACTCAAGAAAGGTAATATTTCAATAGGAAAAAAAAAATTGTACAGTAATATTCTAATGATTCATTTTCATTGTGAAAAGACATCTTCGTTCCTGGTCACCCACTCCTTTACACCACATAAGCTGCAATCAAAAGCAGCCTAAAAAAGACCTTGAAGTTGAGGTTCAGAAAATAATGTTGCCAAAACAAGGTATATTCAATGCTCGTCATCTACTGGCTTTGGGAGCCACGTAGCCCATTTTTTCCCTTTACCTTAGTCTTTGCTTATGGCGATTTATATTACAGGGCAAGTGTATGTGAAAATAGGTGAAGACTTAGAATAGCAGAAACTTTAAAATATTGCAGATTTTGAAGGGTTAATCACATCCCGTCAAAGTCTGCAAAATGTATGATGCTGAATACAGGTGATGCATCTGGAAAAAAACCTGACTGGAACAAGGATCTGGTCTGGATGTGGAGTGCAGAGGTGTGATGCTGCTGTTCTGACACGAAGGAAGAGAGACTTTGCAATCCCCATACCATACTGACATGGGACAGCTGAAACCCACCTTGGGCTGCTGGGTCTGACACAGTTTTAAATGATGAGTGTTTTATTACAACACTTTGGAGAATGAACAAACTTGCACGATTTCCTCTGGTTTAGCTGGAATGCAGCACCAAAATAGGAGAAAAGTAAAGATCACTTTGAGGTTTGTTAGCAAGAGTGAGCTTTTACATCTGTGACATCCTGTTGAGTCTTTAGGACTTGTCAGCCAACAAACACCTGAGCAGGCATCTATGTGCTCAAATCTGTACTGCTAAAACGACCTCTACCTGAATTTACCTTGAAACTTGTAAGGGCTTTGCACAGGTCCCCAGCTGCACCTGTTAGCATAAAGCCATTGCCAAGCAGATTAAGAGCAACATTTAGTTAAATAATGGGGCTGAGTTAAGAGATTTGAAATGATGACACATGTTCTAATCTGAACTACAGATCAGGATGCCTGAAGTGTCGCAACCCTGCAGATTTCCATCACTTGAACAGAATTCCACACCTGCAATAATAGCTCTGAGCACTAAAAATTTCAGGATTTCAATCCTGCAAAGTAACAGCTACACTCACTTGCATATTTTACTCAGGTATCAGTTCAGAGAACAAAGAAAAGTGTATCACACCCGTGCCATTGTGAAGCCTGATGACACAGATTATCCATTTATTGGTCTAAAGGTAGATAGAAGAGAAAAGGCACTATGGAGCAACGTTAGATCAGAAGGCTCCTCCAAAAGCCTTACAAGAAACTGTCATTCAGAATGCACATATTGATGACAACCACACTACTACCCGCATTTCCCTGTTTATTGTCCCAGTCCTTGCAACACATGGCAACCCTGACTCAGTGCGAACAGCACTTACTCGTGCAAGGGCTCTCACAGCTGGAAGGAGCTGCTTGCTCAAGTAACAGCACCCAACCACAAAGGCACTGAAATACTGGGTCTTTACTGTCACGCATCCCATCCGTCTTCTAGTGAACTTTTCTCACTACATAAATAATGCAACGTATGAAAATTTCATCAGGTAAAATAACTAGAAAACAGGAACTTCATCTTCCTTGATCCAAGAAAAGCATATTTAAGCCAAGCCTGGGTGATAACAAATATCCAGCTACGTCCAAAGTTCAGCACAGAGGTGGGATACAGCCCTTTCAAGTTGAGAGAGTTACATTAAAAAGTGCATTCATTAGAGACCATCTCTGAAATAACCACAGAAAAAGTGAAGTATGGCTTGCAAAATGATAAGGAGATTGTAGAGGTCTTAGACAGATCTGAGAATAAAATGGAAATACTTAGTCTTTTTTTTCTCCTTGCGGGTAGGTAGGCTGTTTTCCCTCCTCAAAAGCACCATTATTTTAGGTATTATGCTTTTCACTGCAACACCATTTTTTCAGAAATATTTAGCATCACACAAATATGGAAAACACTACGCATTCTCTTCACTCCAAGAATAAGGCAGACGTTTCATTCACTGAGGGCAGCTGTGTATCCCACGATGGAAAAAAAGACTTGAGAAAGGTAAATGCAGATTCTGTTACCCGCTATTTCACTGAGCTGGAGCACAAACCTTTGGTGAGCCTGTCGGACACATGAAGAGGCTATTTAACTATCCTAACCCAGTCATGCTGTCAGATGGGCTGAATAACTTGTAATACTATCAAACTAGATAGTTTATGAAAGTAAGCGTCCTCTGTGAGATACATGAACATCTGTTTGCTGAAGATGTGTTTCCACGAATTAGCCAAGAAACAAATTCAAACGACACTTGCATACTTCTCTCCCACCAAAAGTGAGGAGATCAGTTTATCCATTTATCCCTCTCAAATGCGTCAAGTTTTAACAGCCCTCCTCCTTCTGGAGGCATTTTTCTATATATACAAACCAAATGTTCCTACAGTTAAAATACAGAAATAATATGTTGCCACAGGCTTGTAAGGTTTAGTTTTTAAAGTTAACCAGTTAAGGACTAGTGCAAACTTGTAACCATGCATCTTTACAAAAACAGGTTCCTGACACTATCGTTTTCTTATCCTCATCTCAACATTTCATCTGAAGTACAACACATTCAAGCACCAGCTAAGAAAGAATAACCATTATAGGACACACGAGAGCAATTTTACTAAGCTCTCATTATGGGAAAAACAACATTTATAGTAGTAAGAGCTCATAAACATACTAAAGCTACACTTTCCAATCTAATAAGAATAGAATATAGTATGTTCTTTTTAAATATTAAAGCCAACACTTTCTATTAAAGGCAGAGTAAAATACAGCAAGAAAACAGCCAATCTAATGATAAGAACTGAAATGCAAACAAAGAATTATGCATCAGTTTGAAAAATACCACCCTGGTCCCCATTTTAATTCACGCCTCATTCATTTAATGCAGGGGGAGAAATAAAAAAAAAATAAAAAAAACCCCAACAAACAAACCAAACAAAATGGAAAAAGAAGTAATTTGTCTGCTCACCTGGACACGTTTTCTGGAATGTACTCTAGAACTGGATACCCATCACTTCTTCTGGATGCCAACTCTGAATGCGACTTCCAGGTCTCCACTAGCGTGCTGACGGGAGGGAACGAGCTCAAGTGCTGGAACGCCTGCTCTCGAGCAACAGGCCGTGACAAAGATATCGTGCCTTGGGCACCGATCCTGTAGTGAAATGACTGTCCACCTGAA
Source organism: Falco rusticolus (assembly GCF_015220075.1). Taxonomy (NCBI): domain Eukaryota; kingdom Metazoa; phylum Chordata; class Aves; order Falconiformes; family Falconidae; genus Falco; species Falco rusticolus. The sequence continues at coordinate 111,703,590 of NC_051187.1, read as the reverse complement.
TTTACACCCACAATGGCAGAGGATGGTATACTGTTTTCTTGGTAATAGCTGCCATCGTCAGGCTCCTGCTTAATTCCCACACGTAGGCCTGGATTTGGAAAACCGCTACCTTCACAGCTTCCATCAAATGAAGAAACAGGTGGTCCTAAAATCCCAGAAAGAGAGTAATAGTCTTTGTCATCCATAAAAGAAAAATACGAGCCATCTGTAAATGGGAAAGGATTTACTGTTTGATTCCCTTTAAAAGAGGCACCAGAACATGGATGCTTGGCTGACTCTTGCTTCACTGGTACTGAAAAGGGGGAATCGGAGTTTATTTTGCTGCTGTCGCCAATGCATGCACTGCCGAACGAACCATCTGGCTCGGGTTTTATGAACTGAACAAGGTTCATCTGACTGTTGTTGGAGATGGCATTCTCCATTTCCTCCATCTTAGGAAACGCAAGCTCTTGAGCACCCTTGTCTTTTGTTTCTGGACTGGGAACAGTATCTTGGCTTCTGCTAGGTCCCGCCGGTGTGCCGGACGCTGGGAATCCCAGGGAGTTGTTTACGGGGCTACAGATGGACGATCCCACAGTGCTAACCGCTGGACTAGAACGAGTAGACCTATTATTGGCATTGGAAGGGCTGGCGATGGAGCTCCTCGAGTTCAGGTTCGCAGGACTGGACACAGAAGATCGCATAGTGATATTATTGGGACTCGAGACAGGAGATTTCACGCTGCAGTGGCTGGGAGGACTAGAAATCGGTGATTTCATGCTACTTATAGGGCTAGAAAGCGGAGACCCGACGTTGCTAACGTGCGCGGGACTGTGCAACATAGACCCCCTGTTTTCAATGTTCGGCGAGCGTGACAAGGGGGTTCCCTGGCCGATGGGGCTGTGCACGGCAAAGTTCCCAAAGTTAGCAGTAGTTGAGGACACAGAGTTAACTCCTGCAGGACTACACACTGAGGAAACCATGTTCTGAGGACTGCAGCCCGAAGGGCTTTTCTCTTGACACATGATAGGGCTTTTCACAATAGCATGCATGGCACCACCGTTCACAGCGTTCCCGGAGTCCGACATCAAAGACCTCAAGGGCCTGCTGGCGCTGTGGAGGGGAGAAGAGCAATGGCCGTTCTCCTTATAGAGCTTCACCAGCTGCTCCACGTTCTGGTAGATCTTTCCTGGGCTCCCCTGGTTCTGCTGATCGTAGGGGTAATCAGCATCTCGTATTGAATCCATATATAGACCCATGGATTCCGCCACTGTTGCCGACAGCTCCTTTGACTCCGTTTCGGTTTTGATGTCAGAGGGCAACAGACCAGGCTGACTGCTGTCTTGCTGCAGGCAGGCGAGCAGCTCGGGCTTTTCTTTGCTGTTTCCTTGACTGCTGCTGTTTGCAAAAGCACCGGCAGCGCAGCTTACATTCACAATCTCCATATAGTTACTGTCATCAGTCTGCTCTCCAGCACCTATAGAAGAATACTCCACAGACTGAGAAACTTGACCCCACCGTCTCTCCATATCTAAGCCTTCTGGGTAGCTGTGGTATCCTTTTGTCTCCATAACTAGCAAAGACATACACAAAAAAGTAAAATTAATAAGTGACAGGACAGCGTGACTTCCTAAGGAAATTTCCTAATTTCCTAAGGAAACAAGGCGTATCCGCTCACTCTGTCCATCCTCCTGCCTGCCTGCCTGCCAGTCCCGTTTCCCTGCGCCATCCATCACCTCTCAACCATTTGTCCAATTTCAATCAAACAGAGGGAAAAGGTCTCATGGATATGACAGCCCTACAGGTTCCAAGAGAAAACCACTCAGCACTTAGAGAAGACCCAAATTATCGCTCCCCTGCCCCGCCCCTGGAGCGGCTCGGCAATGTCAGCACAACCACCGCCTACCCTTGCCAGCCACAGCCCCGGGGCCAGTGCCAGCAGCACTCCGCACCACCCCTCACCCAGGGACCCGGGAGGGAAAAAGGGAAGAGGGTAGCAAGGAAGGAGAGGAACCAGAGAGGTCCTGAAAGGAGGACACGGCTGTGGCAGGCAGGACATCAACCCCATGGAAACTGCTCATCGCAGCCAAGGGCTGCTCTAGTCCTCCAAAAACCTTCCACTGCCGCGCTACAGGGACAGCAAAACAAGTGAGGCTGGTAGGCTACGGGGGGTTCTCTTCACCATCCAGCGTTAACACCGGGTGCTTTAGAAGGAAGCAGCAGTTCTGAGGGGCTGCGAGGCGACCTGCCTCTTCACAGCTATACAAACTGCTCGTACAGCCACTTGAGGAGACACAAAGGATAGGCTGAGTGGGAGGAGTAATGCAAAAGTTGAATGGGAAACGCTTCTGCCACAGAAGAACGGGATCAGATTAGGCAGGGAATGCCTGGCTATTAAATGGATCTGTAATTCTGCAAACCTCCATGGCAGCCAGCAAGAGGAAATCTAAAGAAAACCAAACATTGTTCTAAAGTAGACCCTAAGAAAACCTTCCCATCCCTGTCTTGAGGCAGGGAGCAAAATGCATGACCTAGCCTCCATTATTCTGAAAATCACATATAAGTAACAACAATATTTTTTTTCTTTAAAGGAACTGGCTCATTAGAACTGCAGAAACTCAAGTGCCAATAGTTACAAGTATTACGAAGATATTTTTTCCTTTCAGAATATATTAGTTTTCCAGTATTTAATTTGGTGTTTAATCCCTTAACACTACTTAAAAACGCTATTTTAAGCAAAATTATAAAAACAAAGCAAAACAAAACCCTTAAAATGAATGACTCCAATACTTCTTTGCCCTTACTTACTATAACTATGGCCCTACGCCTACATTCCCCTCAAGCACAAATTTTATTAGAACATCATCATGTGTAGCAAATCACATTCCTATAGTCGAAAATTTTCAGACAGAAGTGCCCACTTTCACATAAAGTCACTCCCAGATAATCACCTACCCCTGATTTAAGTGCAGAGCAAGCCTAATTCCTAGAGAAATCAATTGCAGCTGTGAGTGACCAGCATTTCTAAACCCAGGAAACTTAGTTAAGGCTTAAAATTAGCACGTAAGTGAATTTTAACCCTCAGAACCAGCAGCAGAGCCATTGCATACCAGGAAATCTCAGTTATAGGCCTAATGTTACACCGGTGCATAAGCTTTGTAGTGACTTCTCCCACAGCAGCAAGTTTCAAACTTCACACATAATCAATAGGTGAGCACACTTTAAAACTCCAGAAAATAAAAATCTGGGTCACGCAAAGGAAAAAAGATACATGAAAATGCCCTGGTCCTGCACGTCTAGAGAGGCGCTGTCTAATAAATATATCCAAGAGGCTCAAAAACCAGCAGAGAGATTATTTGTGGCCTGATATAAGTTTGGTTTAAAATGACATTATAAATTTGTAAGAATGCAACAGCAAAAAGATTTTTGGAGAGTGCTGGTTTCTGACACCTCTTAGCGCCTCGGTGGATACTAGAACTGAATAATCATCTCATGGGCTGCTGATAGCATACGGGTTTGCTTTCCTTCTTCTTCTTTTACACAGAACTTATAACAACTTGACGAGCATGTTTATCCGCGGTACCCACACTTCACCTACTGCACAGACATGCCTTTTCACTAACTTTCACTATGCAAATCCGACTGTGGGCTAAACCATCCACCGACCACAGAAGCCGAGTCCTGTTCCATACCAGAACCGAGACCATCACCATACGATATTTTGCAGAATAAAGCTCGTATTGTAAGCACAGCAGTTTTTCCAGACACCCCCACCCCACAAGAAGCACTCGAGTCACATATTTCACCCCCAAACATATCAACAAATACAGCCCTCTGCAGTACACATCTCCAATCAATCAGGCATGAAACCAGTTTCGCAGCAACAGACAAATAAAAAATCAAATGGTACCTGGTATCCCTGCAACCAAAAGGTCACCTAGCTACAGGAAAACCCGAAGGAAAGCCAGGTTCATAAATACGAAAACGATGGCTCAAGCAACCACACGATTCTTATTTCTGGGTGTTTGCAAACAAAATTTTCTTGAAGTTTCACCGCCTGCCAGCCGCTTCACCGACACAAAACTGCCCACGGGACCCGAGTTGCATCCTCAGAGATGGGCTGGGGCTTCCCCGCGATGTGCAAGGCGGGCAGCCGGGGGGGTGGCCCGGGCGCTCCGTCCCCGCACACACACACACGCGTGTGCGCAGCCCCGCAGGCGGCGCGGACGCTTATCGCCCTGCCTGCCCTGGGCTCGGCGGGGCATCACCGCGGCGCCCGGGCACAGGGCACCGCTTTGCCCACCTAACCGCCCCCCCCCCCCCCCCCCGCTTTCCTGCAGGTACAGTCCGGATTGTCACGCGTGGGGGAAGCGAGCAGCGGGCGGGAGCGAGCTATCTCGCAGGCGTCCGCCGGGGGTCGGCCTGAGGCGGGGGGGTGTGTGGAATCCTGAGAGCCCCAAACCGCCCCGCCCGCCGCCCGGACCCCCAAGCGATGCGGAACAGCGCTTTTTTCCGCGCAAACGCCGTTCCCCACCCCCCACAGCGGAGAGGCTCTGGGTGACATCGTGACACCCCCCCCTCCCCGCACACGGAGGACACGGAGGGGGGGGGGGGGCCCGGTGCCGAGCCACGAAGTGCCCCGCCCCCCTGCCCCCCCCCCCAGTGCGGGTCAGGGTCAGGAGCGGCGCCCCCCTCCCCGCCGCCCCGGCCCCGGGGTACCTGTTGCGGCGGGGCGCGTCTCCGAGCCCCCGCCAGCGCGGAGGGCGGCGCGGAGCGGAGGGCGGCGCGCAGCGGAGCGGAGCGGCGGGGCGGGCGGCGCTCACCCCCCTCCCCCGCCTGTCCGCCCTCCCTCCCGAGGCGCGTTGCGCCGCGCCGCCCGGTGACACGGAGCGGCACCCGGGAGGGGACGGGAAAAGGTGCCAAGTCCTTTAAAAACATGTCACATGCCCAGATAAAGTTCAAGTTTACGTCCCGCCCGCCGCCCGCCCTCATTGGCGGGCAGGACGCGGAGCGCCGCGCGGCTGGGGCTAGGCCGCCGCCCCATTGGCTGGCTCGCGCCGTCAGTCACCCGCCGGGCGACATGACTGATACAAAGTTGCTGCGACACAGGCTGGAAAACGCATCTCCTTAAAGCCGCAGGGGCCGCCGAGGCCGCGCAACCCCGGCCCTGCCGGGGGGGGCCGGGCGCCCCCCGCTGTGCTGCCCGCCCGCCCGGAGGAGCCCCCGGGGGAGGCCGGCGCGGCGGCTGGCCGGGGCCCCCCGCGGGCAGGTGAGGTGCGCGGGGCGCGGCCGCCCCCGCCCGGTGCCCGCGCCGGCGGCAGGGCCGGGCATCGCCTCTCCGCCGGCCCGGGATTTCCGCCTTTCAGCGGCGCATGAATTTGCACGGTACCGATGCAGCGGTGATTTAACTCAAAAATAATAAAAAGAAAAATAATTAAAAAAAAAAAAAGAGGGAGCGCGCGAGCGGAACGGCGGCGGTGCGCGGGAGGGTTCAAGGACTCGTCCTCCGCGCTCCGCCGGGCTGGCTCCGCTCCGCGGCAGCCGCGCATCCCGCCGGGCGCCCTCGCCCGCTGCCCCCCCCACACCCAGCGGCAGCGACCCAGACGGCCCCCGGCTCCGGGGTGCTGCCGACCCCCCCGGCGCCCGCGTCCCGGCTCCAGGAATACCCTTTTCCCAGGGAAAGGAAAAAAAAAAAAAAAAAAAAAGACAAGACGCCGAGCAAACTTTCAGGCGCTGCGGTCCCAACTCGCTCTGTAAATAACGCCCCCAGCCCCCGGCGAGCGGCCGGCAGTCGCTGACGCACGCTCCCGAACGGCCCCCCGCCCCGCCGAGCCCCGCTGCCAGCCCCGGCCCCGACTCGACAGCCCCCTCCCGGTGCGCCCCCGGCCCGGCGGGGACAGCTCCGCGGCCCGGCGGGGTGCCAGAGGTGCCCCCGGGAGCGGGGCGGGGGGCTGAGCCCGCCGGGGGAACGGCAGCGCCGCGCACCGCGCCGGGGCAGCGCGCACCTTCGCCCCAAGCCGCCCCCTGCGCGGCCGCCCGCCCGCAAACGCGCGGGTCCGCGTACGCGCCGCCCAGCGCGGTTTGTATTCGGGAGCCACCGCGAAAGCGCAAACATGCCCAGGATTCGGGCTGTCACGTGCCCCTCTCATTTTCATAAGCTGCCAAATATCGACCCGCACTCGCGGCCCCGGCGGGTACGGGCCGAGGCGGCGGCTCCCAGCGCCGGCAGCGCGACCCGCGGAGCGGCAGCGGCCGCCGCCGCGCTTCCCCCCCGGCGCTGGCGCTGCCGAGCAATGGACGTGTCCTTCCCGCGAAGTTTTCACTGATGGGGACGGGACTGGCCGTGACCTGGATAAGCCGGCTGGTGTGGCGGCCACCCGCCCGGCCCCCGCCGCCCGCCCCCTCGGCCCCCCGCGCAAGGGTCCGCGCTGCACTCACCTCCCCTACGACATGGTGGCGCGGCGGGAGGAGGCACGGCCCCCAGCTACTGCCAGCAAACCATCCGAGAGCCCGCACCGCCACAACAGGGAAAGGAAAAAAAAAAAAAAAAAAAAAAAAAAAAAGTACGCGGAGGAAACGCCGGGAGCGGGGCCGGGCAGCGGGAAGGGCGCTGCTGGCGGGGCCGGCGGGAGGGGGCTGCGGCGGCGGCGGCGGCAGGCGGCGGCGGGGTGCCCGCGGCTCGGCGCGGCGCGGCTGGGCGGACAGCTCCCACCATGGACGCCTAGGTGGGTGGGTGTTCCCGCGGGTCACACCCTCGCCCGCCGGCGGAGGGGAGCGGGGGGTGGATCCAGCACCGGCGAGGAGGGGGGGGGGGGATTTGGGGAGGCGGGGGGAGAAAGAGGGGCGGGGGAGGGAGGGAGAGAGACACCCTCCGAAAAAGAAAAACCAAACCCGAAAAAAAAAAAAAACTTATGTCATTCCAGGTAAAACTCCCATCTGCGCCACCAAGGAAGAGGAGGGAGGAGAGTGGCGAGGGTGTAAACTTTTTCCTCCCCCCCGCCCCCCCGGTGCCGCCCGGCCCCTCGCAGCGCCCGGCGGCCGCGCCGCCCCCGCCGCCCCCTCCCGCGCCGCCCGCCCCGGCGGCTCCCGGCGGCTCCCGGCGGCGCGGCGCCGCGGGGTTTCTCACGCACGGAGCCCGCCGCCGCGGTTCCTGGTTCGCGGAGCCGCCGGAGGAAGGGAAGGAGGGCGGGCGGCAGGGAGGCAGGGCGGGCGGCGGGGGAGGAGTGTCTCCCCGCGCCCTTCCCCAGGCGGAGCGTCTCTCCCGGCGGCGGCGGCGGCGGCAGCAGCGGCAGACCCCCCCACCCCCCCGGCCCCATCCGACCGCCCCGCTCGGCCCCGGGGCAGGATTGCGGGAGGAGGCTGCGCCCCGCGCGCTGGGCCTGCGCCCCCCTCCGCGCCCCGCCGGCCGGGGGGAGCCGTGCCCCCCCCGCCCCCCCCCCCGGGCCCCCCCCCGCCCCCCCCGCTGTGCCCTTGTCACCCCGGGGTGCCGCCGGGGGGGGGGCGCGTCCCCGCGGCGCTGCTGCGGTGGGTCAAACCCAGCCGGGGGGGGGGAACGAAGTCGACACCCCGGCGCTAACGGCGGTACTGCTTTTAAATTAGTATTTCACTTGTGGCTGAGGTCTTTTAAAACGGTTGCAAGTTCAGGGCATTGGATGTTGCTTCATTTAACCGTCTTAAGGTGAAAAATGAGGCGTCGGCGGGAGGAAAAAGTTGACCCTATTTTAATACCCTCGGTGGAGTCTTTTAAACATGGAAAAGGACGGCTTGCAGGGAATGATACCTGTGCCGGAGCCGCGGCTGGATCAGGGCCTTGGAAAAGGCGAGAATTTTGTCAGCTGTCCCTTGCATCCATCAAAGTTTGTGGGTAACTTGATAAATGCTAAACAGGGAAGCGTAAAGTGCTGGTAAGGCCAGACTTGGAGATAACGGCGCATTCAATAGCTTAATTTCACAATTAGTTTACTGTATTATTGGAAGCAAATCATAGTGCACTGTGCCTACACCAGGGCTCTATTTTTAGCCATAATGTAGCTAAACCAGAGGAACCTACTGAGATGTATTATAATATAGAATGTGAACAATTCTGTTCTCTCGCTTTTTTTACTCATTTTGTGTCATAAATCTGGTTTGGAATACAGTTGATCTATTAATTGAGCAGAGCTGCCGTGGATGGGTTGGAGGCTGCAGTTCCCAGGCAGAGGAAAGTTGCACGCAACTGTGCAAGTAACCCAGCAAATCAGTCGTGCAAAAAGCACCCAAGCACTTTGGCTGGTCTATCAATAACTGCCATACCGAGCACAACGATTTTTATGTTAATTTATAGTAACGGGGTATTTGGCTGATTGGTTGCACTTCTCTTGTCTTACTCTTCCTGCTATTCTTTTTTTTTTTTTTTTTTTCTTCTCCAGGGCAAAGGTGTACATGAAAAAGGCATCTGAAATGCCTGGAGGTAGCCTCAGTCTTTGTGTTGCATCATCTTTTTTTGGTTGTTATTTTGTTGTTTTTTTTTTTTTACTTTAAGAACAAAAAGGAGAGTGAAAAGAAAATTGAGGGAATATATCTCTCCTCTGTCTTAATACCAAATGTTTGATTTGTCTTTTTCCCCCATTGTGTTATATATACAGAGATGGCTGCTGAAAGAATAAAGCACCTTTCCCAGTACTTGCAAGATGCTCACAGATTTGCCACAAATTCAGTAGAAACCATTTGTTTTCTGCTTGTGGTTCACAGGAGCACTTAGCTTTTTAGTGGTTGACACTATATCTATTTTTAGCAGCATTTTAACAGCTGTCACTAACAACTACGATCTCATCTTGAACGGGGAAGGGAGATTATCTGTTTTATTTAAAAAACCAAACTACATAATTTTCAGATTATGAAACGCAATTTGGATCTTTATCTGTGAAGAGAAAAGGCTATCTTTTCTCATTATGCCGATTCCATGAAAAAAAAAAAAAAAAAAAAAAAAAGACCTGTATTTGGCTTGATAAAATAAGGAATGGGCTTTGCAAGGTTTGGAAATAATGCTGTTCAAAGGCATACAAACATATATGTATAGAGAGCACGTTTCAAATTCTGTTAAAAGCAGTCCCGTTGCTCCCTTCTGCAGCTGTGTTGCGACTGGGGAAACTGCAAAGAGTCAAGTCGTAGTTTTCCAAGTAGGTCAAGAGGAGCAGCACGGACACCTCGGATGAGCAATTCTCTTCCCTCACGTTAGATTTTATAAGAGGTTAACTCATGTCAGACACATGGCACTGAAAGCAGCAGACAGACAAGTGTAAGCCACCCTGTAGCAGATGTCATCTCTGTTCCTAAAGATAGTGGTAAATTTGCTATGGATAATGAATTACAAAACGAGATAATGCTGAAACTCGGCAAGTGTCAGATTTTACCTTCTCCTATGCCCAGGAAAGTGAGTGAATTGGTATGAGGGGCTGCAGGAGCAGCAGTGTAGTGTAAAAGCAGCCTACTGTACTGTCTTACTTAGAGGTCATGTGCCCTATTTTGAGAACTGAACCAAAGCGGATGAAGTTTTGAGTTGGTTCCAACTAAGGCAGCTGGGCATTTCCCACTTCTCTCCAGCTCCAGCCCAGGAAAGCTGGCGATCACATGGTCACATATATTATTCCTTTACCCCATGTTATTCACCTTAGATTTCCTTCTTTTTTTTTTTTTTTTTTTTTTTATGCCTTTTGGCTCATGTGGTTTTGATTATTTGAGATTTATAGCCGATTGGGAGGAGCTGCATTTCAGGAAGATGCTGGAAAAACATTGGGGATGACAGGTGGGAATTTACTTTCCCTGTCCAACAGGTGTGAGTCTTCCAAGAGAGGAGTCCGCAGCCTTCTCCAACTCACCCGTTGTGTTAAAGCTGGCTTCCTGAGCTATGCTGAAAGTCTTTAGAATTCTGTACGAGCTCTGGGAAAACATAAGTAAGCATGTTTTCTACATGGTAGGTTTAATGTTCTCCGAGATATCAATATTTTATATATTTAGTCTAATTCTGAACAATTACGTTTCATAATAATAGATAAATCTTTTAGCTGAGCAACAGAACATGTTCCCTTTTAACCTGGATTCTTTCTTTTCCATCTTTTTTCCTTTTTTTTTTTCTTCTTTTTTTAATGCTCCTTAATGGCCCATGTTATAACTGTGGTTGAACCACATCTAAGTATAGTACAATCGCATTTCTAATGCACATTGGCATTAGCAAACTCTTGCTTGTGTAAAGGGCCAAGACATGCATTTCAAAACACAGTTTTCCAATACATTTAAAATCGCAGTTTTTATTGATGGTTAGCACCAATAGTTTCATCCGATTCAAAATGAAAACGTCTCACAAAGAATTACTTGTTGTGAGTAATAGGTCTGGTTGACAATGGTAGGGCAAACAAAGCATGAGGAATAACACATAGGCAGTACTTCATATTTTTTGTAGTTTTAGTATTGTCATACCTACTTACATTGTTTATCATCAACCTCTCTCTTGTTTACTATTTGCACTATTGGAAGAAAATGCTATTTGTAAAAAATCCAGAACACAGAAAAAAATACCGTCCATCACAGAATGCAGGCTTATCTCAATATACTGAATTCCAAACTATAAAAGTAGTGGCATATAATTGTATCTTAATGTTCATATATACCTACTGGCATTTTTAACAATATCAGATGGTAACTCATACCGTAATCTGATTAAATTTTGTAGTAATCATAATGGTGCTGCACCTATGCCAAAAATTCAGACATAGCGTTTAACAGCAGTAAAAATAAGGAGAGCAAATAACACCCTCCAGCACTTAATAAACATATCAAATGCAAATTGGAGGAAATTATTTAATCACTCTATAGGCTAGTAATTTTGATGATTATTCACAGTTCTAGTAGCAATATTTAGCGTGGAACAAGTTAGTAACCAAAATCATCATGACACTAAGGTTGTAAGTAGAATTTGAAACTTGCTGTGTAGAGGAAAATTACCTTCCTGATTGAATGAAGGTGCAGCTTTACAGTTCTTTCAGCAAAAGGAAAATTCTGAAGTAATTTTCCAGATCTTCTATAATCCTGAAATTACCTGCTCTCAGATATTATGCAGTGAGAGATGGTGTGGTATTAACCCTGCATGATCACATTCATTTAGAGACTTGAAAGACCTTTGTTTTCTAAATTTTTAAAAAACTTTATTTCCTGGAAAGAGAGATTTCAATGAGCTTTCCCCAAAGCATACAGCAAAGAAGGGACTGAAGAGATCAGTGCTATGAAACTGAGTTAGACTGCTCAAGAAAGTGTTAATTTAACATGTGCCAAGACAGAAAAGGAAAAAAAAAATATATCTATTGGTTGGAACTTGCACTGCTTTTCCTAAATAGATGTCCTCTGTTGATTTTTTTCATGTATTAAATACCCAATTGTGCGTAGGCTATGGTCCAGCTGAAGGAGTCATTCGTTTAACGTGCCAACTTGGGCCCAGACGGGCAGTTGATCTTGCATGATATGGAGGGTTGGCCCTTGCTGGATGCATGTTGATTTACACAGATTTGGTTAAGAAAGGAATGTATTTGCCACAAGGAACCATAACTTGGTGTTCTGAGGAAGCGTCCTGGCTTTGAATATGGCTCTCACACCAGAATTTGTCTGGCCTAGACTAAATATCGGTAATGAAAGGTCGTGCATTCCAAGATTTTCCCGCTGTCCTCACCAGTACTGGGCCCACAAGGCCCAGTGACAGAAATTTTGACACATTGGATGGGTTTGTCTTAATGGCTCCAAACACACGCAAATAAACAGAGTGATTTGCAGGTCAGAGTAGATACCCTCACCACACCAGCTGCCTGGCCATGGTTTATTCTCTTTTGGTGTGAAATTAAGTGACAGCCACACAGCTTGGTTTCCAAAAACGATGCTGTCTGTGTCAGTGCTTGTACAATCCTGGTGCCTGCAGCATCCAAGTACTGCGCAGACATATTTCTTCTGAGCTCTGGAAAGAAGAGGAGCATTATCGCCATTTTATAGACAGGGAGTGGAGGAGCAAAGAGGTGGCAGGGTTTATCTGAGGTCCCCTAAGAAGCCTGTGACAAAGCTCGGTACTTCCCAAATCACAGCTCACTGCCTTTCATCACAAAACCAGATTTCCTTCTCAGCTGTTGCCTTCCCAAGATTGCTGCGTGAGCACGAATGACGTACAGTTAAAACACATTTGATTGTTGTCTGGGGAAGGCAAGCGCACCGTGGTCTGTTTGAATGTATTCATTACCAAATATATTTAGAAACCCCATATTGTTGGGGCTTTTTACCGTATGGATTAGCAGCAGCTGCTGAAGACTGACGTTACCTTGCCTGCTCGAGCCTGGTCAGAAGAGTCACATTCCATGAACGTGCAAGAATTTCTGGCATGAATTCTTGGACATGCACATTTACATTTTGGCTTCTGTGCATGCTGTTCACAGCACTCACCACCTTTGAACTCTGCTTTTCATGAGTAATTCCGACAACGAGATTCATTTCTTCATATATACATGGAAAGCAAACACAAAAGAGGCAGGAACGTGGCCAAATTAAAGTAATTTCAAATGTTTCTTCTTTATTTATTTATTTTGCATTCCATTCTCAGCTCTGACTAGACAGTCACAGAGTAGAAATTACATCCCCCTCTCAAGATTTCTAAAGGAAGATCAACTAGGACTCAAAGGAAATCTTGCCTGTTTGAGAAGCAAAATTGGGCCAGGGCAGGAATGATCGAAGGTTTAGGAAACAAGAATTTCTCCCAGCGTGGTTCAGTTATGTCCCCTATGCATGACTTAAAAGTGAAAAAAAGGAGCCTATCAGAAATCTTGTGTACAACAGCTGCACGTAAGACGTGACTACTCCTAAATGTAAGGTGAGGTACTGGCCTTTTGAATCTGGTTCCTTTGGTTCTGTTCTAGGGAAGAGACCCCTGTCACCTCAGTGCTAATCTTGCAGGTGAGCTTCGCTTTCCAAGGCCTGAGCATTGTTCTTTTCTGCAAGAGGAATGCATAACAGCGAAAGGAAGCAGAGGGCTGTTTAAGGAACCAGAGATGCTGAGTTGGATTTGCAGTATTTATACTACTTTTGTGTCATTGTAGCAATAGCAATTGTGACGTGATTTACACTGTCAGGAGAGAAAGTATTAGAGCTTTTTTGACTGGGAATCATAAACAGACAGAGAGATAAACTAAGCAGTATGCTCCGTGTGTGCGTGGTTATTTCAGAGCTTGTACTGAAGGGTGTCTAGTTCTACATGGGTGCTTCCTTGTAAACCCATTGTGGAGAACAAATGAGTCCCAGGGACTGTCGTTCCTTGTTGATCATCAGTGGGCGTAGATGCAGTAGATGTAAAGGTCTATGACTCACTGAACTTGCTAAGGTGAAACCAGAAGAGAGTAGATAATTGCACCATTATGAAAAGAATTATCACAGTTTGATTACAGAAAAAAAATATCTTCTGATGGTGCCGTGACTCTTGGAACTAAAATAGGGGATGGGACCAAAAGTGAGGAGTTTATATCAAGGAATGACAAAGTGTCCCCTTTAATTGATCCATTTTAATTGGACGTGCCAAAAAGATGATTTCTAGGACTGAAGGTATAACGGGTCAAAACAGCCTAAGGTAATTCCCTATGCCAATTCTGATTAAAATAAAAAAGAAGACTAATCAAAGAGACAAATTGACATGGACAAGAATTTTTTTAATCCAGAGATTGCTGGAATACTTCATAAAAGAGATAATGCGACCTCCTGCCTTATGTACAAAAAAGATACTGAGTTCAAAATTGCCCCATCTAGTTTAATAATCTGTAGATCGAAGGGAGGGATTGCAAGTAATCCAGATGGGTATGAGAACTCCAAATACTCAGGGTGGTATGAAGGCATTTCCATTTGACACAGTGAAGAATAATTTGGTGTCACGTAACCCAGAAAACATGTATCTAAAATGTGGAAAGTATTTGGGCAATTAAGAACAAGAAGCGAATAGGGTATAAATTAATGGGTATCTATGACCTTTATAGAGTACATAAAACCTGGAAGGATGGTTTTCATACCAGTTAATGACATCATAAGATGACTAAAGTTTTGGCTGCAAAGGCCAAATGAAAACAACGATGCATGTGAGCATGGAAAGCAGTGGTATCTCCCCATTAATGGTGGTGTGGCACAGAAGGATACCCACCCACCCACCCATCCATCCATCATCCATCCATCCATCCCAGCTATATCAAAGACTTGAAGCACACCAATAAAAGCTTGTCATTTTCTCTTTCCATGTGGGTCTTTGTGGAAGTTTTAGTAGTGGTATCTGCTGAAGTGGGTACTTGGGGATGTACCACAAATCTTCGGGAAATAAGACCGACGAAACAGGGGCCTTGGTGGAGCACTCCTTCAGGAGGGGAGAGGCTCCATTTTTATGGGGCACAGAACTAAAAGAGGGCCAATGTCAGCACTGATATGGGGGGGCTCAGCATCCTGGCTAAGAGAGCAGGGGGATCCCCACAGTCTCGAACTGGTCCCCTCTTCCTGTGAAACCCCTTCGCCTGCAGCAGGTGGAGTGTCCATGGTGAGACAGAACTCTAAATACAGGGTGGGTTCTGTAGTGTGTGGCCCAGGATCACTGCCCTAGGGAGATGGAGAATTGAGAACAGTAGTGGTCAAAACAGGATAGAAGTGGAACTGGAGAAAGGAGGCAGCAGAAATGTCCTTCATTTGAAGCATCCCTTTGATAATTCCCTGTTTGCTCAGGCTGGGACCAGGGCTTCAGGGATATGGTTTGGTGGGAAGAGACTGAATTATCATCTTAGGGATTGTAACAGAGGGGCGATCGTTCACAAGTCTCATACTGAAAGTTTATTTCCATAAGGGTGGGAAAGGATTGGTGAAGATATATCGATCCTCAGGTGGAAAGGTAATGTTATATGGTTCACATGAAGTGAGGAAGGTGTTTCTCTAAGAAAAGTTGCCTTCACAGCCAACATTTGAGGCTCTCCAACACTATGTTCCAGTAACCTTGGTACAGAATAAGATAAGACACTGTACTCCTGTGACAGACCGGTAGGAGGAACAGTTCAAAGAAACCTTGGTGGTGGCAGAGAAGGGAGTCTGTCAAAACCAGAGAAATGCCTCTCCCTCATCCTCCTTTGCCTCTGTCCCCAGCTCCATGCATCTCTGTAACAGCTGAAGGGAAGAGGGAGGCTGCAGACTTACATGTTGCAAATCTTACCCGAAGATCATCTGTAGCTGACAGCATATGCCTTCAAGTGTGTTCAGTGGTTATTCCTTGTTTGATGCAGCAGTGGCCACATAATTATGTCGCTTCAGGGCTTGCTAGAATGGAATATTAAATATGATGCCAGTTACTGGTGTGCATCCCTGCCATTTTTGCTTGTTGGATTTTAAGTAAATAATACTCTGACATAGCCCTGGTTCAGGTGAATGGATATCTTCTTTTCAAGGACAATGGGTTTTCCATAAGAAAAACCAGGAGATATGTCCCACAGCTAATGCTTACAGATTGAAATGAGCACTGTTCAAAATGTTGCTCATCACAGGAAAAGCTTGATAAAACAAAGGCATGAAGGCAGTCAAAGGCACGGCAGAAGTTAATGTAAGGCAACAACACATCCCCACAGAGCAACAACGCTGGTGCATTAATCCAGTTAGGGTGCCTTCTGCTTTCAGGGCAGCAGACACATCTGGAAACAAGAAGCTTCACTTTATTAAGATGATAAAAAAACAAAGGAACATTTTGGGAAGGTGATACTGCACAGACTGATAGGGTTTCAGTTAGACTGGAGGTTTTTAAGGTAAATCCCACCACTCTGGTGGAATAGATTTTGGGGTACATTATGAGGATGGGCAGTGACCAGACAAATGGGTGGCTCAGGGAAGTAGGAGACACCACTTCTCTGGATTTCCCCCTTGGGATCAGTGTAAGTTAGTTGGCACCATCTCCAGTGAGCACTCATTTCTGAGTGGTGTACAGGTAGTGGTTTCGTTGATACTCAGCCTTGATTTGGGGATGATGTTTTTCAGGTCTCTCACTCTTTACCTGCAGAGACCAATAATTGGTTTACTCCTCGGTAGCATGACTGATAAGTCCCGTCAGCTGGAGTGGTCTGGCCAAAATCTGTACCCCCAGTAAGGGGGTTACAGCACTTTAGCTTTTCCCCAAGTGCCATGGGGGGAAGATAGCATCTCTGGCACAGAGTGCAGGTTTTTAGCTCACTCCTTCATGTTGCCAATGGCTCTGAGTGTTTTGTTTCATACTGGCAGGATTTCCTGAGCAGCGTCGGGGATTTCTGGTTAGGAAAATCTTTGACTGATGGTGTGTTTGCCTCTTCTTTGTGAATGTTGCCTCGTGTGAGCTTCTCAAGCCCGAGAGGCCACAACTCTTACCCTGTCTCAGTGCTTGGCAGGCTTGCTTTGTGGTTTTCTGCCTTGTCTCTAACAATACGGTCAACTGAAATGGCCATGTGCAAATATATATGTTCTTTGTGCACAGCTGGACGATAGCCACTACAAAAGCAAGTAAAACAAGTTAGAGTACATACATTACAGAAATGCATATCAGTTTATTTTACAGGGTATGTTAACTCAGAAGGTACCATACTTTTGGTCCCTCACCTGGTTTCTGGAGACAGGTTAGCTCTCTCTGCGCTGTGGTTTATCATGCAATGCGCACATGCAAAGTTTGTTATCTTTCTTGTAAAGATGTTCTGTTAAGAGCAAGAAGAGAAACAAAAATTGAGAAGGCTGCTGTCAACTGCAGTGTAGGGAAGGGAATGTTTTTCAGCTAGCGAGTAACATACATGGAATAGCTGACCTGAGGCTGGGTAGTGCACACTCTTTTTAAAATAAAACCCAAAGCTCCCCAAAAGAAGCTGAAAAACTATGCAGAAATCACCTGGGTTTCTCCACAGCTCTAAGTCTTGAAGCTGAGATAGGTGAATACAAGAAATCAGTTGGTTTAGGAGATAAGTAATGACTTGTTAAGAACTTCAGATTGCAAGAAAGAGGAATCTCACAAAATTCAAACCCCAAGATCCTGCAGATATATACTGACTGAAAGATATGGACCCTCATTTTTCTATCGGTTGTATGTCTGATCAGTAAGCACACAACCACACTTATATAGCTAACCAGAAGATAGACATGCAAATGTGGCTAGATGCTTACTTTACTGTATATATGTATGAATTCATGATATGTGTACATAATACCATGCAGATATGGCACCGAACTTGGAGATAAATGTGGGGACAGAAAATCAGACCCAGTGTATGTGGTTTAGATAAAGAAAAGTTTTTACTTTGGGTTCAGTATGCCATCAGTCTTGGTAGTGCTCTGGCATGTCATAGCATAGACTAGCAATAGAAAAAGATAGTTATTTTGATTATTATTAGATTTTTGGTTTTCTGTTATTGACTTTAGCTTTTGTTTTGTTGCATGTCATTCCATGTTTGGTAAAGGATTAGTATATCTATATAAATGCTAAATAGTATTTTTAGTACTTTGAGCAACACATTTCCTCAATGTACCCTCTTTAAAAGAAGTATTTGTTTCTTTGAGAGACAGTTTCAATAGCATGTGGCAGATTATTTTAATAAAACAAAGTGAGATTGATATAGTGAAAGCAGGATTAAATATCTTCAAGAAGATACTTGCATGCATACCCTTTGTATGTAATTTTATATTTTGAAGTGGAGAGATAAATAAATGAGAATCACAGAATATGATTCCCTGCTTCACTTGTGTTCAGGAAGGTAAAGATTGCTTGAAATATGTATGATGATGCTGGATTCTTCATAAGATAAGGTAGAAGAGATTATTCGAGAAAGCAGTTCTTTCTGAAGGAGACGACCAAGAGGCTGCAGGTGATGTAAACAGATTCTATTTCTTGGAGATTAAAGTGAGCTTTTTGACATTTGAGAGACCCTATTAAAAATTGGACCATGCTCACTATCATCTGTAGACAATATTGATTGCTGAGCTGTTTACTTGTAAAAGGAATTCTTCCTAGTCAAATGATGCAGTTTTAGGAAAGGGAATGACCTCGGCAGGAGGAGGGGGCATACAATTATAAATCATACCAAATGTGATTGAAACTCTCCCACAGGCAAGAAAGAAAATCAAATTAAAGCAAGTATTGTATTAAAGGAGTTTCAGTGGATGCCTTGGAGAGCTCTGATTTTCATGTAAATGTTCATTTAGACTGAGGTTTACTGCCTTCTCAGAATAATGGAGAAGAAAAGAAAAGCATATTTAATTGGAAAGGGAGGGAATGCCAAGGAACTAGATGAATTGCAATTCACTTTCTAGATTTTTGCCTCCAGATCTAGGAGCTATGATAGCTCACGGTCTTAAACTGTACAAAGGGAAACAGTAATTGAACTTCAGTCTCTATAATTTGGGAAATCTTGCTTTTTTTTCTTTATCATGTCTTCTGGATTATTGCAGCTTTAGATAATTCCCCCGTCGGGTCCTTTTGCATGTCCTTGTGGGAATTGCCTGGTGATTGACAGCTTTGATCTGGAAATTGTTGTCGCTAAACTGCTACAATTCATATGGAGAGAACTGCCAAATAATTTGACAGATAGATGCCAAGAAATGACGTATGTGGATCTGTCAGACAAACTTTTTTAGAGGAACCATCCTTTGATTTTTTCTGCATGGGTATGGTGAATACTGGGCACAGCTTGTTTCATGAGCAGGCTTCTAGTGGGCTACAAATAGCTGACAGCACCCGTGCTCTGCAAAAGCAGGATGCTGGGATGGGCAATGGCCGCTGTCAGTAAATCTCAACAAAATGATCACCAGAAATAAGAAATTAAGGATTTTGCGCTCATGGCACCAACTCACAGGCAAATAGTTTCGTGCCTGAAAGAGTGTGAAATTGATGTAAAATGTTCCCTGAAACAAGATTATTAACAAGAAACCCAAGAGTAATTAAGATCATTCTAACTGAGCTCAGGATGAACCTAGAAGAACTCCAACAAATTGTACTTTTTGATCTTTTTTTTTTTTTTCTTTTTTCTTTTTTCCATTTGCATTTGCATTTGCACACAAAGTCATAGTATTAAGATTTAACCCGACAGTAAGAATCAACACAATTATAAATGTCATGGTATCATGTAGGCTATCAGGCAACTGAGGCAACACATGTTCAAATCTTACTGAGTAAACATATTTTATTTGCCTTCAAGCTAATGCCTCGAAACTGGAGTTAACCTCCCAGTGCTGAAATCAGGGCAGGTGCAAGGTCGTTTACCTAATCTAATAAATTGAGATGCCGACTGTGTAGCCTGAACTGTTTCGTTCTTAAACCTCTTGTTGCATTTGTCTATGTATGTGGAGATTTAAAACAGCGGGGTATTGAAAATCTCATCAAGTTCAACAGAATAAACCTTAAAAAGAGCTTTCATCATTAAATGTTTTCATACTCCATAATGTGCAGATTACGTGACTGTATTTTAAGGAGGCTGTAAATAGGAGAAAAAGCGTCCTGAGACCTAAAGCTGCCAACGTGCTAATGAAGACACACAGAAGAAGAGTTGAGCTGGTAACTTTAAGAAGGGAGGGAAGGAAGGATGCCATCCCATGCAGAAATACATGATGCTTCAGCCACTAAGCCCCATCACTGGGGAGGAGGAATGCATAAACAGGAAGAGGCAGTAAAGAAGAAGTCATTTAATTGCAGGCTAGAGGAGAAAAATACCTCCCAGGAGAGTTAATTCTGGACAGCTGGATCTCTGTGCTTATGGGAGCAAGGAAGATGTCACTAAGAGCTTTCTGGGTCTTGCCTGTTCTGGAGTAAGTTGGAGGCACCAGTCAGCCCAAATGGTGAAATGATGTAGCAGTGGGGGAAACCAAGCATCTTCATCAAAGTTTTAATAATATTTCCTGCCATTTTATCCTTCTCTTAACTTTTAAAATTATCATTCCTTCTGACAAATTCCTTCTTCTAAACCAGCCCATGATAGACTTTTCTAGGATGTCCAACTGAAAGTGAAGGTGTACTAGAAAGTCTGGAGCACAGAGAGCCTCAGCTGAGCATCGCACTGTAGGAGCTGGTTCTCATTCTGGCTCTGCAAAAGAGTCCCATTAGGACGTCGGGTTAAACCGACTGCTTAAAACTGCTTAAACCAGTTTTTTCACAGGTTATTCTTAATGCAGTGTTCCTTATTTTGCAGACACTTGACCCTGGCTTCTGGTTTTCAGGCATATAAGCAGATACAGCTCTAATGAAGGCTGAATGCCTGAAATGTTTTGTAGTGGTAAATGCTCTAAGAAAAAACAATACATGACTCAGAAAATACACCAAGAACTGCAGAAACTTTGGGCCTACATCTCCCCAGGTTTCAGACTGTCATTTTAAAGTGTTGTTAATAGTATCACCTCAGTTCACAGCATGCTGTGAAAATGAAATCATTGATGTTTTTAAAGCACTCAGGACTGGTAGTGATGAGCACCATTGTAGGTGCTTATGAGCAAATTACTTTGCTTTCCTTGTCTTTTCTAACTTGTTCCTGTCTTTGGGCTCCCTCTCTCAATGTTGGCTGCTCATGCTCTCCCTCGCTTGGTTGGTGCAAGGCTTGATACCAAGTTCCTGGCCCCTGGCATGGGCTCCTTGCTCAGTACCTCCTATCTCCCCGCTCCAGCCTTCCCATCCATGCCTTGCTCATTCTGGTTCCCCCAGCAGTGGTCCCTGGGCTCCTGTCCCAGACTTCATCCTTCCTGTGCCATAGCCACATCCCATCCCTGGCACATGGCGTCATCCTCCACTTGGTGTCTGTGTCCGGGAGCACACATGGTGCATGTGACAGCAACCGCCTGGCTGCTCCTTGTGGCCAGAGTTTCATCCCCTTGGCAGGCACTGGTGTGCAGGTCGGCATGTGCCTTGCTTGTGCCTGAGTCCCACCCTGGCACACAGCTGGAGTTTGCTCTCCAAAAAGTAGAGAGAGGTTCAGCATGGGGCTGGCATCCTTGCAGATGGGATCTGTTAAAGACTAGCAAGTCCATGCTGAGCGCATTCTGTCACATTTTTTATAAGGCTCATCCTTTAACCAGATGTGGGTGAACCCGCACAGAACCTGCATGGAGAAGCTGCTCTTTGACACAGCTTCTTGCCCGTGCTCCAAAGGAAGGCACTAGGTTTTTCAGCAGAAAAGTCGTTCCTCAATCTGCTCCTTAGAAACACCTGAGCTAATTCAGCTGAAATTTGTATTTTAAAATGAAAGCAAAGAAAAGGATTCACTCAGTCTGGACATGTTTTGTAATGTTTGGAAATGTTATGCACAATTGGAAGTGGGCTCTTCAAGGAGGCTGGCAGCCTTACTGATAGGTAAAACTGCTGCCTGCGCTCATCCTGGCAGTTCAGGCAGGAGTCACAAATCTAAATGCACTCAGACTGGGGTGTTCTGGGTGTAAGCTGAACAAAGAGCTGCATCTTGTCGTTTGGAGCTTTGGAAAGTTTGGGAAGTAAGTAGATTTTGCTTATGTGAGATCCTGAGGTGCCTGACAAAACTGTCACGCCTTGAGAAAGAGGTTGGGCTAGATCAGCTTCAAACCTCCCTTCCAACCAAAATTTTTCTATCATGCATATTTTCATCATATAAACTTCCAAGTGTTTCATATTCTTGTTTCTAGGATGGTTATATTTCCTAATAATGGACCACTACTGTCTATTTAGAAAGTTGCTCTTGAAGACCAGCTATGACAGACATTTTTAGTCAATTGACCTTGGCTAAGAAGGTTGAGAAGCTTAAGGAAAGAAAAACATTCTCCTGTCATCTGTAAAACCATACTACACATAAGTTGCGGTTATTTGTGGACTACGTTTGCCATGAAATTGTTTTAACTGTGCTGTGCATTCTTCCCATGATTTACACTGCTCTGCATGAAGAGTGAATACCATCATGATTCTAGCAAGAAGAGCAATCACAATAGTTAATATTCTGCCATTCTAAGAACTACAGAGTGAACCCTAATAAATAACAGGCTCGGTCTCAAAGCAATAAACATGCCAGGGTATGAAAATCATCTTTTTTTCATAGGTATAAAAGTAAAGTGTGATTTAGGGTTTCATACCTTCATTGTATCAGTAACATCCTACCAGCAATCATCCACAATAAACTATTACATTATTTCAAACTGCATGTAATATTTAGTGTTGAGGAAGCAATGTATTTGAGAACAGCCAGGCTGAAAATTTGTTCAGGAAAAAGATTTTTTAAGTATCTCCAATCCTCATATATATATATATATATATATATATTTGTGTCATATTTAGAATCATTTAGCTGCTAAAGAAGTCAAGTACTAATGTGCCCTCAGCTCTGCCGGCAAAATAATACGAACAAAATGGAGGCTATAGGTATGCGGTGACTCCCGTATAAGGAGTATGTGGTAAAAGTAAGAGAATGCAGACTGTGACTGCCCGCTGCAAATCTCTGAATACACCCTGAAAAACAAAAGCACGCAAGAAATGTCTGGTTGCTAGTACAACTGGTTGCACAACATTGACTCCCCTTTGGTCTAGCAGACCTCAGATCTGTTGACCCGGACAATCTCTTTTAGTCTGAGTGGAGAAGTTACGAAAAGTACTTTCCAGTAAAAGCCTGAGAATAAGGAGAGGTTTGCTTAGCACACTCCTTTTGATTTTATAAACGTGTCTGTGCCATCAGAAAATCCTGCAAAATATTACACTGAATAGTCTCTCGGGAATGTACGACTCCCTGAGCAAAGTGTCTTGTCCATAGCATTCAAAGCTAGTCCCAAGCATCTGAACCCAAGCCAGCCAGATGTTACAAGCTTTTCTGATTTGCCCAGTGACAACCATATTCCCTTTCTTCCCCCTTCCTTCTGCACATTTCAGGCAGGGGGATGTGGTGCAATAGACTTCGTAGTGCAGAATTAGCATTTCCAGAGCAGAATCAGGGACAACAAAATGTACGTGGTATTTCCTAACTACCTTCCCAGTCAACCTTAATGAGGCTTCTTAGTGAGCAACAATTAGGTCTGATTGGGTTGGGAATCAGAGCAGATAAGTTATTAGCAAAACAGTTATATTAGAAGAATCAAATGATCTTTTTTTAATCACAATATTCTGTTTTCCTGGGCAGGATTTTTGCTTTCTTTTCATAGGCAGTGGATAAACAAGCAACATGGTTTCCTGCGAGCTCATCAAGATATACTGTGGGGTAATAAACCTGAATAATATTCATTTCCATTTGTTATAATGATTGTAATAAATCTACAAGGCATAGATGAAAGCAGTTGTACTACTCTTACATCTCGCAGAAGATAAAAAAGCTTCTAAAAAGGACAGAATGGAGTGTTTATTATGCCTTCTTAATTTTAAGTACATTTAAAAGAATTGCCATTTCCTTCTGTTGCCTCATTTACAAGCACCATGTTAGGTGGTAATTATAAGATAATTCAGTAACACTCTAAAATAATGATTCAGCTAATTAATGCTGAATTACAGAGGCAGTCCTACACAGATACTTATAATACCCCCATTAACACTGACAGAGTTCATCATGATTATTCCAGCGAGTACCGAAGGAACTGAATGTAATTAGACCATTTCTTGAAAATATTTACTGGTGTGAGTTTTTTTCTTTTTTTTTTTTTTGGGGGGGGGGGGGGGGTATAAAACTGTGGCCTTTTATAGAGCTCTCTGTGGTGCAGATGTCCTAGGGGGAAAATGGGGCATGGAAACCTTCCTCCTACATGCAGCAGTCACCATGCGTGGCTTTCACGAGGTCTCTAGAGCCTAAATTGAGATACTGCACTGGCCACCGAGCTCATGACCACACTAGGGTGTATGTAACCTTTTGGTTATGAGCTGTGGACTAGGGACATGTTGTCACCTGTGATACCTTTTAATTTGGCTGATGCTGATGTAGGGCAAAGGACAGGGAGGACTTCTTGCTCAAGGTCAGTGGAGAGGTTTTGTTGCCTCAGCATCCCCGGGCCCAGCATCCTTCTTTATTTCTCCCATTTGCTCTGGAGAGTCAAAGTTATTCTGGATTACAGTCTTGTGTTTGCTGCAGCTTTGTATTTGTAAATGCTGCCACGTTTGTACATGCTGCATTTGTGCCTCATTGTGGAAAATGGAAAGGGGGATATATGAAGGCTCTTAAAATAGACTCAAATATGTTTTTATATTTAAATGGACAAGAAGATTATTTTAAAAGTCGGTTTGGTTGTTTTATTTACATGGAGAGAGACACAGGTCAGTGTAATGCAACGTATCATAAGGATTTCAAGACAGCACGTTCAGATGTCCCAAGCAAACTTTGTCATCTTCACTACCTGCGAGCTGACATCACCATTTTGAATTAAGTATAACGCATTGCTGACAGGGCTGACTCTGGCAATGACATGAATCTACCCATTTATGCCAGCTGCCTGGACATCACCACCCTGTGTGCTCTCATGCACAGGCAATGTTTACAAGGCTTTTATTAAAGTCACAGCACCTTTCTTCCATATGGATCTGCACACCCAAATGTTAAATGTGTGCCTGAGAGGAAAAAAGTTAGAAATTGCTTATAAATATACTACTCAGCCACTAGGAAATTGGATACAAACTCATCCAATTAAGGGGTCTTGGCAAATACTTTTTGCCCCAAACTGGCAATTTTTATTTCCAAGTGGGAGTTCTGCAGAGGCTAATGTGTGAAAATTCCCATGGCGAAGCACACGGGGCCCCATGCATCACTGCCGCGCTCAGCCCTGGCTTCCGTTCCTGGTGGTGGAGAGCAGGCTCTCGACAGAGGCAGGCCAGAAGAAGCACAGCGTGAGACGGCAGGAGAGCTGCTTCAGCCTCATGGTTCTGGCTGCAAGATGGGAATAGTCTGGCGATGGTCCTTGCATCCCCGCGGGGGGCAATGGGTGATGGATCTGCGTGCTGGCACTGCATCCGCAGCCCAACGATCTCCAGCTGTCAGAGATGGCAGCCGGCTGCGTTATAGCCAGTTCAGAGCTGGGCTTTATGGTTTCTTTGGGTTACCAAAACCCTTTTCATTCTGGCCAGAAGAACGTAAAAAATGCAATGCTATGGATACAGAGGCAAATTCAGACTTGGCAAAATAGGATTGCTTTCACTTATGTAAGGGCTGAATCTGCCTCCCGGTGTTTTAGTGGCCGGTTACTTCCCCTCTCTTCAGTGTAAAAGTATTGCTTTTGCTGTCCCAGGCAGCTAGAGGTACCGCTAAAGCACATTCATCCAGCCCTCCAGAATCAGTAGGAGCTGGAATGGGTTCAGGTGGAAAATTACGGGATTGCCATCAGGGTACTGAACTCGAGGGACTGAAGCTGTGCTTGTGACTGTGCTGCAGACTGAAGGAATAACCTAATTCTTCCACTCTCTCACTTGCCTGTCTGTAAAAAGGGGTGGTAACCTTTTATTCGTCTATCTTACCTATTCAAGTAAATATATACTGAAATGTAAGCAATGATAACTGAACGTTGAGCAAATGGGCCTGGGAGTATAGGAGCGGCAGAGGTGGATAGACAGATTCACAACATATCCCACGAGAAAGAGAGGAGAAATCACAAATGCAGTTGGCTCGGTGAAAATTCCTGCTTAGAAGCACAGCTGAGGGCAGGTTTTGGGTAGCTCTTTTTTTCCCTTGCCTGCCAAAGTGGAGGGGAGCGGGGAGGCGCTGAGTCCTTTCCAAGAGCTGGAGGTACAGCGCTTTTGCAGGCTCTTGGTGGGAGATGCTTTGCTAAAAGGGGGAAAGCCTGGGTGCACGCAGGGTAGTGCGCATGTGACACCTGGAAATTCAAGGTGGCTGAGGTCTCAGAAATGCCTTTGGAAATTCACTGAGTACTTACTAATTACCCAACAATGGGATAAATTTATTCCCTGATGAATGAACCATGGTCAGCCAAAGAAGAATTTCAGAGATCATATATCTGTTGTAGAGACTAGTGAAAGAATGGAAGAAATGGGCCAATCTGGCCCATATAAAGATAAACAGTGATTAGAGAAAGGAAACAATCCAAGGAACAAGCTGAATTTGGCAAGAATATATCAACACTGTGTTTTCCAACCCTGCAAGTGTACAGCCCCAAGGCAAGACCAACTCCAGTTGAAAGCTTCAGCCAGCAAACTGCAAACACTTAAAAAACTTGATGATAGGCTCTTTGGGAGCCTTTCTGGGAGGAAGATTCTTGTCTGGCAAGGTGACTTGCATACTTCTGGCACTAAACAAACCATGTCTAACTGTGGTGCTTCTGTGGTCACCCATTGCCACATTATTTTTGTGCCTCTCTGCCTTAACCCACTCGACGCACACAGTCCCTGCGGTGGGGGTGGCAGCTCTCCCCAGCTTGCCGACAGAAAGCAGAGGCTTCAATTTGGACTTGAAGAAGGACTCTTGATGAAATCCAGAATCCTCAACCAAAGCCCTCTTCTGGCATTAGTCACCCAGGTCAGGACTGCGCAGCATTGCTGCTGTGGCAAGGGCTGGGCATGATTCTGGGACTCCAGTAGCAACCCACGCCACAGGAGCAGCGCCCCATCTCCCCAGTGCCCCCCAGATCAGCAGCCACCACTTCCCCCACCCATGCTGGTTGCCACCACTGAGCACTGCGGGCAGCAGCCACCTTTGCTTGTCTTGCAGTACATCTCTGTCACCAGCTATGCTGGCCAAGCAGCCAGCCCCTGCATCCCAGCTGCCTGCTGCCCAGCACCGTGCAGGCTGAACTCCCAGCTCCTGCTCCATGCCTGGAGGTCAGCACTTTCCTTCTGTCTGGGGAAGAAAGCCAGTCGCTTTGGGTGTCCCTTCTCCTTAATGAGGAAGGCTTGGGCTCCGAGCAGCCTGTGTTTTATGGGGCTGCAGCAGGCTCTGGGGGAGGCTGACATCCCCATGGCCTTTGCCGAAGCAGTGTAGTGCAGAGACAAAGATGTCCAACGTCAGTGAGGTTGGCTCTGAAGCCTGGTGTTTACGGCATTCCTGGGTGGGAAGAAAATCCTCGTTTCACTTGATCCCTCTTCTCAGAGAACTTTTAAAATGTGGAGTGCATCTAACTGGACTGTCAGGGGAGCCAAGGAAAAGCTTGTGCGAGGTTTAGGGGTGAGATATCAACACTACTGAAAGCGTCTGGGATTGTGCAGAAGCAGCACTTAAAGGACAGCAGGCAGGGATTTTGGGATACGGGCATCTGACACGGTCCTGCTCTGCGGTCCAGTGGGGCAGGTGAGTGGTTTGCATGAGATTTCACAGGCAGCCTGTGACTGATGAGGTAACTGGCCGGGTTTGTGTCATGGTATCAGCCATACACTGCTTACATTTGCCATGAGCCTTAACATCATTCTCCCTTTGGATACACACATGCTAAATAATTGAAATCCAATAAAAACTATCGGTCCTCTTCCTGGCACAGCAAGGAGATGTGTCACCTCCCGGGGGTGGCACACACCAACAGAGGCAGGGGAAATGTGGGGCGGGAGCGGTGTGTACCATCGTCTCTGTGACATGAGACCACCCCTTCAAGCAGCATTATATATTGCCTTGTGGAGTAAGGGGGGTTTTCCCCCCTTCTGTGTTAGATCCCCATTGCAGACCAACCTTTTTGCTGAACAGCTCACGCTGCTGTTGAGCCAGGCTGGGCCCTCACCATGTGCATTTGAAAATCATTAAATGTGTAACCATCTTATCAAACCGACCTTTGTATGGATCCTGAACACCTCCTTAGACCAACACGCAGGCCTGACTGGCACTGCCTGCTTTCGTCCTGTTTAAAGATTTTGTGCTACGCGCTTTTTATAGATGCGCTGGAAACTCTGAAGTGGTGACTTGCAGCTCGGTGTGATTTACCCTGTTTTCTGCTGTGCAACACTGTTTGTCAGTGGAGCCGCGATTTCAGGAGGATGTTTGCACAGAAATATAATGAGGCTTGGCTGGTCCTCAGAAGTGGGACCGATTTTGAATGGCTGCTGACCTTGTGGGGAATCTGGGCTGCACTCAGGCAGAAACCACTGAGCTGGAAACAAAAACCTGGAGAAACTAAAGCAGGCTCTCCATCTTCTGCTCTGAGTTAGTAAAGAGGTACTTTATCCAAAAGTCTGCAGCAAATGCTAGAAGTCACATTCATGGCTTTTTAAAAACTTATTTTTAATGGTAATACAACTTCTTTTAAATGGGTCTGCTCTTTTTGGTGTGTTTGTGTAAACTGTTCACTTGCAAATGAGCTGGCCTGCTCTTTGGCTTTGTCCTGATCAGAAGCTTTGAGCTTGCTCTTTCTCCTAGATGGGGGACCTGTGGGTTTAGGTCCCTGTACCGGCTCTGCAAAGCAGAGGGATGCTTTTACACCCCTGAAACTACAGAGAGAAAGATTTATTTGTTTTATAGCCAGGTTTGTCAGGTCCCATTCTATAAACAGCTGTATGGTGGTTACTTTCTGATTGCCAGTGTTGCACAATACATGCAATTACAGGAAAAATGTATGCAGGAGATGTGTTTGAATAAGATGTGGGACAAAAGCATTATTTTTGTCCAACAGCAGTTTTTCTGGCCTTTTTTAGCAATCAACTATCTTATAGTAATAAACAAAATTTTGCACTATGAGGATACAAAGGCTCGAGCAAAAAGGCTGTGGGTTAGAGAATTGTTCCTCGCAGGGTTGCTCTGTCCTCTTTCCAACATCTTATCTCCTCTTGAAAATGGAGGGTTTGCTTATACTTAAAAGAAAAAAAAAAAAAAAAAAAAAAGAGTTGCTTTTGGCCAGAGATCAATCACGGAAAATTTCAGCCTCATCAGAGAATGTTTTGGAAACATACGAGGCTGTAAGCAGATGATCTGATCCTGATGCCACTTAGCTCGCAGCTCTTTTACTCCTGCCCTAAGGACAGCAACTGCTGTGGATTTACTCGTGATTTGCTACTGTAAACTGAGATCAGGATTGGGCTGCGGGTTATAATGGCATCTGCTCAGCAGCATGGGCGCTAGCAGTTGCTAATGGTGAAAGAGACAGTGAAAGATGCTGTTACAGTCCTTGTTCTCCTCACTAGTGGTAGTGAATGGGTCTATTCATATGCTTAAGGAGGCAAGACCAGGACCCACCTAGCTGTGCTATAAATAGTGAGGCACAAACCTCTAAAGATAAAGTGCTTTAATTCATATGGAAATCCTAATTTTCAGGTGCTTATCTTGACCGGGTGTATTTGGCCCTCCTCATGCATTTTGTTTTGGTATTTTGTCACTTCAGGCACTGGGCTGAATCTCTATGAGGGCAAATATCAGTTGAAATAATATTAAGCTGCTCTGCCTAAATCATTCATCCCTTCTTATAAAAGTTGAAGTTGATATTTGGAGTACACTGACTATTGGGACAAGTGTGTTCGGCTTGCCAACGCTGCCAAGGCCGGCTTTGCTTTGGGCTGCCTGGTGGCTTTGTGTGGCTGTGCCACCGCTGGCACGGCAGGCAGCAGCACCTTGCACTTCCCTGCTGGTGGGTGCAGTTTTCTCTCCTTCCCAAAGGAGTCCACAGAGCTGTTCGGGCAAGGAGAGAGATGCAATTGCCTGTTGGGTTTTGTGTTTTTTTTGCGGGAGAGATCACACTGTCATGATCTTGTCCTCTGGAACCAAAAAAAAAAAAGTAAGATAAATGGTTTGGTGAAGCTGATTTTTTTTAAATAATCATCTCGTATCCTCTTTAACCTGTAACAATACGGCTGTACTTATTTCAAATTACTCGGATTACAGCATTGAAAATGACATCTCTGCTTGTATATCTACTTCTTATGAATGTTTATGAGGAAAAAAGTGTCCTTAAACTTGCTGCTCCAATACTTAGTTTGAAGCACAGAAATACAGGAGCTGGTCTTTCAAGCCCAGCTAGCATGCCTTTATAACCGAGCTGTTGCTAGAGCAGCTGTTGGAGGTGGGACCTTAGATGAGATGTAGCTTTGGTCTCGCCTGCTAAAACTGCATGCCTGAATTTTTATAGTTGCAGTACCTAGCACAGATATCAGGCATAATCTGGTCCTTTTCTTAGTCAACCTGTGCTGTACAGTGCTGTCCTGTTATTTGAACTACAAAAATAGATTCTAGTCTGGTATTTTGTATACTCTGACAAGAGCCCCCTGCCAATAAGTCTGGTGCGCTTGTGCTGGAATTTGGGCAGGTACCGGCTCCACCTGTTGTTGCATTTCCCCCCATTACTTACCTAGATGCAAGCAGTCTTTGAGGCACCTCCTTCTGTTATAAATAAAACTCCAAATGAAAGACTATTTGTAACAGTAGAACATATTCCATTTATCCCACTCTCCAGGTCTTGGGGAGCCAAATGGGACAGCTTCATGAGTGACTTCCTACCTGCTGAAGATGTTATTTTTATCACGCAATTAGATGTGCCTGAATATGTTTGTTAAAAACATGGCAAAAAAAGTTGCTGGCAACTAAGGAACCAGGACTATTTACCTACTGTTCTTAGTCACAAGTTATACTCAGTATTTCTTCAAAAAATATTCACCTCATGAGAGATGCTTTTTATTTGATTATTAGTTTTGCTAATGTGCTACTTGAAGTGGGTGCCACATCTGGTTTTCAGCCATCAAAATGCACACCAAAAGTCAATGGAAAAATGCAGTCCATGATGGAAATGAAAATGTAGAACTTCATAAGATTTTTGTAACTGATAAATGTTGTCTAAAAGTCTAAAATGTCTAAAATCGTCTTAAATTCTTAAATCATTGGCAATGAAGCCACTAGCTCTAGCAGAGCTGTCAGTACTCTACTGCTTGTGAAAAACTGGACACGTCACTAGTTGTTGCTGGTGAGTTAAATCTTCACAACAGCTGTACAGATGTCATATGTAACAAACGTTTAGTGACATGTCAGAGGACGCATTTTTTACTGGTCTCTTACTATAAAATCCCTTCAAAGAGTCATCCCTGGATCTTGCAGACTGTTGATACTGGAAAGTCCCAGGGAGACAACTGCATTTCCAGGGCTGGGTTTGGAGCATGTGCAGATCCCTGCAGATTCATTGGAGTCAGGGAACAGCACTTCTTTTCAGTGATATCCCGGGGCTAGGACTTCCATCCATTAATTATGTGAAAGGAGACCTCCTTTATTCAAAGCTGCCAATTTTTAATGTAATTGAATGTCACCTTATCCTCATATGACTAGGGAAGGAAAGCAGAAGCTCTTGCTCAACATCCATTTGGTTTATGCCCTTACATATTTTCGTGTCACTCAGGGCTTTTTGTATCCGCTAAAAGCAGGAAAAGGCCATATTTACCAGAATTCCTGCTGGAGTTACCTGAAATTAAATTTGCCTGCTGCTTTTTTGGCAGACAGAAAACCTCAAAGATGAATGGCTGCAACTGGTGCTCCCTCGGGTAAAGAATGTGGTCCCATTTGTGAGGAGGTGCTGTGGCTCTCTGGTGTCTGGCTGCTGGCGATCAACGAGCAAGAGACCCCTTGCTCTGGACCACATTACAGCTGTTTCTGTGCTGGCCAGACTTATCCCCACAAATCAGTGAAGCAGGACCATCCTAGTTAATGCTATTCAGTGTGTCACTTTCCTACCATGAGGTAGGAAAAACTTTATAAAAATAAGAAAACATGGCCTGAGACATCTTTTCGTTGTTGCATGATGCTTGAAGCATATTAATCTTCTTCCCTTTGGGAAATAAAATAAGTGGAAATAAATATTAGGAAGTATGTAAAATATGCTTAAATTTGTAAGTAAACATAAAGTAAACATGTGCTGCTTTAGGCCAGTTTTATAAAGCTGAATCTGACAGTTTCAATTCAGTAAATATTGATAAGCAGAAGGAAACCCCCTTTATTTTAAAGTCTGGGCACTGAATCCAGGTGTCACCTTCTTGATGGTAGCTGGCCAATTAAACATATCTCAACATAATCTCATAGAGGAAGTTGACTACAAATAGGATGAATAAAACTCATCAAGTTGCCTTATGAATTCTACTTTTTTGTTTTTAGAATAGCTGTCTTACAAAATGATGAACTGCCAGTCACACAAGGAAGAAAAAAATCAGACAGACACTTCTTTTCTGGATAGATTAAACTCTCTAGAGGCTGGTAAAAGTGAAGCAAATCAAGTACATCATCTTTCATATTCACATCAACCCATCTATTGTGGAAAACATCAGAAGTCAGCGTTTTCTCATTCAGCTGAAATATTATATCTGTGCTATTTCTAGACGGAAGAGACAAATATCGGAAAAGTGAACACATTTAATAATCACCCGAAGAAAGGAAAAAAACGCCAAAAAAGCACGAGCACAAAGTCCCGCTGTATGGCAGCCGATGCTGCTGCGTTTGGAGAGGGCTGCCGGGAAGAGCAGATGCTGGTTCCTGGGAGTCAGAGAGCTGGGATGTTTCACCAGTAGCTGTCTCCTTGTTTCTCTTTTCTCAGGTATTTTTGTTTGCTTGTTTGGGTGGTTTTCTGCTGCTTTTGTGAGAACATGGGTGTGGAGAAGAAATAGACAGGGGATGCCGGGTACCGAGTGCAAGGAGGTCAGCTTACGTTGCTCCCGTGCCTTTTAATGGAAAGCAGACCAACTGCCAGATGAAAACACAGGTGACAGAGGGGGTAGGTGACAGATTGCCTGTGCTGACAGGCAGGTGGTGACCGCCAGCATGTGATCCCATGGTCTGCAGGCTTTCCCAGAACATGCTTTGCTTTGGTGGACCACAAGCCCTTTTCTGCAGTTGGGCACTAGCAGACTGGAGTCCCTTTTTCCATCGAAGGTAAATGGCTGTGTGGGTGAGCTGTTGATTGATCATTTAATGCTCACTCAGCTAGAATTAAGTGGGCAGATATTTGTGCAACATTGCGCACCAAGAGCCGCATTTCCAAGAACACCTCAACTTTTCCTCTATTCACATTACACACTTGCTTAATCATGCCTATCCTTACACTGGTTTGTCAGTAGTTGATGAAGAATATGGTTTTTCCATGTGGGTTTTTACAGAAACTTGGTCCTTGCTGCAAATCAAATAGCTTGGATCAATCAAAATATTGTCAAGAAACACGGCTTGGGTGACTATGCCTCTGTTAAATAAATGTTAAGCATGTTATGTATAAGCCTGTAAAATAAAATGTTACTTAACATGCTTACAGCTGCAACAATCTTTGGTGGCGTACCTCTCATCAGGCATAGTGGTATGTATACGTACATACAGATGACAATAGGTTATAAAGATTGCTTTCCTTCTGGAGCTTCAAAATTCAGATTAACTAACTTACCCATGGAAAGATTTCCAAAAAAAGGAGTAGCTATATAAAGAAAACAAGAGAGCTGTTCAATAAGATGTGTTTTGAAGGTGCATGTCAGAACAGAAAAAGGATTTTAGAAATGGAAAATCTTTCATTAGGTCCATTATTGATATAATTCCACCAAGCTTTGCATTAAAGAGATTAAAGATGTAACTCTAGAAGTCAAACACGAGGAAAACTGTTAGTAAACATGCCATATATAAAGTACTTTGTGTTCTGAGAAGAGGATACCTGATTTTATTTTTGTAGTCAGTAAAAGTCATAGTTCACATCTCAGTGCCCCCGTGCTTGGAAATCCACCACAGGACTTCAGTGATCTGGATTCTGTGCTTTGCTGGAGACATCCCACCTGGATGCAGGGAAGTCATTTAGCTTGGAGATGGCATTTCCACTCTTGATGAAGGCATTATGAAAAAACCCACAGTGTAAAGCCTGAGACAGGCAGGCAGCCCAGAGGCAGGACCCCAGATAAAGTGCATCGATTGCTTGAAACTTATTCTGCATTCTAATAATCTGCATAAAACTTGCCACGAGGTGAAAACAAATGCTCAGAAATACAAAAATGGTCAGTTTTAGAAATAAGAACCAGTCACACTGGCGTTATTATCGTTGTGATTATGGTGATTCAGAGCATTACACTGACCCCAGTGCTGCCTAATCAGGATCAGGGGATAGCCCAGTCTCTGTGCAAAGAGCTCGCAGAGTGAAAAGTCAGGACAGCCAAACCGTGACAGTCGGAACATGCACACTGAACACGAAGGTGTTACCGTACGTATGCCTCGTCATTTTTCCTTCCCTTTCCAGACTGCACCTTCCCACACTGCCCACCCCTCTCCCTGTAGAGGGGCTCTGCCCTCCCTGTTCCCCAGGTCCCCCGCTGCTTCCCGGCCCCGTGCTCTGCAGGGGCTGTGGTACT
Organism: Falco rusticolus; assembly: GCF_015220075.1. Taxonomy (NCBI): domain Eukaryota; kingdom Metazoa; phylum Chordata; class Aves; order Falconiformes; family Falconidae; genus Falco; species Falco rusticolus. The sequence goes on along the minus strand of NC_051187.1, from coordinate 111,669,416 downwards.
TGCCGGAGAGCAGCTGCCCACCGCCCTGCTGTGGCTTTTTGGCGGAGAACCTGCACTGCAAGTTTCAGCTCAAAACAAACATTCATGGCTGAGTTATGAACCCCCAGAGGGATAGATGGTGAAGTGGATTAAAGTACTAACTCTTTGCCTTTGGCTTAAAGCTGCATTAGGACGAAAGTCAGAGTGAGTTTCAGAGTTAACTTTTATTTGTCGGTATGGCTAGGGTTTGGACATAGCCTAAAATGACCGGTAATGAAATGACACTAGTTAAGACACACTGGTAAGGTTTTAGGAGGATCTCCAGCCTACATATCTCTCTCTCTCTGTCTCTCTCTCTCTCTGTCTATCTATCTATATCTCCTATATGTAGAATCTCTGACCTATTTAGCGATGACAAGTTTTGACAACATTGCAGGAAATGGTTCAACTTCAGAAGTAAAAACCGACAGCCACGGACAGCCCTCCGGAGCGAGTACCTGTGGGAAGAGCAGGCAGCCAGCATGGCGCTGCTGGGGCAGCTGCTCCAGATGGGCAGGGCTCTTCCAGGGAAACGTGTGCAGTCATCCTGCATCATGCCAGCTGTGCCAGTGGCACGCAGATGTCTCGGGACAACCGATGCCTTGCAGTGGTTGGGCTGTGTCCTTTGTCAGTGGCCCTTTGCTGTCCCGTGTCTGCAGGGTGGTGTTTCCTTGGGGTTCTTGGTACCTCCATGAGCTGCTTTGCAGTCATCCTCTGGTGCTAAGCTAGGGCTCTCGCGCCTTGTGGACCCTGTGAGAAATGTCTAGAGGACTGTGTGTTCTGGTAATAGGCTTTTAGGCTTCTCCCCAGTGTGCCTGAGTCAGAGAAGATGAAGAAAACCTTAACTGTGGGTCTAGGGCTGTGTGGAAGGCTTCTGCTCTCCTCATGTCCTGCCTAGGGAGGAAGGAGCAGTGCATCACTCAAAACCTTTTCTTTAAATCATCAAGACTTACTAAAGCTGAATAGCAGAAGGTTGTTTTTGGTAAAATAAAAGGCAGATCCTTAAGAAGTGTGTATGTACAAGTCAGTGTTTGCTCTTTCTCTCCCACATCAACAGTTGTCTGAGAGTTTAATTCCGTTTGCTGTTTGAAAGTGGGAAACAGAGAAATAGAAGCATTAAGGAAGGCTTACCTGGAAAATAGTTAATATTTTTCTTGAGATAAAGAAAACTGTTTTTAGTGTATGGAAGCTACCACCTTTGAGTATATTTACAGTCATTCACTCATGCAAGGTGCTCCAAGGCTACTGTGGAGGCTCTCAGGACACCAGGGCCAGCCCAGGACCCATGCTGGGGGCTAAGGAGCTCTCCTAGCTGGCATCCAGGCAGCCCTCACATACTTTGAGCCCTTGGCTTGAGGTGTGGGAGGGGATGGGAAGAGATGTGTCCGGGCAGGGAGGAGGAGTGGCTGGAAAGGGGATGAGGCAGGGAGCTGGAGAGAGACCCAGGGAGGGTGGCTCTCCCTAAATCACAGCTTATCTAGAGATATTTTTTTATTTTATTTTTCTAATATTATAAGCCACAGGACAGGATGCACAGGTATCTGTGCTGGATGGGAGGGAGGGAGGAGTGCTGTAACTGTCCTGCACTGGACTGATGTTTGCTGTCCTCCAGCAGCCATCCTGCAGCACTCCAGGTCCTGCAGGCTCAGTGGTGGCTGTGGGGCTTTCGCTCAGGAAGAAGTGATGTGGAACAAGTATTCAGTATCACTTTTGGGCGCTGAAGTAGTTTCTTCCAAATGAAAAAAAATCTATTGCTGTGTAAAAAGGTGCTGCACCTTTGAAGGGAGCTGTTTGAATGGAGACTTGTGACTCGGAGTACTTAGAGAAGGGTTTTTTCCCCCTCTGATCAGGAGCGGTCTCAAATGGAGGTTGTGAAGGAAACAGGAGGATGGTAGTTGTTTCCACTGATCTCCTGTCAGAGCATTCAGTCTCCTGATGGATAAACAGCTGGTCAATGACTTGAAGAGTTTTGAACAAAGCATCATGACCTCTTTCTTGATTCTTAAACTGAAAAGAAAGCCAGCGGGGAGGAAAGGGAACTGGCATTGAAACCATTTTCCATCCATTCCCTTCCTTGTACACCTGCAGAACCTCCAGTCAGGTGTCTTCTGCACTCTACATTTCTGACTTTTCTTCTAATCCTTCCTTTGCTCCTTTAAGCCAACATTATGGGCACTATTTCTCACTGGTGGTGTATTACATTTGATCCACCAGAGACAGGAAAACAGAAACGAAAGAATGCAGCACTTTTTACTTTTTATTTTTCTTTCTTTTTTTTTTTTTTTTTTTTTTTTTTGGTTAAATGAAAGTAGTCAGCGTGTTCCAACTTCGGTTAGGCTTCTGGAAACACCTAGCTGACACTAAGTTAGAGACTTACAAAAATCTCACACTTATACCAGTTCTTGTAACATGTTATCTAGTCTTGCAGGTGTATTTGGAATTGCAAGAAATGCTCTGCCAGATGCCACTGAGTCAGAAGATAGCTAACCTTAATATTACAGACACCCATAGCCATACATAGGTGCCCTGATCGGTTAGTGCTGGTAGGCATTTCTACAGGATGCATTTCAAACTGAACTGAACATCTGAAAACATGCTAGGTACAACTTATGCCAGCCACCCAAATTAATACACAAATCGGGCAAGAACTATTCACGGTGGTGATAAATACCAAGCAAGTAGAGCAATTGTGTTGCAGTACATATGTATTGCATGTAGACAAAGAGAAGTGAACCAAAAAGTCATTTAAATTTTGGTCATATAGGGTTGCTTGATTTTTGAGAACTGGCAAAAAGCAAACTGTATGGTTCATCAGTATAATCAGCTGTTGCTATATGCCTCAGGACCATAGAAAGGAAAGCTAGTGAGCTGCATTGCATTTGTGCTTAGATCTTTTAAAATGTATCATGAATAAATGTGTCTGCAGGTTCATCTAGATTTATATCACTGTGTTTTCGTGTGGTATCCTCTGCAGAAAATTGAGACTGTAGAAAAGAGATAAATAGGTGTAGTTATTTTTAACAGTTCATAAACATGATGAAATTTATTGTTTCCTAATGTGAAAAAAAAAAACCCAACCAAAACCATGGAAGTCTGTGGATTTATGTCGGAAACTAGTTGGCTCCATCAATGAGTAAAACCTAGTAACAGCAGAGTATACCAAGTGAAAGGCCACAGCACTTTTTATTGTTACTGCATGATTTTGTGGCAGGGGTGTGTATTGCAGGAATAGCTCAACCACACACCTTTAAAATGTGGCAGAGGAAGAACGAACACCTGATCCTGCACAGCTTGGCACGTACAGGTAGAAAGCAGTTTCCCAGCATGCCATTGATGGTAAAGACTTTTGTCACAACCCTTGCAACCTGTATTGCTGTGTTGTGGAAAACAGCCTCTGGAAGGAAATAACTCCTGATTACAGCTGGCTGGGAATTTTACAGGAAAATAGCTTTCCAGTGGAAATAATGTGTGTTTGTCAAAACAGAGTTGTTCTGGGAAGCAGAGATGAAACCCTTGCTGAACCCTGGGCTCAGCTCTAGTGGGTGGATGCACGCTGTGAAAGCCCCGAGGCCATGGGGTGGCTGCACCACTGATGGCAAGTGCTGGGGGGACCCTCTGGGCACCCCTGTCCTCTCACAGGGCTGGAGGTCCTGACACTCCCCTGATGCCTGGCTAGGACGGTCTGCTCCAGGGCAGCCACCCCCAGGCAACGGTGGGAGACCTGGCCACTTGCAATGCTCTGCGTCTTTCTCACTCTGGAGGCACGGTTGATGGCTACTCCATCTCACTTCCAATACTATCTGTTTTTTCCAGAGTAATTTTTACCACTCCAGGATTATTATTTTTTTTTTAAACATCATCATCACAATATGCATTTTTCCTACTGTTAGGAAAAACATCTTGGCAAAACTACCCCAAATTTCTTAGAGTGTGTATTCCATGTGTTTCATGGGTATATGTATATATATAAAAAATCATCATTGTGAAAATCTTCCCTATCTCAGATAGAAATATAATCCTACTTTATCTATCAAGGTGATGTAGACACTTGCATTTAGTAAAATAACTCAGATTGTGATTTATTTCCAGAAGTTGACAGCTCTGTGCACTCTGAGTTTGTTATTTACCCATGCATCCACAGCCCACTAATCACTCTATCACCAGTGATTTTCTAACAAAATATAACCATTTGTAGCAGCAGAGCACTGACCATGTCTTTCAGTGGTACAAATTTTAAAATTATTTCGCATGCCACAGCAAACCGCTAAGCTATGATTCTTGCAGCATAAAACAATGTACTAAAAGCTGTGACTATTTCAGTGTTTTTAGAAAACTTCACTGAAGTAGCTGTTTTGAGCAAGCATCGCTCGGAGAAAACCAGCATGGATTTAATAATTCAGAAATTTTTTTTTTGCATTGTATATTGGATACCTATTCTCAACTTTATATATTTTGAGCATGTGAAGCATTCAGAATGCGTAACAATTTTCTGATACCATGTCTTTATGTTTGTTGCCCTATAGGATACTGTTTTAAGTGCCTGTAGGCCCCTGTCTGGCACACTTAAAATAATTTTTTGTGCTTGAGTATTTTATTTTTTTTTCTGATATAATGCCTCAAACTTGCTCTTTCGTAATCTTTCTCAAGCTATATTATTCTTTTTTTGAATGGGTTGCACAGTGATACCTGCGTAATTCTGCAAACAGCTGGTTCATAATAGACAGAGCTGCTCACAAAAAACTTTTTATTGTAGGTGTTTCTAGGGAATCACCTAGTTTGTAATCCAGTATACATTTAAATGCACTGTACAAACACATTTCTCACAGTTTTATTATATTTGGCTCTTTGCACTCAGCATTCTTTCTTTCTGAGGTTGCTTCAATGATGCTGTTGTTAAGAGGATATTTAGAGGAAAATAAAACACCAGCTAAATCCACCTGTTGAACGTCCATTTATTTTTGATATACAGCCAGCCAAAAAAGACTTTCCCTGTGCCAAATGCAGTGCTGATATTTTGCGTGTATCAGTATTTATACATTAACAGAGAAGTCTTGCACAACACAACTCTTCCCTATTGCTAAATAAAACTGACAGATAGCCATGTGCAATGCTTGGAGTGCGCTGAGAAACTGTTTCAGGATGCAGTCAGAAAGGAAGAGGTTAGCAACAGTAGACAGGGCGAAGAAAACTGGAAGAACAAGAACATGCCTTGTATGAGTGTACAAAAGAGTGTCAGTTCGTGCACGGCTTTAAATATCCCTAGAAAGGCACAGTTGCAAAGTTTAAGATTCTCACACAATTGAAATAATTCCCGTTTATATGTTACTTGCTGACAAAAGCTGTTGACTTTTCTACCATGTATTCCAAGATTTTAGAATCTGCCACTGTCAAAACCCTGAAATGAAATGTTCAGCTTTTAAAATACAATTTGCTTTGAACTGATTGTTTTGATTTGTTCTCGCTCCTCTTTTCAGTTTCTATTTTCTCATTTGTGGAGTTCAACCATTAGAAATTTTGAAGCTAGTACGAGGGCTTAGAAAAATCAAGATATGGGTGGTTTTATGCCTCAGATGCAGCAAGGTATGATAAAGCTAATTATTACTGAGTGATATGAACTAGGGATTTTTATTAAAACTACAAGGAGATCTTTATAGTACCATTACTTTACTATTTAATTACTTCTGTCTTGGGGAATTTTTCTCAACACTTTCTCTTCAGGTATTGTAGACTTATAGATGCTGTTTTTCAATTTTCTCATTTGATTTCTAATCTGGTGCTGACATGAACAGACTAAGATCTGCTAGTAGGCAGGCAAAGAGAGCATAATCTTTCACTTTTTTGTTTTATTGAGACAAACATTTCTTAAGAAAATTACAAAGAAGACACTCACTTTGCCATTTCCATTCCCCTACACTGTGTCATACAGCTAATGACCGTCACAACAGTAACTGGCTCAAAAAAGCACCGAACCTCTTCTTATTTTTGTAGCATTTCTCTTCATACTTCCAGTGCAGGAGGGTGTCTGGCAACACCAATAGTCTTTCGCTTCACTAGTTCTCTTTTGTAAGGACATTAAAATTGATTTTCTGCATCTTGGCATATGAAGACTCAAAAGTACGTTACATGCCCTATTGCCCAAAAATGTGCAGTCACAGAGCAAAGGTTCCAATGACAGAGACTTTTATAGTACCAGGAGGCCTGAGCTGCTGAGCTGCAGGAGCAGAGAGAGACAGGCTTATTTATGGTGCTACCAAAGAATTAGCCTGCCTTTGAACTGTCTGCCCAGATACTCTGATTGAAAAACCTTGTTTCCTGACAAGAGGGGAGGGAAGGGTAGAAAAAAGAGGCAACTTTCAAGATACACCTAGTGATAAAGGCAAAAAGGCACTGTGCCTTAGAGCGGCACCTTGCCAGAGGGCTGCTGGAGACATATTTGCAGCTCTGAGGTAATAAAGGGGCGAGTTAATGCTGGAAATGGAATTGTTAAGAGAAAGCATGCAAGGAGAAATTCAGAAATAACACATCCCCGGAAACTGAAAGAAGAATTCTGAGCATGAGCTGCTGCTGAACTACTGCCACAGCTTCCCATTCCCCAACTAAATCAGCTTCCTTTTCTAATGAAGGTCCCATAGGTCACTCTAGACACAGGTGTCTAGGGTAAGCATGATTTTAGGCAAAAGAAGGCTAGATGGAACAAAGATGTAAGACAATATTTTAAAAGACCAAGAGGAATATTATACAGTAGAGACAATCTGTCGTGATCTCCTCAAAGGAAAAATCCTCTCAGCTTACCTGGCAAAAGTCTTCAAGTGTCACAACAAAATGAGCAGTCTGGTCTCAGCTAATCTGTCAGTGAATTTGAAATATTCTCGTTTTCTTTACAGGGATGTAGAACATGTCCAGTCACCTGGAGACTGAGGCAACCAGGGTGCTGTCCTGGCTACAGTATTGTGCTTTTGCAGCACCAGGTGACCCTACTGGCTCCTAGGGAGAAGCGAAGACCTGAAGAGAGAGCCTGGCCATGCTGAAGTCAATGACATGGTTCTTGTTAACATCATGAAGTCCAGGTTTAGGTGTTTGTAGTATTTATGGATTGGGCTTTAACTGGTGTTAATAATGAGCTTTATGCAGAATAGAGTGAGTGTGGTACTACATTTGATCCACTGGATCACCACAAGAATGTGCTTTGGCACTCCTGTTTTTCCATCTTTGGGCAGTAGGAAAGCCAACGTCTGATTCAATTCAAAGTTCGTGGGTATCTTTTTCTTGAGCAAAAGGTGATTTGAATAAAGCCTTTAATGAGCGTGGTTACCTTAGAGTTAATAGGAAAGGAACAGAGAAGTGGGGTGGAGAGGAGAGGAGAGGAGAGGAGAGGAGAGGAGAGGAGAGGAGAGGAGAGAAATATCTTTCTGTCACTGTCTAAATTCATGATCTTTCTACCATATGCACTTCTGATCCTTCTCTCAAAAAAAGGTAAAGCAGAACTGCAAGAGAAACAGAGAACAACGGTGACCAAAAGGAGGCATGGGATAAATCCTGTAAGAAATAACTCAATAGAGTAAGACCTAAAGAAAAAATACAGTAGTCATCTGTGAAATTAATAGTGGCAATGGGGAAAGTGAATCAGGAACAGCTGGTCATTGTTCTGCATATGATAAGAATTAGGGTGGGCCAGATAAAGTTGTCATCCAGCAAAGTTCAAAAGAAAAAGAGGAAGTATTTTGTCATGAAAAACATGGCTGAAATATGCTTATCATAGGATGCTGCTGCTGATGAAGGTTTCAATGTGCTCAAGAATTGATTTGACAAATTCACGGAAGAGAAGACCTACCATGGGCAAGAACATTATATATGGCTTTGAATGGGCAGAGGCACCTGGAGCAGTCACATGGGAAAATACCATCATAGGTTCACTCTGGTCCTCTGCTATTACCTGTTCTTCTTACATTCCTTGTCAGCTAGTGTTGGTAAACAGGACCTTTGGTTCAGTGCAGCCAAAGTGTCATGGTGTGAAAACAACATTCCATTTCTCTCTCAGCCTCACTTAATCCATACAATTTTCCTTGGACACCATTGGGATGGAATCAAGAGCAGTCAGGCTTCTGGGGAGGAGGAGATGGTGGTAGGAATGGCTATTACAAATCAATTCATAGAGGATCTGTTTGTAACATATGTGACAAAGCTCACAGATTTGGAGGTCTAGTTAGATTTTCAGTTAAATAGATACGGTAGCAAAGATATTTATTTCTGCCCTTGCCTATAGCTAGAGAAACAACATTTTACACAGACTCAGCTTAACCATTCAGTGGTTGCACCATCTGAGCAACAGACCTGGCTAAACACAGAAACGACAGAAGGAATTTTTGTTACAAGTGAGGAGGCTTAATGCAGACGAAGTGGCCATATGGAGTGAAAAAAACTAACCATTAAGAAGATGGAAAGTTACTATTAGAACAAGGATTCCCAAAGTTTGTTTATGGAAAGCTGGCACAACAAGCAGGGCATCAAGCAGCAAGACCTGAAATACCTAACCTGTAATTCACAGGCCCTTTCCCTTCTCAGCTCCCCAAAACTTTTGGGGTCCCCTTTTCTATGCTTTTGAAAGCAGAAGGATGGGCCACAGTTTCTTGCTGCCTTCCAGAGAAAAGGGCGCTACTGAGGGGTGCAGTTAGGGTGTGACACATCCAGCTGTCCGGACTCTCGGGGTCCCCAAACACTCGGCAAACACTTTACATGTGTGAAGAGACTTTGCAGCTGCAACAACCTCAAACAACAGCTGAATTCATTGAGGATGGCTGAAGCTGATGTCACCTTGTAGCTCTTATCCTAAGGTGTCTCAGACCTCAGGATAAAAGTTCCCTTTGGGAACTTTGCAGCAGAAGAGGTGCATGGTGAAAGGCATCAAGGCAAGTCCTGGTGCGGGAACATAATGTCCAGAAGTAAAAATGTGGCTGAAACTCTGGCTGGATAAAGGAGAGCTGAGTAACATAACAGGGATGATTCCTTCAAAAAATCCTAGGATATAAAAGAGCTTATATGGGCAATTTAGGACTTCATTTACAATGTAGGGAAGTGACTGGTAAGACTCCTCCTGTGATGGCAAGAGATGTTGTATAACACTCCTACAGCGGGTATGCTCTTATGCAAAAGATATTCCTAGCCTGATAAGAGACTTTTTTTTTTCATGAATCACAGTAATAATCACAGCAGATACATCATTTCAGATAGTTAAAATGGACCAATCAGTAGCTGTCAAAAGTATTTTTGGGGACCAAAACCGAGAGAAGCTTGAATGGCACCTGCAAACTATTCATAGGCTCTCCAATAACTGTGTGGACAAACAGTTGTACATTCACAGCATGGATAACAGTTCTCAGAGCCAGAAACTCAGAAACAAATGAACCGTTTGGCATGAGCTTGTAATATGAAATAACTTTAAATAAACCCACAAACAACATTAAGCCTTCTGGTCACTTATTTTGTACTATGCAGTGGTACTGTCTCTGCAGCCTAGAGGTAATTGACACAAAATACCACTAAATCTCTACCTGTTACAGAGAAAACCTTTAAAAATGCTCTTAATTATCTGTCTATGCGAGAAAACACAGTGAAGTTTTTCTATATTTTTAATCAGTGTTGTTACTCTTGAGTCTTCTCATGTTTATTTTTCATGATTTAAATATGAAGGTTTTGTTGAAATAATGCTCTTTGATACAAATAATTTAGAGCGAAGAATGCGTGCCAGCAAAGCTAAGTTAATTATTTTGTCTGAATGCTTGGCAGATGAAAATGATGATAGACCTGGGACATGTCTACACTGGGCAGGAAGGTGTGGTACAAAAATCCCCAGATGAACACTGAACAATCTAGCTCCAGACCTTGCACCAGTACAGCCACGTTTGCATGGAGCTACTGACAGGCAGCTTTAATAAGCTCGGGACCAACCCTGGGAAAATGCTGCTGGATCACCAGCTTCCCAGCTGACTGCCATACAGAGCTGTGCTGGTTGGGTGATGCTAGGGCTCAAGGCTCCAAGTCAACCTGAGTCTAACTTGAAGCACAGGTCAAATGAAATTGCTGAAGACAAGCCATGGAGAAGAAGGTGCTCCTCCCTTAGTGGTAGCTGACTCTGGTTGGACATCAAAAAGTGGCTGACTGGTTTGCTTCCTTATTTTTTCCCCCCTTTTTGTTCTGGTATTTTCAGCCTATGTGAGGAAGAAGATCAAAGCATGGCTAAGTCACTTTAATGACCACTACACATCCTTGCTATTCTACAGTAAAAGGCATGGGAAAGCTGGTTGGACTTCATTCCTTGAATCAAATGTCAGAAATGTTGTTAAATGGAAGGTTAGTTAATCATTTCAGGTTGCATTTATCTTATCACATGCATTTACATAAAGGTAATTATTTATATGGTACACTAATTTGTTTGTATTCCCTATGGGAAAAATCCTTGTTTAATAGGAAGGAAACCAGCAGTCACCTAAGAGGTGTAAAAACACTCCAGTGCCACCTTGCGCTACAACCTCCACCAGGATGTGAAGATGACCCCAGAGGGGTCCCTGCCTCCTAGGAGGAGTTGGAATGACAGCAGACAGGTGAGGAAAAGAAGGAAAAGAATGACAGAGAGAGTGTGCATTCACAAATATCCTCAATATAGACCTGTTCCTTAAAAGTGGTTTTCCACTTCTTTGTAAGTTCTTTGCACAGAGGCCATAACTGAGTTGCTTTCTGTTTTTCCCATTTTTGATGGAAGACCTAATTTTCATAAATTGCATTACAAACTAACCCATCCAGCTGGAGAAGAATCAATGGAGCTTTTTGTACAGCTGTTAGCAGGTAATGAGTAAGCAATGGGGGGGGGCGGGGGGGGGCAGGGGGAGGGAAATAAATATCAACCATGAACTTCCTTGAGTCCATGTCGCAGGGATATAATGGTCTTCGTCAGGGCAGGCAGCTGCCGTGGCAGAGCAAACCTGCCGAGGGTGTGATTTCTACGACATGAGATCTCACCCCAATGGAATCACATCATGCTCTCGCAGGTGTGGCAAGGAGACTTTTATAGCTTGATAAATATTTGAACAATTGTTATTAGTAGTTATTTATATGACAATATAGTCTGCAAGGCGTCACTGGTGATTTGGTTACCAATGTTTTAGGTAGTGTTTAAAAGCGTTTAAAAGACAGCTGTTGGCTATGTCTCTGAAGGGCATACCTGCTGTGCCTCTGATGAGGAGCCATGGGCAGGTGCAACCAATGTGTCTAGGAATCATCAAGGATATGATTAATCTTATCAATTCAGGTGTCTAAGGCTGCTTAGTCATCCGTGTGTTTGACAGGAATTTATCTTCATGACTTTTCTTGCTTCCATAGTCATCACAAGCCCTAGGCTAGATGTCTAAATGCATGTCAAGCTTCCATCTGCAGGAGAGCAGCACCCCGATATTCAAACATACAGAGAACCCTGGGTGCCTCTCTTAGATGTGTCAAACAGCCAAGGCTGCTTAAGCATCTAACCAGCAGCCAGGTCCTAAGGCAATGCTCCTCCTCTAGGTCTTTTTTTTCCCCTAGGCCTCTAAATTCCTCATTTGCAATCCACACATAGTTACCCATGTGAGGTCTGGGGCGAGCCCAGCTGGGCACCTCTGGTCTGGGGCTCTGAAGATGTCCTTCTGGGATGTGGCAGCGAGCAGCTGCAGTCGTGGTGATTGTAAAATCATCTTTCCTTTTTTTCTCAGCGAGACCATGTGAATTTTGTGTTTCAGGGAGGATTTGAGGTATGCTTGTGCCTATCTGCGGTGCAGGAGGTGATAAGCACAAGCCTGTGAGCAGGCCTGTAGCTAGGGCTGTAGCCAGCTGAGCAGATGCTCAGATGTTGGACTCGGTTTCACCTGTAGCTTCATGACATGCTGTGCTGCGAGACCAAATGCTGCAGCAGGATCTCTTTCCACTCAGCCTCTGAGACAGACCAGCAAGTGCATTTCCCTGGAGGTAAGATAAAAACAGGGTCTTTCATAAAGAGCTACCTCTACTGCAAGGAGCTGACCACATCTGAGCCCTGGACCTGGTTGCCAAGATTGCCCTGTCTTAAAGGCCTTGATCTGTACTACACAGCTTGTATCCTGGTCCTCTGATCAAATCCAAAATACCAACACTCAGAGCATTGCAACTGATGACGGTTAGCTTTCAGCCCTCCCAGCACACTGGTGTCTCCTGCCTCCTTGGCAGAGCAGCTGTGAGAGGAGACCATGCACAAGGCGTCAAGATCACTACTTATTGCACCAAGCATGGCCCATGCAAGCTGTGCAACAGGGTCATTTGGCTTCAGAAATGCTTTTCAAGCTTCAAGTATTCCTGCTCAGGCAGTACTGTATGGCCCAAAGCAGTAGCCAAAGTGTCCTGAGGTACTTCAGAGCCACTGCTGATGTTGCCACACAGCGCCTGTCGAAAGCAGGCTGAGGCAAGGGTTACTGCTGAGCTTTCCTTACACCTTAACCAAATTGCACAACGTGTAGCAATGCCTGAGAATTTCAATGGGCAGCAGAGCAGCCAAGGTGTCCTGGTAGGCGGCAGGACAGAAGTTAGCTCACACAGCAAAATGGAAACCCAATTGCTCTCACTCCCCATTACTTCTTTTCAACAGAGGAGCAAATCCCAACTTGCCTCTGCCACACAGAACTCCTTAGACCAGTCTTGCCACACTGCTGGAAAGCTGGTCCAAATCTTGGAGATGTGTCCTCCTTCCTAAGGGTTCCACTGGGTCATGGAAGGCTGGAGGAGCCCGTTCCACCCTGGAAGAGCCTGTACCAGCCTGGAGGAGCACTCACAAGGAGTGGGTGTGAAACTGGCCCTGGAGGAGCTGTCAGCTTAGAAGAGTTTCTGGCTCCTGTTCAGAGCTGAAAAGCAGTTGTCAGGTGGGAAGGATGGGTCTAAAGTCCTCCTGGCTCTGGCAACATGAAGAAGGAAAGGCAGGCCATACCTTTATACCCAGGTGAGGAGGCCCTCACAGAAAGTTTGTGACATGGCTAATATCTCTGCTGGGGGACAGACTGGTGTTAGCAAGAGACAGCTAAAGCGTGAGGGCAAGGGCACAGCTCAGCCACCCTTGCTCAGTCACAGACTTGGGTGGGAAATCCTGTAGATACAGGTGTCTCTCCTCCAAGGACTTCGCCTTGACGTGCAATTGTCAGAAGAGGTGTAAGCACGTATGCCTACCCAGCCAAACACAATTAGGAGCCTCTGTTAAGATAAATATTAAATATCTGCTCTACGTTTCCAGGAGCACTCAGGTGGAAATGCAACTCGGCTGCTAGAGAACATGGCCAACAGCCTCACAACTTGCTCAAAAACCAAGCGAGGGTGCTGCCTGCCCTGAGCTGCGAGGGTGGCTCAGGATGCAGTTCATGAGGGGAAGCACAGGGAATTTCAGCACCCATGCCTTTCCTGCCCCCAGCCCGTCCTCCTCCCCCTGCCCTGGCACCTCAAAAAAAGCTATCAGCTAACTGGGGACAGACTTGTACACAATCTCTGCGGGCAGCAGTTGGACAAGGCTGTAACGTACTGCTCCTACTTTGATCTTACCCCTCCCTTTTTTATTTGTTTTACAGTCCTTTGCCTCACTTTCCTCTACAGCAGCCAGCCTGCAAACTTCTGAGATCTTCCTTTCACAAGTAAGTTTACAAAGAAGGAACCTGTGAAACAAGCTGCGTTCTAGGGAATCTAAACCTGTGTAAGAAAATATATGTGAAACATCATCTATAAACTAACAATTTGTAGGATTCCTGGGAAGCCATTCAGCCATCAAAGTGCTGTGAATAGTATTAAAGCAATCTAACTAACTAAAGAAAAAAAAATTACCTGGTTTTTCAATTTAACTGAAATATATAATCATAATTGTATGTGGTCAATAGTTTTTGATTTCAGTGGTAGTTTTACTGTGCACTAAGGACTGAATATAGCCCATTACCTTCTCCAGGTATCATCGAAGATATCGATATCCAATATTAATATCATAAAGAGCTTGACTGTCCTTTAGCAATTTCCATTAAAATAAATATCTCTCATGGGAGCCATAGACAAATCTCAGATACTGGAAATTTATGTATCTTGATATTCCTTCTCTACACATACCTGTATACATACTTATTTTACACCTTCATGCTCAAAAGATAATTTTATGAGCAGGATTAAGACATCTTCTTGGATATCAGCAGGTCTCCAATGGGAGCATTTGCACTCGCCATATTGCAGGAACAGATTCTATATCTTCAGAATTTTTTTCTTTTTTTAAAAAAAATAAATAATTAATTAAATAAAAGCCAGATCTTGTGAAAAAGACCTCATCAGCTACTTAACAGCTCTAACAGATGCAAAGGCATTGGGCAGTTGCCTATAGCAATTTCATACATGTAGAAGTTTGAAAAAATTAAAATGAGACAGAAATGCTAACTTACCGACTTATCAGGAGGGGGGGGGACTGTGACTCTGAGTATCACTTCTCTTCCCAGACATCTCGAAATCACAGTTATGTAAAAGATGCAACTTAGTGCCCATGTGCCTTCCTCTAAATATTGATGATGCATCCAGGTGTCTGACACCAGCACCAATAAACGCCCACTTATCTGTCAGCATCGGGGCACACGTGCGCGCCGTTTACATGATTCTGGGTCTGCCTTTTAGTCATACCTAACTGAGCAGCCACATGAGAGCCGTGGCCCATGAGTCACTGTCAGACATCAGATATCAAATGTGGGAGAATTGCAAAGTATGACAGATACTGTTACCATTATGTAAACTTCCTGTCATAATCGTTCTTGGATGTTCATATTCATCAGTTACCCTCTGCACGCTGCGAGCTGGAGGTTTGCTTTCTGTGTAGGCACAGGCAAATGCAGTTGTTCCTCATTGTCAGATAGAGCCCTTTTTTGTTCTGTTCTTTGGAGCCTCTGTTGGTTGTTGGTTGGTTTTTTTTCTGGTTTTTTTTTTTTTTTTTTTAACGAGCTACATGCTTTGCTATTGCTGTATGTTAAGTTTCTAGGGCTAGGATTGTCAAAAGGCTCGGTTATTAATTTGCACCTGCTAATATGGGGACTGCATATTCAAACTTCAAATCTGTTTGACAAGGAAATAGTTGGGGGAGGGAGGTGTTGTCCTTAATTTTCTGGTATTTGTCTGACTTCATCATACTGTGCAATCCCCCCTCCCCCCAAATGAATAGATCTATAATGCCCCTTGGCACTATTATTTTCTCACATTAATAAGGAGAGCATCTGTGTGTCTCAGTTCAGAAGATAATCTGTATACATACAGCCTGGTAAACAGAAGAGGAAAGTGAGAAACCTGTGTTTATCTGAAAGGCTGTGTTTTCTAAGCAACGTACACTAAGAGCCTGAAACGATGTATGGGGGCAGCTGATGGTTGAACTGTGCCATGTGTTGAAGGGGCCTGAGATGAGAGTAAAATGTCCTGCCTGGATGCCTGTCCAGCCTTATGTATATGCATATGCATATGCATATGTATATGTATACGTGTATGTGTATGTGTATGTATATGTATGTGTATGTGTATGGATATGGATATGGATATGGATATGGATATGGATATGGATATGGATATGGATATGCCCAGCCTCTGGACAGCCACGCATCACACACCAACCTTGACATTCAGAGCAGGTAACCTCGAGTGAGTTTTACAACCTGGCAGGTGATGGTTTCACTGTCTTTTTAAAGGCTTTTGTATCGCTTAAAATTAAAGGGAAAGGTGTTATCCAATGCCTTGAAACACCATAGGGAATGGCAAAAGCAGCTTTGTTCCTGCAGACTGTCCGAACAGTGTTAAACCTTACCTTGAGAGATCACCTCTAGAAAACAGAGGAGGGTTCCAACCTCTCCAGCAGCATGAGCCAGTTTTTCTACTGTTGCAGCCAAAAAAGGTGCCAAGTGACGGCAAACTAGGTGTAGTTTTGTGATGAATAGGTTTGAGCAAACTTTGGCTTCACGCATCTCGGCAAAACCAGAAAGGTGGAAAAAGAACAGAGCTGCTCAAGTGAAGGTGGGAGAAAAATGCATATTGAAAAAGGTATTTTTATTTTTATTATCAAGCATCTGCTAAAGGATGGTGCTCCCATGCAGCTATACCTGAGCTGATGGTGCAGAAGAGGACAACACAGTCTTGGCTCTGTACCAGAGCCCTGTTTTGGTGCAGGCAAGTCTGAACTGCCTTGAAAAGTCCACCAGACGTAGGGAAGCCGGGCTCCAGGGGTCTGCAAGGCTAAGGAGGGTAAACCCTTTGCCCAAAAGGAATGATGGTGGGTTAGCTATCACCTTCACTGTTTTTCTACATCCAGGAACTCAACATGCTGCCCACACTTCTCTCAAGAAATGCGGAAACTTGGGCTGCTGAAGTGTTCTCTCGGTTTTGTTCAGAAGTTCATTTCCCTAAGGAGGTTGTTGGAGGAGAATGGTCTTTTTTTTACATCTGAATGTTTTGCAACAGAAAAAAAAAATCTTTTTGAAATGTTTCTGTCCCATTTAAATATAAGTGTTAAAGAGTCTGCTGTTAATTATCCATCCAGGATGATGGCATCTGTTATTTCTTTTTAAATGCTCCATTTACTTTAACTTTATAATGAAATGCAGTAAATGTATTTGCTGTGGTTGTTAACTCTTTGAATTACCATTTCATATGTTTGGGGTTTTTTTAATACAGAGGGTTTTTTAGACCTTTGCTACACATTGTCTTTTTGAAGAACTGAAGAGAAAGCTAATATATAACATTTCAGGGAGGTTTAATTCTGACCTGTGATGAAATGTCTCCTGATGCTTCATAAAAAAACAGAAACTTTAGAAATTTTGAAGGAAACAAACTATGTCATTCCTCTCAACATTTTATTTTTTGAATTGCCAACATTTCATACAAATTTGCACTCCCAAATCTTTCTGTTGGAAGCTATTTACATCAGAAAGGAAGAATCGTGAAGCTGGGGGCTGAAAAACAGAATTTACAATTTTTCCATAGCATTTCACATATATTTAAAGTTTGGTGGTTGGGGTTTTTTTTTTTCTTCTTCTTTTTTTTTTTTTTTTTTTTTTTTACCCAGGTCTTTGTAACACACTGTGTTCCAGATCTCAAGCTGGATAGGTTAAGTGGCATGTACTCTATTTGACATGTCAAATTTCTGCTACTGCTGCCTGCAATACATGGGAGCAAATGTCGCTTGTATTTTTTGAACATATGCAATGAATTTCAACCTAGAAGTCAGCTTATGGGCATCTGTTTTTTGGGTTTGTTTTTTCTTTTTCTTTCTTTTTTCCTTCATTCTGGTAATGTCAAAAGGCCTTAGAGCCAATCTAAATGTAGCTGACAACAGTTCTGTAGTTCCTTACCTAGAGAGCTTGCAAGGGAGACTTTAGGAAAAATGAGAATTTTTCCCTGTAGGATGATTCTCCCAGGATCTGCAGCACTGGAGAGCTAAGAAATTTTGAGCACTCTATATTTTCTTGGTTTTGTTTGAAGCGGACAGATGAAATTTGAAAATTTTACCCTTTGTTCTAAGAACATGTATCAGGTTGCAGCTCTGCAAACCAGGCAAAATCTGGCAAAGGTGGGAAATAGAACCATAGAACCATTTAGGCTAGTATAGACCTTTAAGATCACCCAGTCTGACCATTAACCCAGGGCTGCCAAGTCTACCACTACAGGACTGCCTTTGCCTTCACCCATACCCTATACTGCAGGTGTCTGCCCCCTGTGCCCACCGATGTGTGGGGCCAGGCAGTGAGGAGGGGGCTCGAAGGGGGTGAATAACTGCAGTGGTCCCTCCCCGGAGGCAATGCAAGGCTGCACCAATGCGTGCGCTGGTGCCAGCTTGAAGCGCTCACAAAACCATGATCTTACAGTTAATGATCCTTGAGTAAGTATACATCTTGATCACTTCTCTTAACCCAAATGTTTGTGTTTCCTTCTTGCAATAGTACGTATCTCATTTTAACAGGGTTATTCTAAAAAATATCTCTAAGATGTGATTCCTAGTGTGAAATCTTGCCATCCCTTTAAATTGTTAGCTCAGGTTATTTCCCTTTCAAAGCCTGTTGTGATCTGCAAGCTGCCATTAATCGAGGAAAAGGGTTAACTTTTCTAATTCCAAACTGATTTAAAAATCCTTCGCCTGAGTTTGAAAAAGGATATTACATAAAATATCAGTATACTCTAAAAGGCAACAGTGCACAATACTTCTACTTCTGACCACGATGTACTGATAACATTGTTATGATGGTCTGTATGCGTTCAGAACATACAGAAGTGAAAAGTTATTCTATACAGGAAGAAAACAAACTCCAAATACTCTTTAAGTGAATTTTTCGTAAAGATATTTAAATTGGCAGTAAAAAAATCTGTTGAAATACAAAAGTGGGCTGACATCTATTACAAAATGTAGCATTTTCGTAGTACTGTATAAATTTGCCAGAAAAAAAAAATAAAATTCAATCCACACCAAAGATGATTTTGTGTAAGTCAAAACAATATTTATGTATAGTTTCATAAATACTTTGGAGACTGCTTCTTCACTATGAACAAGTATTTTCTCTAGAAAGACTTGGTAGACTAAAAATACTTACCAATGTCAACTTTCCTCCAAGCACAAACTGAACTTAGATTTATTGCAAATGGCTGACTAGTTCCTCTGAAATTTCCTCTGTGGCTGTGGAAGACCTTTGAGATGTTCTCCCAGTTTTGCTGCTTAGATTCCAGAGCTGGTGGAGGACAAAGGCTTCATTTTTCCCCATTATTACCACTTTTTTACCTTCCCAGACTCCCATCACCCAAAACCTACAAAGCCATGGAGATTATTTATTTAAATATTAAAGCTAATCCTACTCAAAGTGGAATTAACTGCTGTGAAAGCCCCTGATTAGCAGCCTGGTGTCTGTGCAAAGACAGGAAAAGCTCTGTTAATTGAAAAAAAAATCTTTATTTCCAGAAGTCTGCCTCTTTTAGCTTAAAGTAATAGAATTTCTCTTTCTTTTTTAGCATGTTGAACTATCCTTTAAAGCTTTCCCTTTTTAATTCTGTCTCCCTCTTCCACCCCTCCCTAGACCAAAAGAGAAAAAAAAAAAAAAAAAAAGCGCCTACTTTAGCAGATATAAAAATTGCATTGCATATAATTTGAACCACGCTTTTCAGCTGAGGAACTCTTACCTCCTCAGCCCCCCCTCGTGAGCTGTCTGTCCGTGCTCCTACTACCCTTGGCTTTCTGCCCAAAGTTAAAGTACATGTTTAGTATCTTTTTAATATTTCATGTGTCTCCCATCTGGTGGACTATGTTCTAGTGTCACAGGAAATGGACTTAATGACCTGAAGTTAGGTAGCCATTTCTCACTGCCTATGGCAATTATAAGCTGGTCTGATAACATACTGAAGGATTATTCGTTAATAACTACCTGGCTTTTTTCTGTTTCAGGGTACTGTAAGATCACTCCACTAAATGCTACAACCCACGTTTGGATTATTTTTCTTACAATCATTATTCTAAATTTATCTGCACTGAAGTGTATTTTTAGACCGTATCTTTCATCAGTTAGAGGATCTGTGTCCCTTTAGACCTATTTCATTCTTCCCTGCCATTTGCCATATTTAGATAACTGGCATCTCCATGCTACTACTTATTCTTTCGGGGATTGCTACTCTAGTGCTAAGGTTTTGCTGATGAACTATGGCATACATTTTCTTGCCTGTTAATTAATACCAAGCATTATGTTCTGTGGCGAGTTCAGGGTGAAATAGGATTTCCGCTTCCTACAAGATACGTCAAGGATATATGGATTTTAGAAATTAGAGACAGGCATGCATGAGCTCTGCATAAAAAATATATTCCCAGGAACCAATTTCCTGGTGGCAAATTATTGGCTGAATATATCAGTACAGATGGCTGTCTAAAATGCAATAATGCTAGGCATGTGTCACCATGATGTGGGAACTCATTCAGAAATGGAATACTGCAGCATTGGAATAAATAGATATGTAGCTGAAATTACAGATTGTGGAATACAGGATGGGCACGGGCTGCTGCTGCTGCTTGGTACTGAGGCTGTAAGTTTCCTTCCTAAGAAGCACAGCTCTCCATAGGCATTTTGTCATGTACTTCGTGCATTTTCAGCTCTTAATTGCCTGTTACGGAATGGAGAAGGAATTAAAAAAAAAAAAAAAAAAAAAAAAAAAGTAGTAGTTTGGCATAGCCAGGAGCTAATGCTTGAGGTCCATCATCATCATTACAAGCAAAATAAGGAATCAAGACAGTTGGCTTCATCTGCCTGCGGTCAGAAGCTAAACTTGCACTGGGGTGCAGCATCATGCCTGCCCTGGTGCTGGCAGCCCGCGGCATGTGTTGAGCAGCCGCTGGCTATGGCAGGCAGGGTACCGCGAAGGCGTGCTGTGTCATCGGGAAGAAATGGTCTCCCTGGTGCGAAGGCACGTGGCCAGTGTGAGGCAGGGGGAGTTTCTGTCAGTGATGCTTTTGATTATGAAACGGAAGTCTTGAGACTGATTTGATCCCAATATTCTAAATATGGTGGCGAAGTAGGATGAGGTGGTAGATAGTTATACGAGATTAAAGAATTACAAAAAGATCCTGAAAAGTGATTGAAACAGGGCATGTAGGTGCACTTGCACAAAGAGTAAAGTAAGGAAAACTATCAGGTGGTGAGAAGCTGTTCAGAGATGTTACCTACTCCATAAACCGAGTCTGGAACAGAAACCCTTTTCCTGATCTCTCTGCCTGTGCAGTATTTCTTTTTGTGTGAGCAGATCTGAAATTCAAACTAGACCAACTGGCCTGTTGAGGGATATGGGAACTGTTAATGCAGGTCAACATCTTCCGAAGCAATCAGCATTCCGTAACTATGAAGACCACTTTGGTCACAGTTTTATTTTTTATTTGCATCTTTCACTTCAGAGAACAATGAACTGCAAAGTACTGTGGATATCCCAGATTTTGAAGAAATCCTATTCAGTTATTGGATTCAGAGTTTTTGGTTTAAAAGTATAATCCTTGCAAAGGTGAGAAGTGAAGGCACAAAATCGCTGAATGGGAGAGGGAAAACAATTCTTTTCTCAATCTCCATATGTTTATATCTTGAGCACTGATGTTAGTTTGATGTTGGTAGCCAAAGAGAACCAATTTTCACTTTGTATTTTTGCTTCTTAACACAACATTTTAGGCATCTATAAATGCTGTGAACCCCATAAACACAGAAATAACTCGTGGTTCTGAAGGTCAGTAGTGAAGCAATTGCCTGAAACCATGAAAGGCCTCCTTTAAGGGCCATATGACAAATTTTGAGTTTATAAGAAGCCCTCTTAGATTTTCAGTAAAAATGAATAATGGGGCACTTACAGCTTTTAAACTTTACTGCACTTTGTGCTCTTCAGTGACACTACAGAATTGGTCATGATTTGCTATAAGAAATGTAATGATTTTACTTTAATTCTTTTCTATTGAATTTTTGTACTCTTCCTGTGCTACAATAGAATTAAAAAAGGGAAGAGAGATCAGACCTTGACAGCTGTGCCATTATAGCACCTGCATAAAATTTCTTAACTTTTTCACCCTTTCAAGGTATGTAAAAGTCTATTTGTGTAAAAAGGGGAAACAATTCTGACGAACTAATTATTTTTCTAATTGTCTTCATCATATGCCTTAAAAGCACAAAACAAAAGAGGCAAGGAAGGCACATGCCATGTACGTTGCCGTAATGGTGGTTACACGGTAAAGGACCTAGCTTGTCTATAATATAGGTATTAAGCCTAAAACACCTGAGGATTATGGATTTGCTTTGATTTCATTTGAACAGTGATCAAAGAGGAAATTGACAGTGTGTCCTTTGTGTATATGTATAAAACCCTCTAATATCCATATGCCAGGCTGTCTTCCTTAATGATGTTTAAATACAAAAGCTCCCTAAGGTACAAAGATCAGACTATTCTCTCTGTAGCAGACTAGTTAGATAGGCCTGTCAATAGATGCTGAAAATACAGATATTTGGCATCAAATTCAACTTTCAGTGACAGATTCATGCAATTTGTGGGCATATAAAGTGTTGCGCTGAGAGCAGAATTTTGCCATCCAACTTTGCCTAGAATAAAAATTACTTTTCGGTTTAACACAATTTTTTGAAAGATCACAAAAAGATTGTCATTCACTAAAGACAGTTTAATTTTTTTTAATATTTAATCAAGCAAAAAGTCCTACCAGAAGCTGAAACTTCTCTTGTCTTCCTGCCCTGCCCTGCCCAGACCTATGAAGGTTTGTTCTTGGAAAGTAAAAGCATAATATGAAAATCTGAGAATTCATGATGTATTTGGGGAATAGCAATTATAATTGCTTTTCTCACTCTTTCTTCTTGTATGGGCATACTTGTACATGCATCTGCTAAATATGGTACATATATTTCACTCAGATTAGAAACCAGGCTGACCTTCATAACCATGTGTACTTATGTTCTGCCTAAGGATAAATACATTTTCCTTAGCACTCTTGGAAGAGTTTTCTATTTAGTTAGGTAAAGACAATTCATGCTGTAAGAAACATGCAATTTTATTTTCATATGGAGGCTTTTTTCATGAGAAAGAAAGGGAAATTAATCAGTCCGAGAAATCTACAGCTATTCTTTCATCTTAAATATAAGAGTTACCCTGTCCTACAGGTTTTTTTCTCAATTTTTCAAATCAATACTACTTCTAAGTGTAGAGTAATAGGAGATGAAATGCCACTCTCATTTCCTATGGCATCAAAAAGTTGTTATGTTAGCTTTTATTTTCTAATTCAGTTTTTAATTCTAAGAGTGGGATTTACATTGAGTTGAGAAAGGCTTTAATAAATTAGAAATGAGTCAAAATCCATTTACTACTACTATACTAATCCACCACTCCTCCTCCTCATCTAAATATGTTCCTGACTGTAAGAGCTGCCCCTAGAACAATTTAGTTGGTCTAGTCGCTGGATTGTGTCTTATTAGATGATCGACTATATGTTAACTAAGAAGCAGTCAGATCTCTTTTATTGGACATGGACTTTTTTAAGGTTATTTTCAAAACTCTTAAGTGTCTTTCAAAAAGGGTAGAACTTTTCAAGAGAGCTTTGAAAGAACTTACACTTTAAGTGGTGGATGAACTAAGAAAATACTAAAAAGAAACAAAAGGAGAAAACTAGAGATCTGTGCTTGTGCGTGCATTTTCCCCCTCAACAGGCACACATGCCCACACACAAGCATAAACTGCAGGCTCCATCCTCACCTGCCACAAACTTACACCATTTTCAAAGCTGCTGGCACTACGTTGATAGATCTATGATGGTAGTTTGAAAAAGCTTAATGACACCTTCTCTATACCACAACATAAGACATACTGAAGGAAGAGAGGAAAGAATTTAAAGTTGCTGCATCTGGTCCACAACAGACTTCCTCTGCTTCTTGAATTCCAGAATCAAAAGATTATTGCTCACATGTCACCCCGTATTTCCATTAGAAGTGGCCATTTCAAATCAGGAAATGTGTGATTCCACTGAAATATGTATTTGTAGGAAGAAGGAAACAACTTCCCTGCATTATTCTGAGCTTGGCTGACATATTTGTAGATTTATTAAAAAAACAAACTGTATTTCCCTCCTTGCACTAAAGAGCTCTGTGCTTTCCTCTTGGCTTTCATGGGCATTTTGCCCAACTACAGGATAGGGCTCTGAGGTATTTAGTGCAGAAAGAAGGCTGATTAAATTGTTGCATGTTAACATGCTGTAGACTCCAGTCCAAACCCATTCTGAAACGTTTACTACATTACTGATTTATTTTCCTTGTGGGCACAACTCTCTAACAGCTCTGGAAGCTCAGAGCTGCGCTGAATGACTGGTGACTCTATCTGTTTTGCTTATGGGGCATTCTGCTACATTCTTCCCCACTGTTCTGGTGACTTATTGCGTGTCAGGATCTTTGACATCTTTTCCTATTTTTGAAAAATTATTGCAGCCATTCAGGTTGGTGTATTCTCCTAAAATTGTTTGGCTGGCACATTTTGGGACAAAGAAAGAAATCCTTAAATCCTTAGTTCATATATTATTGGTACCTCCACAGCTCTTGACCCAGGAATGAGAAAATCCGAACAATTCATGGCAAAAAGAATTTCCTTGTCCCAAAATATGTAGTCTAAAAGTGGTAATAATCATCATCAGAGATAAACCTTTTTGTGCTCATTTGATAGCAATTACATGTTTTCGTACTACAGCCAACCCACAATGTTTTTAATTTTCAAGGGTGAAGACAGCGTGCACCTATCATGCTTCTCAGTAATTCTGCAGTGAGTATTTCTGTAGGAACTTTAATGCCACACACCAGTGACTAGTCCAATCACTTGTCTCCATTGATATTCATATGTATTCTAGCAGAAGGTAAAATTAATCGACGATGTCTTTTTTTGACACAACTTTGCAAGACTTTCATCCTCAGGGAATACATTGTGACCTTATTTTATCCCTAAAGTGCAGGGACTGACACTTGTCATTTCAACATAACAGGTGTAAGTGAAAAAAACTTCTAATTCATGCCACAGTGCAACTTTCCCCTGAAAATGCTTTTTATGCAATAGTTTGCTTTGCTTGGTTATCCAGTAGGAAAAGTTTTCACAGATTTTTTTTTTTTTCTTTTTACTCTCTACACTTTCAAAAACAGTAGGACACAGCTAGATCAGATCAGAATGGTTGGTCCCCAGTTAGGTTTAGGCTCTGATTTGGCAGGCTGACCTCAGTACTCCTTGAACTGTGCTTTAGAGATGGTCTCCCACCTGCAGAAGCCCAGAGGCTGGGCACCCCCCCCCCCCCTAGAATCCATCCCTGTGAAATCCAACAGGAGCTGCTTCTTGCTTGTAAGGACCGCTGGAGGAGGAAAAGGCCACCTTACAACTTTCATATAATACGCATACAGTCCCCTGCTCAGGGCCAGCAAATGGAAAACCATAGTTTAATCTGTTTTCAGTCCCTGGGCATTCAAACACATACCTCCCATCTCTAAACAGAGTATCCCAAGTGGTCAGCAATAAGCAACTTCAAGTCAAGAAACAGGGCTCTCTGCACATTATTTCTTGAGATCCTTCAGTGATGGTGAAGATTGCAAGATGCATTGATCCTCATTGGTCCTGGCTATATGTCCCAGGTACGTTTAATGTGTGTTAGGTTTAAAGATGCCATTGCAGCCAGTGTTATGTGCTTGATTTATTAGCAGATCTTCTACATAACTTTGGAGAAGATGAGGAAATTTGGGGGGCATTGCATTATCTAGCATGGGCCAGAAATCAATGGGCGAGGCCCAGGGTGCCAGTCTGATTTCATGGACAAGAAAGGAATAAAAATGGCTGAACAGACCTGACGTGAATTTCCAAAATAGCTATTAGCCAACGGTGTATTGCTGCAGCAGCGTAAAAGCATTCACAGTGCTCTCCAGAATGTGAAAACAAGACCATTTCTTGCAGAAGACAGAAATAGCGAGCGCGAAGCAGAAATACGGATGACGTAAATCCCTGAAATTGAGGTGTATCCGACAGCGCAAGACTTGTTGGGGCCCAATCTGAATCCAAAACCACAATTTGCCAATTCATACGCTCTCGGAGGATGAGTCTGTCATACAAGCTAGCGTGCCAGCAGCGTTTTGGCTCGTGACTCCCTGTTGCCAGTGGGAGCTGCAGTGTGAGGTGTGGGACCTTCCCAGTGCTGGAATGTGCTTCTGGCCTTGCTTTGTGTCATGATCGACCTGGCACTGCTATGTCTGTCCGTGTGTGGCTGGGGGAATGCAGGCTGAAGTAAACTGAATGGAAACATTGGGCAAACCTCTGTAAAGGAAAGACCAAGGAAATGGATTTTTGGTTTCTTATAGAATCGAACCACATCAAATACAATTGCATCGAATAGGCTAGAATAGAACAAACCAGAACAGAATTGAATATCTCAGTTGGTAGGGACCTACAATGATCATCTAGTCCAACTGGCTGAGCACTGCAGGGCTGACCAGAGTTAAAGGATGCTGTGTCAAAGGTGTCTTCCGGGGGGAGCTCGGGCTAGGACGGTCCAAGCTTTCTGATGTGGGAAGCAAATAAATACTGTTGGCAAAGGCAGTGCATGTGAAGTTCCCTCGCTAGGCTTCACAAAGGCTTTTAGCACAGTGCTACATACATGTTTGGGTTTAGTTACTGGATGGAATACAGAGACAAGGCAGGTGTACAGCATTTATTTTTAGAGAGCTTCTTAGAAAGGAAGAGGAAAGCTGCATGCAGCAAAATTATACTCTGGCAGCACAATGTAAAAATAATTTGCTTTCTGTATGCAAACAAATTTAAATCCTTATTTTGCAGTATTAAAAACAATGCAAAATGAACAGTTAGCACAAATAAGTCTCCTTATTGCTCAGTGGACTCTCAGCTACATGTGAAAAAGAATGTAGATATCCATATGTTTAGATGCTGCAAAGCGAATATTTAGCCAACTGGTCCCTAGAATAGAAGCAAAAATCTAAAGTTAAGTGCTTGAACCCTTCAAACAGCACACAGGCATCTCGAAGGGGCTTGTTAAAAAACCTCTTACAGCTAAGCAGAGACCTGTCCAGATCTAGCTGGTTCGAAACACTAAGCAGAGGGCATGGCTTTAAATCTGTCCATCTGACAAGACTCAGCACCCGTGGAGGCAGCCCTGGTCCCTGGGGTCTGGAGGCAGGGCTGGCCCCATTGCTGAGCTAGAGGCTGGTGAGAAGAGGGCTGGTGCGGATGGCAGGGACTGCTGCCAGCGGTGCCAGGGGAGAGGAGAGAACTGCGCTTGCTGCGTGAGGAGTGAGTCACAAGTTCAATGCTAACATGTTGCAGCACAAGTGAAAGCAGAAATCTCCCGTGAGAAAACGTGCTCCATGCCGCTGGTAGCTTCAGGACACAGTGGGAGAAGCAAATCAAGTGCTTTGGTGGCACAAACGATGGTGTGGGGCAGCCTGCCCAGGGACCTTGCATTCCCAGTCTCCTGGTACATCTGTCTGCTGCTGGTTTACTGCCTTGATGCTTCCTCTGCTTTCCACACTTTTGGGTGCCGTGTGAGATGCCATAGTGCTTCGCTGGTGCCTGCTGGCAGTCGCAGAAGGATGCAGTCACAGTGGCAATTTTTTAATTGCCATTCTCCTGTTGTCACAGCTTGCTGAAATACTCCTCCATCTTATGGGAGCAGTGGTAGTCAGACTTGGAAAGGAAGTCTGTGGTTTTGCAGGAATTTGCAGCTAATAAAACGGTAATAAGGAAACCAAGAGAGAAAGATGACTACAGATCTGACTATTTGATGACTAATCTGGTCAATGTGGTAAGGCAGACATGATTTGTGGATTAAGGTCAGTGGTAATCTCTGGTTATGATGACTGAAAAATAAAGCTAAATTGACTGTATTTTCAGAATGAGAAAGAGGAAATTTTGGTGGTGGCATTCAAGAGTCACAAAATATTCCTATAGCATAGAAGTATATTAATAAAGTCCTGGCTGTACTGTGAATGCCAGCTTCAGGTGATGCACATGTGGCTTTATGAAAGGGGAGTGTCTGAGTCCCAGATCTTAGCACAATTGTAGTAAACCACAGGGAACAAGTATTTACCATGTGTAAAACAACAGCAGCATCCGTATCTATTCAGCATCTTGACTCCAAGAATTGTTCTCAGCTATGACCACTTGTCTTACTGAATTACCTGTTTCTGGCAAATATGGAACAAATTGTTTGAAATCAAAATACGATTAAGCAGCTCTGTGAGTTCAAAATATAACTTTCAATGAAAAACTGGAATGGTTTATATTTACTGAAGGAAGTCCTTGGAACACTAAGATATCTATGAAAAGCAAAGCTGATCTCAAGAAATCTCCAACATATAATTTACATTGAACTCCCAAGCCATATCAGGCATTACACTGCACTGCTTGCTTCAAATCGGAGGTTATTTTAGAGAGCATAGAAGCTAAATTTTTGAAGGTTCTTAGATGTCTACTTCCCACCAATTTCATAAGAAACATCTGTAAGTCTTGATTTCAAAGGGAGACGAGCACCTACCTGCTTCAACCAGGGTGGTTCTAAATTCCCTGCACGTAAAAGCTGTGGCAGGATTGAGAAACAAACCCAAATGCCAACCACTCTGCAAAATCCTTTTGAAACATTCATTTTTAGTCTTCTAATAAATAATTGCAGAGAAGAGGCATGCCAGAACCTGATAACCTGCAGATGCGACGGTATCAGAAGCAGCCTGCTGAATCTCCAGGCTTTTGCCACAGAATAAACCCAATAAATTACTGTTTATTTTCTTATAATTCATGTTACAGTTTCCTCAGATTGAGAAGGAGAAGTTTTCTTAACAGAAATTGTTTTATGATAATTGTGAACAACTTCTGAGAATTTCATAACTTTACTGTATTTTGTTATGAAGGCACAATATATCTTTTGGCAACCCATCTGTTAATGTTTATTAGATTATGTAGTAAAAATAAATAATTAAAGGCCAGACTTTTGGGGTGAATTTGAAGTGGAAACGCACACATACCTTCTACAGTTGCCCTTTTGATGAGGCAAGTATTGCTAAACCACATTTCTGCTTCTCCCTTCAGTCAGACTGGTTTTTAATACTAGGGAAGTTCAACTGATTTCAGTCAATTGTATATAAGCAATTTGCATCACGTATGTCCATGCACTGGGAAGAAATTCTTTAGCTACTGCATATTCAAGACTTCGTAAGCTGAGATAAGTTAGGGCAAGAAAGAAATTCTCAGGACTTACAAAACTATTCCAGGCACTCAGTAATTAGATTTATACTCGCAGACATGGAGGGAACGATAAGCTCTAGGCATTTTGAAGTCATTCTGTAGGGGTCAACATCCTACTACTTAGATGCATATGCATGCACGAAACAGACTAGCAATACAGTGACACACCGAAGAAGAATGTTATGCTAGATATTTTCTTTTTAATTACATACAGAAATATAGTTACGTGTGCCTTTGCAGGGATTTTTTTTTCTTTTTTTTCTTTTTTTTTTTTTGGTGTGTGAAATATTGAGAAATCAGTTTGTTTAAACGTTAAGCTGTTCATAGGAAAGTAAGACCCTGGAGGTTAGAGAAAGTGTTGTCACTCAAATCTGTTCTCCCAAAGAGCAATTACTGTAGTCATTAATGTGCCTTGCTCCAAAATCTAGTCTGACATTAAATACTGCTTGAAATGTTCGGAAGACAGTTAAAAGGTAGGGATGGATCCTTTCCTCATGTAACGTGCTGAAAAGCTTCCCTGTGCATTCAATCATCCAGCTTCACAAATCCTAGTGGTACTCTTCTGAAGCTGTTATGGAACATATTGGTTGCATATTTCATTTGTTTCTGGCAAGAATAATTATATGAATGTTTAATTAGGAGTGATTTTCTTTCATGAATCATGGCCAGCTGACTGAAGGGTTGATGACAGTCCATAATAACCAATAATACATATATCAGAAGAACTCTGACTCGCTAGTATAACAAAATTATAGGTGCTTTAGAAATACCCCAACAGAAGGATAAATCCCCAGTAAGTATAAGTCAAAGACCCACTGAAGTTGACAGGACTATTTTATTACAAATCTCTTAAGAATCTGGGCAAATTTATTGAAATATACTTCAAAAAGCTTTCTGCTTCATTGCACTCTCCGGCTTGGATTCAAACCCATGTGAGGTGAAATGCATCATTCCCCCCCGTGCCACCAGCCTCTTCTTGCACCCAACTTGCTTTGTCCACCTGTTCCCGTTCCGTCGGTCCCATTCATCTCTTCTACCCTGGGATGCGTTTCCTCTGTCTGTCTGGGGTGAGGTGTATCAGGATCTCGCACGTTAAGGAGCGAGCCAGCTTCTTTCTCCCCCATAGTGAAATATGCCTCTGGGGCAGCATGGCCAGGGCAAACTCATCCTCTCCGCTCCTGCTGTACACTTACTGTCACCTTGCAACCGCATCATGTGCCTGGTGGGACACAAGCGAGCTGTCCATGACATGAC
The DNA here is from genome assembly GCF_015220075.1 of Falco rusticolus. NCBI lineage: Eukaryota > Metazoa > Chordata > Aves > Falconiformes > Falconidae > Falco > Falco rusticolus. The sequence goes on along the minus strand of NC_051187.1, from coordinate 111,639,338 downwards.
ACAAAAGGTCTTCATAAGAGTGGCCTGAAAGCTGCCTAAGATGAGGGCAAGCAGGATCTGTGGGCAGCTGAACTCCTTTGGTCCCTGTACAGGGGTGCTCACACTCTTTGCATTACACTTGTGTACTGAAAACTGCTGACATCTTGTCAAAACCGATCCTGTCTGCATTTGAATTTGTGTGGCCACTCATAGGTTACATGTTTATGTCATTCAGGGATCTTTTGTAACCAGATTTTTATATAAGCACCAAGTAAAACATGTATATGTTTTCTGTAAGATGGAAGATTCATGTTCTTTTGTGAAGAAAATTCAGTTATTTTATAGTCCACAATTTTTCCAGATTTTCCAATTAACCTTATTAGTTAGTAGGACCAATATGTACACGTTCATTCTCAGTCATTACCAATTACTTTGGACTGCAGAACATTTGCTTGCTCTGGGGTACCAGCAAGGACACAGTAATTAACTGAGATAGTTGCTGCTTTCCCTTGAAAGCTAAAGAATAGGATTATGCTCCTTTGATAAACTAATAGGCTTAAATCAATGTAATGTATTTAATAGGAACCCTTGATAACAGGAAGACACCTCAAAGCCTTCAGTGTGAACTTTTCCCATTACTTCACAACTGCAGACAATGATGATAAATGAAATTGCAATTCAACAGTTGTAATAGAAAGGGTAGAGGGTGAAATCTGCCTAGAATCAGACAAAGTTGAATGATCATTTTCTGATTAACTATCATTTCTGCAGAATGCTTTTTCTGCAGATCACATCTGCAGAACACTTTGCAAACTTCAGCTCTCCTGCGAGTTGGTCGAGTGCTATCACCCCCACATTAGAGACCTCGAATACAACCCACCTTGAACTTGAACCTGCTCTTTGCCTCAGAGGTTCTTTGCCTTTTTCCACCTGACACGCTCAATAACAAATCTAATGAAAGCAGTAAGGGCGGCAAAGGCAAGGCATTGCTCTCCTTCGCAGAACCTGTTAAAGAAAGTAGCCATAGTTTGGGATGCAACTGCATGGGCTTTTGCAGGCTTGGAACAGTGGCACAACTGGCTCAATATGATCAGTTGTTAAAGATATATCTTGACCAAGAGTAAATCCTATCTACAGCAGGATTTAAATGGATTGTGAATCCTTCTGTCCCAAAAATATCTTTTCAGTATTCACCTGGAATTCAGTCTCAAATGTCAAAGGGATGGGCACCTCACAAACAAGCCAGCTGTAGCTGCTGTGTTTTAATTGCTGCTGGCGCTCACTCTCTCCTCTTTAAATGGTCACCCAGCTACTGAGACCTATGGGTTCAGCTCCTTTCAGCAGGAGTCCCTGCATCAGCCTTTCTCAAGCAGGCTGGACCACAGGAGATTTTGGGTGACTTGCTGGCACACCCCTTCTTGTAAAACAACGATTTCCAGCATAATCTACCTGGATAACAGGAGGCAGACAGGAATCGATACTACGTGACTAAGGCATTAGTAGTGAAGACCTGAGATCTAATCCACAATTTAAAAATTGCATATAGTCCTTCAAACAATGTGAAATGTAGATGAAAGTTGCCTGTAAGTACCAGAGTCCACATGTCTGCTGGTCTGTGGATTTCAGGTGAATAGTATTGACTCCTTAAAGCCTCACCTGAAATGAATTAGACCTTGGGAGACAGTGGCAGTGGCCTTCCTCCCACATCTTGGTTTTTTTTCTGTCACTACCTAAAGTGACACCTGTTTAGGATCCTACTTGGAGCATCTCAAGGGTCCAAGCACTTAATGTGGGGCTGCATTTCACTTAGTCCCTTCTTTTTGTATTTATTTGTTAACTGTGAACCTGCTACAGGACCATTAGGCTCCTGTAGGAGCCTGAAGTTGAACTCACACCTCTAACACCTGGGGTGAGTAGCTTGGTGTTTGGAAACACCGGCTGTTCGTTTTACTTTGCAACACTCTGTGTAATTCCTCTAGATTATTTGAACGTCTGTTTACTACCATGTCTACTTTTACAGGAACAATTTTTCCCTCCTTCCTTTGGTTTGCCTACTGGCTGTTTCTGTTTCAGTCTTTCTAACACTTGGCCAAACACTGTCTGCTTGTAAAAAGTCCTTTTATTCAGTACCCAGTTCCAGCAGAATAAAGGAATTTATCCAATACTATATAATACTAAATACAGTGCCCTGTTCCTCATATGTTGGATAGGAGCTGTTTGCTACTTCACAGAAGTTTTGTGAAGGCTAATTGATAAATACTCTGAAAACCTCAAAATTAGTGGGATACTACTAAATAAGAAACACTGAGGTGGACAAAAAACCTACTACACCAGTCTGAAGGCTGGAATAAAGCCAGAGAGAGGAGCGCTGTGACAAGGCTTCAGCTTGGAGCAGAAGGGTGACAGGGCGGAATACAGAGCTGTGTTTAAACATTCTTGGAAGGGTATCTCATCCCATGAACTGATGAAACCGTTGCCATATGAAAACGGACAGGAACTGTATTTACTAGGTTTTACTTCTTGTCAGCTGAAAAAGGGTTGAGTTAGGTAAGCTCCACAGTCATTTACAGCTTCTGCTTAATTTTTTTTTTCATAGATGATGAGGAGGGAGGGCTGAAAGGGAGGGCGGTGATCTAAAATACAAACAACCAAGAACAGTTACATGGCTTTATAAGGTTAACCTAGTCCCGCCTTCAGACAGGAGGGAGGCAAAAGAACTTATTTATTGCCTTAGATTGCCTCTGTCTACAAATCTCAAGCACACTTCACTCCACCCTGTCTTCTGGGCAAAAAGTGACTGGCATTAAGTACATAAATTTAAAGCTTAAGTAATTCTTATGTTAAGGTAAGCCCAGAAACCACCCGCTGGTGGGAGTTAATTGCTACTGTGCATTAGGCACAGGACTTGATCCTGTAAAACTGTAAGGTCTTGTATTTCAGGGGTTTGGCTGGGGGTGAGAGGGGAGTCTGTGGGTTTGGGTTTTTTTTTTGTTATTTTGTTTTGGTTTTTAATTTTTACAGTAATTACTTTTTGCACACTGTAACCTGGGAAGAAGCATGTCTAAATAGTGAGCTTGAACAGATACACCTGCCATGCCAAAACCAAGCCACTGGCATTTCTTCAAGCTGGGGATGAAATATTGTTTTAAATTCTCTGCAAAAAGACATTGTAGCCTACCATCTCCAAGCAAGTTAATATTTTCATGACCACCTTTCCTCCACCCCAGTAGAAATACAAACATATATATATATATATATATAAAAATCTGGCTTGAGTCGAAAGGCATGGTTGCTAGGTAGCCACTGTCATGATAGTGAAGGTACCAGTGAAGCACAGAGAGGTGAGTTCCTCATAATTGCAGAGATCCATTTTTCATTCTCCTTGAAAATGGGTCTTTTTTTTTTCTATACAGATGACAAGATCACCAGCTCAGCAGGAAAATGTCTGCAGAAAAGCACAAGCACGAGGCTGTATCGTACCTTCCCGCAGAGACACAAAGATTTTCAGATGCTTCCTAGAAGTGGGTGGGGAAATGGGGGAAGGAGCCCCTGCACTTTAATTATGGGAAGATGCATAATAATGCAACAAAAATGGGTGGTGAACAAGAGCTGCTTCTGCCAGTGTTGCATGATTACCAGTATTAACTGATAGAGCAAGAATAAAAAAATCACTGAAACACAAATCTGATTGTTCTTGTTGCAAGAGCTATGGGAGCAGCTGTGGTCTGTGGCCCTCATGTAAATGCCAGGGTCTGAGGTTCACTTTTGCTCCTCTGGACAGTGATGGTGTTAGAAGACAGTGATGTATCTTGTCTGTGAAAAGAAATGCTGCTAACCATGTCACACATTAACCTGAGCCCTTTCTGGGCTCTTTGGTGTAAATGGGTAACAGTCAAATCACAAATTCTTTCTCTTTCTAAATATCATGTTAAGCCCATGGGGCTGGGAATATGTGAAATCACGGTGAGCTATTTACTTTGGTCCTACTAAAGTCCTCCTTGGGGCAGTAGGTGAGTATGCTGGGGCTCTGTTGAGCTAAAGAACTCATCCTCTGGAGAGGGGAAATCCTCTGACCATTGCACTGAGAGGGAAATGAGATACAGGGAAGATTAATTGGTTTGCTCATAGGTGACAGAAAGTTTGCAAGTATACCAGGAACTGAAACCAACCCTGGACTGGATCTTCTAGCACAAGCAATTATTTCTATGTATTTACAGTTTGTGTGCATGTCACATTTTATGGTATGTTCTTAAGAGATGGATGCTTTTTTAAACATTTACTGACTGAAACAATAAACTATAATTACTCTGTTAAGGAACTCCTTACCTTGCAATTTGCTTCAAAAAAATCCTGCCCTATCTCCTGGGGTGTTAAAGATTCAGTCAGATTTCATCTGCAGGAAAGATGAAAGCAATGTACGAAGAGCAAGTACAAGGAGTCAGGGATCTCTTTGCAGAGTATGTTCTGCAGAGGCATGCTGCAAATGTTACTGTATAGTCCAAGGGCAAGATGTTGATTACTCAACAGGATGGAGCTATCAAATATTTTCTCTTTGCCACTGATGACTTACTACAGATCTGAGACTGTTATAATATATACAGGGTGGTTTCTCAGGCTCTTAGGTCTGCAGGGGAAAAAAAAATGCCGTATTTTAAGCAGCAGAAGTTGTACACCGTAGGTTTGGGGCCCTGTGTGGAACTCTGGATGAGTAGTCTGAGAAACTGAAACTGGCTGTTCATCATCGTCCAAACTTCAGCAGATTACACAGGGAAGACTGAAGGTTTTGCAGGAGAGACTTGAATCTTGGGATTCAGCTGGACTTTCAAAGCTTTCCTCTGTAGCGCAAGCCTTTTTTTTTTTTTTTTTTTTTTTTTTTAAATGTTATCCTGGCAATGTGCCTCAGTCCTGAGTTGAAAAGACAATTCTTGTGGCAGAGAAGCTGTTATGTCCACTCAGCCCATGGTTTTCCGAGAAGATGGCAAACAAGCCTAGCAATTGTGCCAGGGTCAGCTGTAAGACCACAAACCTCTGAACCACCCAGTCCCAAAGGCTCAGCTGAGCGGTCAGTGAGGGGGGTGCGGGTGGGCTGGTGAGGCAGGGCAAGGCAGTGTGGGCAGTGGGGACCGCCCTGGGGAAGGCTGCCACCCACCAGGAGCTGCTGGTAAGATAACCACCCTTGTGGAGGGCTGCTGAAGTAAAGCAAAACCAGTAGCACAGCTGGGTTTGGGTCTTGAAAGAAAAGGTTTTGAGGAGGCTCTTGCAGGCCCTTTGGGCAGCCATGTCTCCATCCCACCATGTTACAGCAAGCGGGCTACTGGGCAGAGCACATGGAGGGGAGAAAAAGCAGAAGTGCCACATTTTCCTTTTGGGTGCAGGGAGAGAGATCTTGAGGACTTGCACAACTCCACTGGGAGGGATAATGATAACTCCATCCACATCATGACTGATCTGTGTTGCTGTGAAGGGGAAAAGAGGAGACAAGAAGTGACGTGAGAGAGCGTGTTTGCATGGACGAGAGGATGAGGCTTTTTCTGAAGGCATGGTGCCTGGGGAGCATGGAGGGACCCGTACCATCATGGTGAAGGTTGCAGGTGCTTGCAGAGCTAGTTGAAACAGGTGAGTGTAAGGCTTTAAAGCTGGCACAGCATGCACGCTACTGGTGGAGATTTACTCAGTAAACACCCAGGAACACCTGGAAAGGCTTGCACTGCATTTCAGGTGGCCTTAGTTTCTCATCAGATTGTAAAATGCCCCAGTTGATTGCCATGTAGGGAGTTAATGAAGTTCCTGCTCAGTTAGCTTAGTGGCTTTATCAGCTTCTTGTGGATCTTTTTGTTAAGGGAATGGTTAACCATTTATCTCACTCGAAGTGTGAGGTGTGGCCTCATGAGCAGTTATTTTCACTGGAAATAGTATCTAGAGCAAATACATTGATTATGCAGCTCCAGCAGATGATTCAGCAAATGTGGGTAAGACTCTGGCTCTGGGATGGAACGCACAAGAGGGGAGCTCACAGCTCTCCAGGTTGCGTGCTGAGTGGTGTGCTGGTCAAATGTATGACTTAATGACAAGGCTACCCTGTTTATCAGTGCTGTTGATCTCTAGCACAGCATTAAAACAATTCAAGGAATACTTTAGTTTTCAAAACAGTGTAGCACACTCATAAAATCATGCTCACAATGTGACTAAGAGCTAAATAAGCCCTATCCATGTTTTATGGCTGATGAACATGAGCAGGAGAGGTAGACATACACACAGCTCAGAACCTTGGGGGAGAGCTGGGACCAGGAAAGAGAAGGTCTCTGGTCCCATCCACCTCAGTGCTTGCCATTTCGGGACTGCTCTGCCAGTGTGGGACTGCTCTCTGCTCTTTGCTTCTTGGTGGTAGTCCTCAGATAAAAGAAATAAGATAAAAATGGCAATGACGGTGTCAGCAGCCCTTTGGCATGATGCCTGATGTGGGTGCCAGGCTGTCTTTCCTCTCTGAACCAAGGATGCTGCCTTTGTCCTGGGGCTTGTTCCTCATATGGTGGTACCTCCATGTCCTGATGGTGGCACATGTGGAAATTCACACTTCAGATGTGCAAAAGCTGACTGAAACATGTCACAGCAGGACCACAGGTTTTTCCCTGCATTCTGAGCAAATTAATCTCATTTCCAGAGCTCTGCAAAGTATATCATCATCATCATCATTTAAGGAAAATGCAAGCAGATGCTGGTAAAAAGATGGTACATGTGGTGACTTTGTGCTCTCCTCACAGGTAGAAAAAGATGTGATTCCTTATTGGATCACCTCCTGCACACCGGTGCTGAGTGCTTCCAGACAGAGATGCCACGGTTGCAGAAGCACAGCCATCATCTGTACCGCACCAGAGCTGCTGGCTGTCTCACGTACCACCAGTGGGAAGCAATTGATTATGCTGTGACATGTGCTAAACTCTCTCCACCTAAATGTATATTTGGAAGAAAGTATCTTTCCGATCAAACAGTGCCTCCTCAGACAACTGTCGATCCCAAGGAGTTGTCTTTGAATGAGCTTGATACTGCCTGACACAGAACCATCAAATTTTTCACAAACTGCTTGGACAAAGTGTAAAAGCATTGTGCAATTTGACAGCAGCCGCAGTGACAAACAGCATGTTTTGTAGGGACTTGTTAACCACGCTAAGTCTTTGCTGAGCAGATTCGCAAGTGACCGATGCTTGTCAGGCTCCCAGTGGAGTCATTTTAGCTGAGGTGTGGAGATTCCTACTTAAGAAAAAACATCTATTATAGATATTTTTCATGTTTAATCTTCAGAAACAATTGTAAAATGTAACAGCAACATTTGTCTGGGCTTTCTAATGGATGGCTAAATAAAGTTGAATTAATTCTGTGAGTCTGGCTAGGAAGGATTATAGGGGAAAAGTGCTGCTAGTTAAGGTAAAAAATCAGTCCACAGTCATCAAGACATTAGTGATCACCAAGGCTGAAATCTGAAATCAATGCACAGTCTCTTTTAGGAGTGTGTCTAGCTACTTGAAATATTTATTTTTTATTTACCTGCTTCCATCACAGCCTTTCACAACGCTGGGAAATGCACTAAGATACGAAAACTTTCAATCAAAACGGGAGGTCTGGGAAGGACAGGGATGGACCTTTCTCAGGAGCTGGATGCGAAGCGAGAAACTTGCCTCACAGCAGGTAACAGTGATTGTTAACTTCATCGTACTTAGAACTGGTAAATACATCTTGCTTTGATTTAGCTTTTAGTAGAAATAGTTGTTTGCATACAAAAATAAGAATGACAATAGATAGCTAGTAATTATTACCAAAGCAAGAAGTATTTGTGTTTAGTTAGGAAGAGAGGAAAATATTCTCATTCATATTTGTATATAATCCTGGCAATTAGACACTGTATCACTAATTATCTACCTTTATAAGATTTTGGAATGATTTTCTAATCTCTTCCCCATCCCACATCTTAATTAGCTCCTACTTCCCTGTCATTGATTCCAACTGTAAGAATCAACTTAAACTCGAAGAGCCAAATCTCACACTGCTTCCTCCAGCAGCTTGTCATAAAGACCTGTAATAACGTCACATTTTACTGCATCTGTCAACATTATGCAGATGTTAGCCATCAGACACTAGCCAGCTCTTCAAGCTGCCAGGTATCTTGCCACTAGTTCTAGGCAACATTTATGAAACACATTTTATTCTGCTATCACAACATAATAAAGGGTTTTGAGTGTGGGCTTTCAATATTAAATCCTTCCAACATGAAAATCCTTGATAGACAGTCCTGGGTGCTAAATATTAATGAAATTTGCCATTAACAAACCTTCCACAAGTGGTGAGCAGGGACGGTCATAATCCTGCATAATGAAGCTTGTTGATTTTCTTGTAGAAAACACACAAGCCTCACTTTTAAAATGAGGCAGACAGTAGTGACAAAATACAAAGAGCTCTGAGGGGGTGCCCGACAGATACATTTTTTTTTCCCCTTGATGTATCACTTCAAAATAAATGTTAGTTAAAAAGAAGTCACAGGTTTGAGAAATGAGTTGCTGGGAGATGCTTGAATTACAATGGAAAGGAAAAGAAAAAAAAAAAAAAGAAAGCCTTAGCAGCTGAAGGCCAGGGGAATTGCCTGCCCCCAAAATACCAATTTAGCGTTATGATGAGTGAACTGGGAAGGTCGCTGGTGCAAGACAAGGCACTGAGTGAGTGGAGCAGGCAAATTTTTGACTCCCAGTAATAAAGAAACTCAAATAAGACAGTAAGTGATTATGAAAGTGTTTCGTACACTCTAGAATCTGAACACATAATAAGCCAAATGCGCAAGAACGGCTTCGGTACTTTCGGTATTAGTTGTATACTCTTAGATATGAATGCGAAAATGAGTCATCATACTTGAACATGTTTCACCCTCTTAAAGCAATTTATATACATTGATAAAAGATGCCTGTTTTTAATAGCACAAAAGCACATAAATTCTTTTTTATATAGGTGGCAATTTTACTGTGTGAGCTGATGGTGCAGGTGGCTGTGCCGGGCCCTCCCAGGGGGCCGTGGCTGTGGGGAGCTTTGCCCTGGCTTCTCCCTGCCCTTCCTTGCAGCATCTCCCCGATGCAGCCAGCATGGTGACGATGTTTATTCTGTGTTTGAGTTGTCTTAGCTTCATGCTGTGCGATTTAGCAATACAGTTCTCTTTGCAAAGGTGCTCAAGGGCAGCTCAGCTAAGTAATGCTATTTTCCCTCTGTAGGATCTTCATCAGAATGGAAGTGCCTTAAGTGCAAATGCTGCACGGAGCACAAGTCAAACAGTGATGCTCTTCCTGAATTTAGCTGTCATTACAAGCTCCTTTTTTAACTTGAAACTTTGTAAGGAGACAGATGGAGGTTGCCTGGGAGGTTCTGTCACGTTTTGGACAATATGTACATGCATATAGAAAGCCAGTTCCTAGTCACACTTAGTTTCCCATGACTTTGATAGTAGTTCCAGTCCTAAACTGCTGTGGCTAAGATCAGATCCTGGCACCTGATGTGCATTGCACCAACGTTTGGAAGCCTACCTTTGGTTTCAGTGTGGCTTTGACTACCCCTGATATCCTAGAGAGACTGATGCGTAGGCAGACCATTGCTGGATGCCCTTAGTAGGGCAGGGGGGGAATCCACTCTCCTGTGCCAAGGTCCCTGAAAACGCCCTCAGGTGAAGGTGCATAGGTTATACCCTGTGCCTGTGGGGCTCAGGTACACGTGAGAAGCTGGATTTCCACAAGTGTTCAGCACTGACAGCCGGGGCCAGATTTTCAGACAAGTTCAGCTGCCTTTAACTTTTCTTTTGCAACCAAAAAAAAAAAAAAATCTGACTAAAACACAATGGGAACTACATGTTGAGGACTTCACAGAGAATTGCCCACTTAGTGCCTCACCAAGAGGTGAGCTCATCTGAAAATTCAACACTCCAGATGTGGGGCTGAATACTTGAAAATTTAACCCGGATCTCCTTTGAAAATCTGGTTCTGTGTTAGAACATCTGTCGCTGAAATGGTAATCAGACTATTATCCATGTACAATTTTACCATTTACATATTTTAATGACTCTTGACTCTTTCAAGCAACTTCGAGAACGTGTTTTCTTCAAGTGCGATGGATACATTTTCAATGGCAAACCCAGCTCAAATGTTAAAACCTCCATCTGCCCTGTGGACTACTGCAGACCAGCCAGGTGCTGTTACCTGGGGCTCCCTCTTTGTTTGTGGATGGGGATCACGGAGGTGGGAGGGAGCTGCAAAGGATGTGCCCAGTGAGGAAGTCCCTGGAGCCCTGGGCTCCTGGCCAGCTGACCCACCCGCCCATGGGGACCAGAGGCAGGGTTGCTGGCAGAGCCTGCAGGGGTCATCCCTGACTTCTCCAGGCTCCCTTGTAGCAAGATGTGGAAGCCCCCTTGGGTCAAAGAAGAGGCTACCCGCCTCTTGAGTGACTGTAGAGGGAGTGGGGGAGATCAGCGTCACTTACTCGTCAGGCTTTTGTGAATTCCTTCCCACCCTGCATGCGTCATCTGGCAGAATATCAGGCAACAAAGAAAAAACTAGTTCCTGGAAACTCCTCCCTGTGCATTTTCTCTGGATGGGACCTTATATTCTAGGGACAGGCTCAGCCTTGCGCTGGTAATAAATGAGGGAAGTCATCACATTGCCTTCCTGAGATATTTGCTGCAAACAACAGGCAGGGTTGTCTCTTTTTGTTATATTCTGCAAACTGCTGACAAAATCCAGAGGCATTTTGCTGCACGAAGAGCATTTGCATACATGTGTTTATTTGTATAGTTGACTGTCTCCTTTGTTTGCACAAAACAAAATCTGCATATACAAGTCAATCATTAAATGCACACCTTTATCCAAAACTGGCACGCAAATTGTGGTATAGCAAAGGTTGGGGATATACAACATCAGACACAGGGATGTCCAATTCTCAGAGGCCAGCTTGCGCTTGCTGAACTGACCGAAAATAATACTATACCTGGAAACAAATGAAATATAAACATTAGGCAGTCCAATGTCATTTTTACTGTCACTTTTAACCACACTTTAGAGGAAATAATACATCTTGCTTCTGCTTAGCTGCAAAATAAAAACAAAATGTGAGCATATGCCAATTCTATAAGCTTCCTATTACCTTATGTAGTCGCTGTATTAACACTTCTTTAAGCATGCTATTTCG